>NC_045431.1:243583156-243883156 GCF_902635505.1 Sarcophilus harrisii
CCTTCTAGCTCTCACACCCTGCGTTCTCCCCTTCTTCTAGCTCTGATATTCAATGGTGTAAGGTCTCTCATCTCTGAGTCTATGTGCTGTCAGAGGTCCCTCTCGCCTCAGACTTTCTCTAATGGGAGATCCTTTCTAGCTCTGATGTTCTCGTTTTCTGTTCCAAGCTCCCTTCCAGCTCTGATATTCGTTCTGTGTCCCAAAGCTCCTTCCAGCTCTGATATTCTCTGTTCCATGATCTAGAGTCCCTTTTGGCTCCCACTTTTTATGTCCTAACTAAGGACCTTCCTATTCTAATGATCGAAGGGCTCAAACGGAACTGTCCCATCTCATTATTCGTTGCTTTGCCTCCTCTGGGAGATGCTAGAGGTTCCAGCCTGGTATTCCTGGAAGCTTCTCTGGGACAGAACAATTTAGACCAGGACCCATAATAGTGGGGGAGCTGGGGAAAGGCGCACTTGTTAGCATTAGCTCCCCCAGGAGAGGCCTGTGCTTCCTTGGGGGGGGGGGGCTCTTCCACTGGAGAGGACTGCATCTCCCCCCCTGGGGTTTTTCTAGGCCTCTTGCAAATGTCTCATGCCCTATGCCACCTGGAGCCTGGGCAAGGCCCTTCCCTTTCTGGACTGCCAATCGCCTCCATTCCCTGCCGCGGCAGAGTGGGCAGCTGGTCCTAGGTCAAGCCCCTCACTCAACCTTCAGTTCAGAAAGCTTTCTCCTGAAGAAGGATAGATTTGGAGCGGGGGTGGGGGGAGCTGTAGAAATTACCATTCCGCCCCCCCTCGGTGTAGAACTGAGCAAACTGAGCCCCAGAATTTGCTTCAAATTAGTGTTCATTTAATTGACTTGCTTCAAATCATACGATTCTAAGGAACAGAACCAGAACTTGAGTCCACATTCTGATCCAAGTCCAGCCCCCGCTTGTTTCGCCACCATTCTGCCCCTTCTTACTCCTTAGCTGCTCCATCAGGCTACGGGGTCACTGGCCAGGGTCTAGACTGAACCCTCTGGAGAGGAGCAAGTGAAAGGCAGGAAGTCATGACCCTTAGGGGTTTGCCTTCATTTTCCAGGAGGAGGAGGAGAAGAACCACAGGGGAGATTCAGAGTGCCCAGGAGCCCTAGAACCCTGGGCCAGTGGAGATCTGAGCCAAGTAGGACTGGCAGACCCCCTGGCGTGGAGAGAGCCAAGTGGGAAGGGTGCAGGGAGGAGGAGTCCCTCCAGTTTCTCCGTTCCTTTAACAAAGCTCCTACTATGTGCTAGGTTTACATGAGACAGAGTCCATCCTACCATCATGGAGCTCAAGAGCACAAGCTCTGAAGCCAAAAGTCTGGGTTCAAATTCTAGCTTTTCCACTTACTAGTGATCTTGGAGAAGTCCCAATCCCTGGGCCTCGGTTTCCTCATCTGAAAAATGGAGAGATGGCTTCTGAGGTCACTCGAAGCTCTCCCTCTGTGAACCTGGAAGGAGGAGAGGCCACAGATAACCTTCATGTACATTTAATGCCATAAGCCAGGTACAAACCAAGCACTTGTGAGCAGGGAGGCAGGAAAACGGTCCCAGAGAAGGGGCTCCTTGAGTTAGGCCCCACGGGCTGCCTTAAGAAACCATGGAGAGGGTGGCCAGAGGGCACTGCGGGCAAGAGGAATGGGCGACCAAAGGCCACTGGTGAAGGCGGCCTTCCCAACTGCCGACCCTCCGGATCCTGAAGCCACACTGAGCGAGGATCCCTGAATTCAGAGTCGGCCGCTGTAACTCTCTCCTTTGGCAGCGACCCCGGATTTACGACAAACAGAGATCTTAGGTCACCCAGGCCCTTCACTTTACATCACAAGCAGAAAAGGACTTGGCCAAAGTCACCCGTGCTAAATGCAGAGCTGACCCCTGGGCCGTAGGCCCGCCTGCTTAGAGAGGAAGGAAGGGTCAAGAGAACGAAGAAGCTACAGGGAAACGGAAGCTTTCCTGTAAGTTAGAACGGTGCTGACAGAGGAAGGCAGCCCCCAAACCAAGATCTGTAAATAATAATACTCACAGTAGCACGTATATAGTAAAATGTCTTACAGATGTAATCTCACTGGGTCCTCTCAACGACCCTGGGAGGTAGATGCTATTATTCCCCAATTTTACAGATAAGGAAACTGAGGCAAAGTGACAATGTTCAGGATCACACGGCTAAGAGTGTCTGTGGCCAGACTGGACCTCAGGTGTTCTACAGTAGATAAGGCTGCTTTATTCTCTCAAATACCAGAACTGAGGGGCAAGTCTCATGCCTAGCCTCAGATGGAGGTCTTCCTCCACCTCAGACAGCTCCCCCATGGTACCGGCTCCCCCAGGAGAAGACTCCAAGTGTTCTTAGACTGACAAGAGTCAGTGGGCCATATTGACGGCCTATCTTGGCCTAGTCTTGAGCATGACATGGGTAGATTTATTTCCAAGATGTGATTCCTCCTTTGGTAGACGGTCCCAGCCACCCTCTGAAGGCCTGGACGGAGCAGGGGAAAGACCTAAAAGCCCCGTTCCAAAGGGTGAAGGAAAAGGGCAGGTGGGCTTCTGCTCCCTCCAGCCATCGCTGGCAGGTGGAAGGGCCCAGTCCTAGGTCCCCCTTGGCAACAGTCAGCTAGAAGTCAAGGTAACGGAACTGAAATTAAGGACGCGGTCACTCTAGACCTGGCTCTGTCACGAGCCAGCTGCGTGTCTTTGGGTCCCTTCCCAGGACTTCCAAACTCCTTTGCTCAGTCTCTCCTTCCCCCAGTTCTCCCGGACATATCTCCAGGCATAATGAATTCCCGGCCTTTCGGATCTCTGCTACCGTCTGTAAGATTGGGGGAGGAGGTTGGACCAAGTTATTGGAAACTCTTTGTTCTAAGGCCTCCCGGTTGGTCCATCATACAGCCCCGTGGATTAAATGCTGGGACAGTTATTACCCTCGCTTTACAAGGGGATCACCTGACTAGGGTGGGAGTGGGGGTAGGATGTAACCAGCTGGTCACCTTGGGAGCCCCCTTTCTGATGTTGTGTCATTCTCCACCTCTCTCCACCTGTCCCCCCTGTGTCTTCAGGCTCCTTCCTCCATCTCTGCCCTCTTCCTTTCAGATTTACACTCTTCACCACCCAGCCCCAGAGGCTGGAAGGACATAACAAACAAGCTTTACTAGGTGGTTGGTCTAAGGATACACAGCTCCTCACACTCCCCAAAATAGGGCCCTGGAGCTCAAAAAAGAAGCATGAGATCTGGAGAGTCGGTGCTGCCCCACTTAACTTCCCTCCTTCTGTCGTGTTCCGCTCAAAATCTCCTTCTTCTGGCTCCTGACCCTCAGACCACAGCCCGCTCCCAGCTCTATCAGTGCCCTTTGTCTTCCTAAAGCTCCAAAAGTCCTGGGAGAATGGACCCTGAACCTGTCTCTGCAGGTGCCAGCAAGTACCCTTCCCCCAGCCTCTTCCCCTGCTTCCTGTGCTAAAGGAGGGGACACCCCAGAGTTCAGAGAAGCAGGGGGCTTCCCTCCCCGGCAGTACTGGCCCAAGGTTAGCCTTGGTTTGTCCTGCCTCCTGCTTGGCTGATGAAAGGGGAGGGGGATCCTAAGCAGAAGGGGCATGTTGAGGGAGCCGAGATTAAGGCAAAACCACCAAATCCTTGACCGGGAAGGGGCCAACTTGAACCCAACTTGGACAAGAATCCACTCTCCACAATACCCTGCACGTGGCCCCTCAGGCTTGGCCTGAAGGCCCCTATCGAGCGTAGAAAATGGAATTGTCAGAGCAGGAAGCTAGAGCTGGAAGGGACCCAAGGACACAGTACAGCCAAGCTGGAGGTGACAGAGTCACAGAATGGTAGAAACTGGGATACTAGAACAAAGGGCCTTCAAAAGTAAAAGTGAACCTAGAATACAGGCTGCCAGAACCAGCAAAGAGAGCTGGTCTAATTCCCCTGTTTTAGAGAAGAAATTGAAAGGTTGAGAAGGGAAAGGTGGAGAAGAAGAAATTGAAAGGCTGAGAAGGGAAAGGTTGAGAAGAAATTGGAAGGTTGAGAAGGGAAAGGTGGAGAAGAAGAAATTGAAAAGCTGAGAAGAAATTGAAAGGTTGAGAAGAGGAAAGTGAAAGGTTGAGAAGAAATTGAAAGGTTGAGAAGGGGAAAGGGAAAGGTTGAGAAGAAAGTGAAAGGCTGAGAAGGGAAAGGTTGAGAAGAAAGTGAAAGGTTGAAAAGGGAGCGGTTGAAAAGAGGAAATTGAAAGGTTGAGAAGAAATGGAAAGGTTGAGAAGGGAAAGGTCGAGAAAAAGGTTGAGAAGAGAAAATTGAAAGGTTGAAAAGAAGAAATTGAAAGGCTGAGAAAAGAAAGGTTGAGAAGAAATTGAAAGGTTGAGAAGGGAAAAGGGAAAGGTTGAGAAGGGAAAGGTCGAGAAGAAGAAACTGAAAGGCTGAGAAGGAAAATAGCTTGCCCTGGGCTACTTAGTAAACTGGCTGGACTCCTTACTCTCAGGCTAGGAGGGCTTCCATGACTATATGCCATTGTGTTTTTCCCTGACAGATCCCCATCAAACTTGTTCCTTTTGAGATGCTTTTCAGTCCGTTAATAAGGATATATTAAGCCCCTATTGTATGCTAAGGGTTAGGGATACAAAGAAAGATCAAAAAACAAATCCCAGCCCCCATTCTTAAGGAACTTCCCATCTAATGGGATGAGACACACACAAAGAGATCTATACAGGATCAGATTAAGGAAGGATGGGAAAGTTTCTTCCAGAAGGTGGGACTTTAGCTGAGACCTCAGGGAAGCCGGAAGGCCGGGATGAGGAGGTCTCTTTCTATTCCCGGAATAGAGGTGAACCACGGGAAACACTCAGAGTCAGGAGATAGTGTTGGGTGTGAAGAACAGGAAGGAGGCCAGTGTTCCTGGACTGCACATTATATGGAAGGGAGTAATGTGTAGGAAGGCTGGAAAAGTAAGAGGAGGCCAGGTTATAAAAAGTTTTAAAGGCCATAAAGGATTTTATAGTTGATTTTAGGAGTTACAAGGAATCCCTGGAGTTTACAGAGGAGAGGGAGACGCCATGGTCAGATGAAATGTTAGGACATCAGTCGGACAGCCGAGGGATCATCGTGGAGAGAGATGTGTAATAGGCACAGAATTAGGTTCGACTTGATCATTAAGCATGTATCCAATGTCGACTAGAGTGCTAAGTATCAGAGAGACAAAAAGAAGCAAAAGCCAGACCCTGCCCTCTGAGAGCTTCCAGTCTAATGGAATAGATTGTTTAGAGATGTGACCCCAGAGGTCCAGAGAGAAGTTAGGGCAGGACGAGTGACCTCAGAGTAACATGCTTAGAAGTGATCATTGAACCCATAGGAGTTGATGAGATCTCCAATAAGATGTATGGAAGGAAAAATGAAAGACAGACTTCAGGGGATAGCTGTGGTTAACAAGCATGACTGAGGTGAAGAGCCCAGCCAAGGAGCAGTCTGTAGGAGAATCAGCAGAGTATTGTGGGAATCTAGAGCGAGGAGACCAGTGGGGAAAAGATGGCGATGGACCCTTCTAGGGCTACTGAGAACTTGATGAGAATGGAGGTGGAGCAGAGCTCATCCATTGGGCAGCTACCATCTGGAACATCGGAGAGAAGCTTCTTTTGACTGTTAGGAGTCCAGGAGAGAGGAAATGGAGGCATCCACTGGGGCAGACTCAGACCTTAAGTATGGTCTCAAAAGGGAGAAGAGATGTGGGATGGCAGCTAACCATGAGGACAGTGGGATCAAGAGCGGGGTTTTGTGGAGGATGTGGGAGAGAGATGGGCATGTTTGTAGGCGGGAGGGAATTAGCCAATGGACAGGGAGAATGGTAAGAGTGGGGATGACAGAGGGGGGAGTCTGTTGGAGGAGGCTAGGGGTCTGGTAAAGAGAAGGGCCACGTCTTTGTGGGTGATGTTGGAAAAAGCGGCAGAAAATGTCCTGGTAATGCCTGTGGATGAGAAGAGAGAGCTCTAGTTGCTAAGCCCTCTCTTTCTTTTCTTTTTCTTTTTCTTTTTCTCTTTTCTTTTCTCTTCTCTTCTTTTCTTTTCTTTGAACTCGGATCCCAACTTATTTCCCTCACTCCTCTGGGGATAAAAATCCAACCCAGCTCCTTCCCAGGCTCAGACCCTGGAGTCCCTGCTCCCCCACAGCCTTGGAGGAAGGATCCTAATGCTCACTTAGTGCCCCCAAGTCTCTCTCCAGCATCTCCCCCACCTCAGGGGCCCCAGTGACGGGGGTGGGGGGGTGTCAGCACAGACAGTTGAGTGTCCAGGCCACTGAGCTGGGAAGCGTCCCGGAATCTCTTCCTTGGTTGGTGCGCCCTTTTCCCACACGAGTATACTGAGGCAGAAAGAGGATAAATGGTTCTCACCTGCCTCCGGGACCATTATTTCACCCTCTGTCCCCAGGCTTACCTGGCGCCCGACCCACTGCAGAGACCCATCGGTGCCACCCGGAGGCGCTTATGGCTCGGTTCTTCTCTTTCCAGGTGCTGGTCTTGGCCTGAGGGAGCCCAGGAGCGGTCTCCCTGCCCCGGGGAATTCCGAGCCCAGGGAAGGGGCCACCCCCTGAGCCAGGGGAGGAAGGCCCTCCGCGCCCCAGCCCGCTCCGCATCTCCCATGTGGCCCGGCAGGCTGCCGACATGAACGTGTCCGTGGCCCCCGCCGTGAGCCCCAACATCACTGTCCTGGAGCCGGTGAAGGGCCCGTGGCAGGTGGCCTTCATCATCCTCACCACGGGCCTGCTCTCGCTGGCCACCGTGACCGGCAACCTGCTGGTGCTGATCTCCTTCAAGGTCAACAGCGAGCTCAAGACGGTCAACAACTACTTCCTGCTCAGCCTGGCCTGCGCCGACCTCATCATCGGCGTGATCTCCATGAACCTCTACACCACCTACCTGGTCATGGGGCACTGGGCCCTGGGCACGCTGGCCTGCGACCTCTGGCTGGCCCTGGACTACGTGGCCAGCAACGCCTCCGTCATGAACCTGCTGCTCATCAGCTTCGACCGCTACTTCTCCGTCACCAGGCCGCTCAGCTACCGCGCCAAGAGGACGCCCCGGCGCGCCGCGCTCATGATCGGCCTGGCCTGGCTGGTCTCCTTCGTGCTCTGGGCGCCGGCCATTCTGTTCTGGCAGTACCTGGTGGGCAAGCGGACCGTGAAGGCGGGCCAGTGCTACATCCAGTTCCTGTCGGAGCCCATCATCACCTTCGGCACGGCCATGGCCGCCTTCTACCTCCCCGTCACCGTCATGTGCGTGCTTTACTGGCGCATCTACCGTGAGACTGAGAACCGCGCCCGGGAGCTGGCGGCCCTGCAGGGCTCCGAGACGCCGGGCAAGGGGCTGGGCGGAGGCAGCAGCAGCAGCTCCGAGCGCTCCCAGCCCGGCCCCGAAGGCTCCCCCGACGTGCCGGCCCGGCGCTGCTGCTGCTGCTGGGGACCGCGGCTCCTCCCCTCCTACAGCTGGAAGGAAGAGGAGGAGGAGGAGGAGGACGAAGGCTACCTGGAGTCCCTGACGTCCTCCGAGGGAGAGGAGGCGGGCTTCGAGGTGGTCATCAAGATGCCCATGGTGGGCCCGGAAGCCCCGGCTCCGGCCAAGCCGCCCCCTCGCGCCTCCCCCCAGACGGTGAAGCGGCCCACCAAGAAGGCCCGCGAGCGGGCGGGCAAGGAGCCCAAGAAGAAAGGGAAGGAGCAGCTGAGCAAGCGCAAGACCTTCTCGCTGGTCAAGGAGAAGAAAGCGGCCAGGACCCTGAGCGCCATCCTCCTGGCCTTCATCCTGACCTGGACCCCGTACAACATCATGGTGCTGGTGTCCACCTTCTGCACTGACTGCGTGCCCGAGACCCTGTGGGAGCTGGGCTACTGGCTCTGCTACGTCAACAGCACCATCAACCCCATGTGCTACGCGCTCTGCAACAAGGCCTTCCGCGACACCTTCCGCCTGCTGCTGCTCTGCCGCTGGGACAAGAGGCGCTGGCGGAAGATCCCCAAGCGGCCCGGCTCCGTGCACCGGACGCCCTCCCGGCAGTGCTGACGGCCGAACCGGCCCGCCCCGCCCCCACACCAGCGCCCGGCTTCCAGGGGTGGGCGCTGCCCCCTCCCCGTCCATCCCCAGCATCTCCGCAGCCACTTAGGAAGCGCCTCCTGTGTACAGTACGCCTGGCGCGCGCCGGGGCTACAAAGACAAAGGGCGACTGGACGAGCCCCCGAGACCCGACGCCCGGGTCGGGGGGATCGCGCGCGGACTCGGTGGGTCCCGATAGCGAGGGGCGAGGGAGAGGCCCAGAGGAAATGATTTCGGAGGATTTGAGAAAGGAGGATCCGGGGGGCTCGCGGCCCCGGGCCCGGAGAGGCGCGCCATGGAACCTCGGTCCTCGTCCAGGGAGACGTCGGCCCCGCTCGTTTCCCGGCTCCTCTGGCTCCCCAGCCGGAGAAGGAGGGAGGGAGGAAACAGGTTTTTCTGCTTTCCACTTGGAAGGGACGGAGCGCACCAGGAAGGAGCCGCGGAGGAGGATCTGGGGTTCAGTCCTTGTTTGTTTTCTGTGGAGAAGGCCCGAGCGCACCGGCAGGATAGTGGGGGGGGGGGGGAGATAACCGGGTTTAGGATCCTGGCCGAGCACCTGGCCAAGGTGGCTTTGGGAGAGCCCGTCCCCTGGTGGCCACAGGGGAGGACTGAGCCCGTGGAGAAGGCGGCTCCCGGGACGTCTCGGAACTGGCCTCTGACGCTGGGATGGGCCCCCTGTGACCGCAGTGGGACTTCCGTGGGACCCCCGCCACAGGACGGAGCCCGGCCTGGCTCCGCAAAGGAAAGGGGAGCGAGGGCCCGGAGGAGAATCCCGGCCCGGGACAAAGACGAGCCCTTGGCTGCCCGCTGCGCCCCCCACCCCCCCGGGCTTCGAGGGGCGGCCGTCCCTCTGCACAGATGTCCGAGGACAAAATCTCTCGCATGCTGCCCTTGCCACGTGTCCTGCGAAGCGCTCTCTGCTCTGCCTCCCCTCCCCCAGTAACACTCCCGCGCTCAGGGCCCGGCACCCCGACACGCGCGCGTGCCCGCAGACCCCGTGTTCCCTGCATGGCGCCCGGCCCCCGCCCGCTCCCCCCGCCCAGCCCCCGCCCCCGAATGTTGGTGTTCTCCGGTCCTTGGTGAGAGAGACGTGTAAATAAAGAGACAAACAGCAGCGGCTGCGGCTGGTCCTTTCTCAGCCCGGGGCGGTGCCCCCGGTGCCCGAGGGCAGGGCCCGGGAAAGCTGGTCCCGGCTCCCCTCTCCCCGGGGGCCCCCGCCAGCGCTTCCCCGGGGAATGGAGGGAGGGGCCTGGGAATGACAGCTCGTGAGAGCCTTTCTCCGGAGCCGGGCTTCTCAGCCTTGGGCACTCCGGAGATCTGGCGCGGAGCGGGGCCGCCAGGGTCCCCTTGCCCGCACACACAAGGGCCCAGTGTTCTGCTGCCCGAGACCCGGCTCTCGCCTAATGAGGGTTCTCAGAGACCCCGGCAACAGCTCCCAAGCTTAGGGTCTCCCGGAGCACCGAGCTCAGAAACCCCAGCACATACAGCACACATTAACCCCCTACTGTGTACACAGCATGATGGGGAGTGCGGGGCCAAACACGAGATGCAGATGGACTCGGACCCTCAGGGACTCTCAGTCTGGCAAACCAAAAGATGAGATACAGACACAAAAACGTCACAGCAGTCAGTCAGTCAGTCAACAAGCACTTCCCGTGAATGTAGTAGCCGGTGCTGAGAGGGTTAAGGAGGAAGACTGGCAATCTGTCCCGAGAAGAGCAGGCCCAGCTTCCTGTTTGGGGTGACATTTAAGTGGGACTTTAAAGGAGGAGGCAGAAGAAAGTGGAAGAGGGGAAGGCGCTGAGTTCTTGGCACAAGGGAGAGTGAAGGCAAGAAGTCAGGAGGGGGCTGACATTGAGATGGGGGTTAATTTGGCTGGGTCCTAATCATAATCAGATGTAGCCTTTTTTAGATTTCAAAAACACTTTACCTGTGTGACCCTGGGCAAGTCACTTAACCCCGATTGCCTCAGCAAAAAAAAAAAAAAAAAAAAAAAAAAAAAAAAAAAAAAAAATACTTTACAAATATGGTCTCACTTGATCCTGAAGTTGGTGCTGTTTTTTATCTCATTTTACAGATGAGGAAACTGAGGCAGATATAACTAAGGAGTATACAGCTAGTAAGTATCAGAAGTTGGATTTGAACTCGGGCCTTCTGACTCCAGGTGGGGTCCAGGCTGCTTAACATAGATGAGATAAACCTACACCCCTGCCTGCCTGCCTGTTATTACAAGGCCCAAAGCCCACCATGTGGGCTCCTGGACTCTCTCTGGCTTCTTCCCCTCGATGCTCACAGTCAAGGACAGTGAGAATGCGCGAGGGCTGGACAAGGGAATCAGAGGATGATCAGGTCCCGGCTCCTCTGAGCCTCAGAACACCCCCGGGAGGGTGGGGTTCCCGGCCCTAATTCTGCGAGCCCAACTTTACAGAGAAGAAAACTAAGGCCCCAGAAGCCAAGTGGTTCATCACGCCATTGCCTCCCAACTAGTAAATGCAAGAAGGGGCAAGTGGGACCCACCGGGGCCCCTCCTGAGCCCACATCCCCTCTCCCCGCATCCACCCCCCATGACCTCCACAGTCCCTTCCTCCATAAAGGCGCCGATTAAGCCAGATCACCTGGAGGCCCTGGGAGAAGCAGGCGTCAGATGAGGAGGTGGAGGTCCGGGGTGGGTATAACCAACCGAGGCACGGAACTAGAGCCCGTGATTTCTCCCTGCCCGGCCTGAATGCTTTCGGAAAAGGGAGAGGTCCGAGAACTCCCACAATGCTTCGCCAAGGAGGGGAGAATGGAGATCTGGTTACTCTGTCCAACAGGGAAACTGAGGTACGGCTCTCCTGGGGCCGGCGGCTGTGGACTGGGATGGGGGCAGGGACGGAAGAAGGAGCATCCGGGCGTCCGGGAGGAGCAAGGAAGGCAAAAGCCAATGGGAAAGATGGCATCAGCCCACCCAAAACATCCCTCCTTCCTGGGCTGGAGCAGGAGGCCTGGGGGAGAACATTCTTGGCCAGAGAAACAACAGGTCTCTTCATGGCTGAGCAGGAAGCGAGGGAAAACAAGGAGCATTGTCTTGCCGGCTGGGAGACATGGGGGCAAATCCTTGATGGCGACAGCTGCCCCCTGGGAGCAGCGGGGGATGGGGCGCAGCTCCCCTTTGTGACCAAACACACACACACACACACACACACACACACACACACACACTCACACTCACACCTGCACAAAGGTGTTGCTGACTCACTACCCCCATCTGCTGACTCTGGGCAGAATCAGCAGGCAAACCACTACTCAATGGCCCTAGAAAGTTTGCGGGGATTTCAAATAAAAGTTTGAGGGGCTCAGTTAGAGCAGATTAAGCGGAAATCTCCTGAAACAGCAGGACCTCCTCAGTGTGGAGAATGGCCGGGTGAAAGGCCTTCTGGGGAGGAGTCTCCACCAGGAGGAATGGGCCACCTTGACGGTCACAGTCTCCATCCAGGGGTCCGGGATACCGTCCATCTAGACACCTGTCCAGGGTCTCCTCCTGCTCTAGAACCCATGATCCTGAACTCCCTGAGGCTCGAGAGCTAGGCAGAAAGAGAAGACCTTTGGGTCCTCTACTTTCTTGGGCAAAAGGCCCAGGGAAAGGGATCCCCGGAGCAGGAGGCCTAAGAAAGGTGATTGTTAGCTAACCACCAAGCATTTGTGAGGGCTCACTGACCTACAAGGAAGGCCCTCTGCCAGACACTACATGTAAGGACTCAGTCACATCTTGACAATCGGAGAGCCCCTTTCAACAGACAGATTAAGCTTCCAGGGAGTGTATATGTGTGTGTGTGTGTATGTAAATATATATGTGTATTTTATATATATGTAAGTATGTATGTGTATTTTATATTTATATATACATATATAAATACACATATACATATATGTATATGTATTTATCCTTGGAAGCTTAATATAAATTATATTATTATGCATAATATATACAGATATGATATTCTGCTCTTTCAGTATGATCTCATCATGGAATAGACCTGGAAGAAACTTCAGAATCTCTCATTTAACAGAAATGGAAACCGAGGCACAGAGCGGGTTGCTGACCTGTCCAAGGACCCACAGGCAGGATGCATCAGAATGGACTAAAACCCATTTTTACCACTTCATTCTTGCCCTCCTCCTATCCCCTTTGTCAGACTGCTCCTGCGCCATTCATTCCCCCCTCTCTCTCATTTCTGGGTGTCCTAATCTACTAGCTTCTTCAAATTGGCCCATATTCCGCAGGATAAAACACCCTTAGTTCTATTTGACTCCAAGCCTGAGTTGACACCATTTGTGCAGTAACAATTCCACCTGATAGCCAGACTCAGC
Organism: Sarcophilus harrisii; assembly: GCF_902635505.1. NCBI lineage: Eukaryota > Metazoa > Chordata > Mammalia > Dasyuromorphia > Dasyuridae > Sarcophilus > Sarcophilus harrisii. Next base: position 243,595,568 of record NC_045431.1, read on the forward strand.
AATAGCCAGGTGAGAAACATTCCTGTTCAAAAGGAAGTAACACAGAATGGGAAAGAAGGCAGGAGAATCTTACCTTTACCTGTACCAGGATTGTCTTCTCGGCTTTTGCCCAGATACAGACTTCCACCTGTGACATTCAGTATCACTGTCCCTCTGAGAAGCTTGTGGCAAGTCTTTCTTTCTTTCATTTTTTAATTTTTAAGTTTTGTGTTTTATTTTCATGTTACTTACATTTACCAATTGTTTTCACTTTATGAGAATCTTCTCTTTTTTTTAGCTTTTTATTTTCAAGACATATCATAGACAGTTTTCAACATTCACCCTTGTAAAACCTTGTGTTCCAAACTTTTTTCTCCCTTATTTCCCCCCATCCCTCCCTTAGACAGCAAATAATCCAATTACATGTGCCATTCTCCCATACATATTTCCACAATTATCTTGCTGCATAAGAAAAATCAGCTCAAAAAGGAAAAAAATGAAAAAGAAAACAAAAAACGAGCAAACAACAAAAAAGGGAAAATACTATGTCGTGATCCACGTTTATTCCTCAAGTTCCCTCTCTGGATGCAGATGGCTCTCTCCGTCATAAATGTATTAGGAATTGTTATGGGACAGAACTCTGAAACAAGGATTCTTACAAGATGTTAAGTCAGTGGAATTGATGAGACAATGGTTATCTCGTTTAGCATGGCGCTTGATAGTTCTAAATTCGATATGATTGATTTAATCTTACAACAAATAATGGTTCCCTAGTGGTATAATGATTGGCTTATACTCAGTATACCGCTTACAAACTGGGACAAACTCAGCCAGAGGGAGAGACAGAGAAGGGCTCAGAGACAGACTCGAAGAAGACAGAGGACCGGAGGCGGGAGCTCAAGCTCCTGGACTGAGCGAGACTTCAAGAGAGAGACCATCATGGTGGTCCTCCTGCCTCCCCCATAGAAACCAAGACACATTCCGGAGGACCTCCAGAAAGCAGGCCCGGGCCCCAGGCAAGGAGACAATAAAGAATTTGGACTTTATCCCTGGCTATTCTCGTGGTGATTCCTCTGCTGAAACGAAGGCTGGTCCAGAGACCTCCAGAACACTACAAAAAATGGCCTGAATCACCTCGATGTTGAAAAGAACCACGTCTGTCAGAATTGATCATCTGTATAGTCTTGCTATTGCTGTATACAGTGTTCTCTTGGTTTTACTCACTTCCCTCAGCATCAGTTCCTGTCAGTCTCTCCAGGCCTCCCTGAAATCCTCCTGCTGGCCATTTCTTACCGAACAATAATATTCTGTAACATTCATATACCACAACTTATTCAGCCATTCTCCAGCTGATGGGCAGCCACTCAGTTTCCATTTTCTTGACACTACAAAAACAGCTGCCATAAACATTTTTGCACATGTGGGGCCTTTTCCCTTTTTTATGGCATGTCTTTCAAATAGTGTGTTACTAACTTAATGATCCATCCATTAACGATACTTGAATTCAAAACTCAAAACAATATCAATTAGAGTCCCAAGAACTTTTACCCCAAATGGCAAGTTTCAACAGTCTCAACTTTTAGGGCCCTAAGATAGTTATTTTTCCTCTCATGGAGTTGCAACGAGAAATAAATGTTTAGCAGGATGCAAACATAACAAGAGATTTCACTTAACATTCTTCACTTGCTTTTCTTTTCTTCTTAAGTTTAAACCCACACATCCTGGCATAAAAATCAGTCATTAGAAACCACTTCTATATTATCCAAACACTTGTAAATACTCAGTAAGCCAATTTCATTGTTTAGGAACATCTAACCCAAACAAGCTCTTTTCCCCAGAGCTGCTGGCCTTGCCCACACTGCTGATTTCCAGGGAAGTAGCAAATTTACAAAATTTGTTCTTTGTAAGGTCTTTTCTTTGTATCTTTTCTCACACAAGTAATTAATGACCAATTTTAGGTTTTAACATTATAATAATAATCTCAAATAACCTAGTTAACAACCTCAAAATGGATATTCATTAATGTAACTCTTTCTATTAACATATATACTTTCTTTTGAATCCACTCTAATGTTCTGCGGGAAACATGACAATGTTCTATTTTGTTTTGCTTTTTTTTTTTTTAATTCCTTTTCTGCTTTTTTTTCCCCCCTTATTGTTTTTTTTTTCCAAATAAAATAAAGGTTTTTTCATTTTGTTTTGAGGCAATTGGGGTTAGGTAACTTGCCATGAGTCACAGAGCTAGGAAGTGTTAAGTGTCTGAGGTCAGATTTGAACTCCAGTCCTCCTGGCTTCCGAGCTGGTGCTCTACCCACTGCGCCACCTAACTGCCCCTCCTTCTTTTAATTTTTAAAGGTTCATATTTCATGTAAAAACTTGTTTGAAATAGCTAATACAAACTTGTATTTCATAATATAAAAAATTAAGGAGCATAACAAAACCACAAACAGCAGTGTGATTCGGGACGAGAAACAAACCTGATGCCAGTCAGGTGACCTAATTCAGCTGGATGCGTTACCTTCCTCAGAATGACCACGGGCCCAGCAGGAGCAGATGCTCCGGGATGGTCCCGGGCCCCCAAGTTTCTCTCTCCTTTTGCCTTTCCCGGCTGGATGCTGGTCTGACTTCCCCATCCCTTTAGGGAGATGTCCCCATTGCTCCTTCCCAAAGATCATGGGCCGACCCCCCCCCAGCGCCTCCCCCCACTGGTGGGCTAACACAGTTTCACAATACTGCCAGGCAGGGCTGCTGGCCATCCTTCCCGTGGGGCCGAGCAGCCCTGACCCTGCCATCGCCTGCCACTCACTCCTGACGTTCACCAGGCCTTGGGTGCCCTCTGCTGGCCATGAGCCTCCTCGCCTTGGCTTTCTGCTGAACTGATGTAACCTGTTTCTGTTAAGGTCACTCCATGCTTCCCATCCCTCCCTCCCTTGCCCCTCACCAACGCTCCCTTCCCGGTTCACGACCTCATTGCCATCCCTGGCATCTCCTCCCTTCATATACACAGTCAGTTGGCAAACCTTTTCGATTCTTGCATGACGACCGTCTCTCCACCAGAACAATCCTCCCCCCTCCTAATCAGGTCCTTTCCACCTTTCTCCAGGACTATCGCCCCCACCTCCTCTACGGCCTCCCTGCCTCCATCCATTCCCTCTAATCCGTTCTCCACTGGCAGCCAACATGACTTTCCTCAATGGTGTTTTCCTCTCTCCCTCCCGGCCCATTTCACAGACTCCAGGAGCCCCCTCTCCCCGCTGGCACTAAACAGAAACCAGAATTTAGAGCCTTTTGCAACCTGGGCCCAACCTACCTTTCCAGACGTATTTCCCGCCGTTCACCGCCACATTCTACAATCCAGACAAACCAGCTTCGAGGCCTTCCCTCCCTGGGCCATCCAACTGGCTCGACACGCTCTCTCTCCTGCCTCTGCTTCTCAGAATCAAAGCTTAGCTCCCATGACGCTTCCTAAACGAGGTCTTTCTTAGTCTCGCTCCAGCACCAACACGTTCCAGACAAAGTTTTCTAGTATACACAGGAGGTCCCATAAGTCAAAGCGACTTTTGGGACACCATGTGAACACAAGTATAAAAACTGCCTCCCCGATTAAAAATTAAGGAAATCAGGAATTGCTTCATTTTTCTTTGCATCTCCAGTAGCTAGCACAGTGCCTGGCAAATAGTAGGTGCTTAATAAGTGCCCCTTAGTGATTGCCTAAGGTCAGCCTTCATTTTCCGATCATGTGGTTCCCTAATGGTATCCCCGATAGGATTTCTTGAATAACATTCATCCTTGGAGAGCCTCTACACCCAGTCATGCACCTCTCCACTGCCCTTTGAGTCATTGAAATAGATTCCTCAGAGACTGAGATGTACCAAGATTCACAGCATGTGTCCCTGTATGGAGAACTCCGGCATTAAAAGGATGCGTCTTTGGGCGGGGGAGCTCAAACATTCAAGGGTCGCCTCCCAAATAGAAGCTCTTCCTCCTCTTTCCTCTCTGTCCAAGTGCAAGAGCAGCAGCCCAGCATGGGAGTCTAGAAGATCTGGATTCCAGTCTCGCCTTGGATACCCTATATAACCACAGACAAGTCCCTTAACATCGTAGGGTCGGAGGCAAGTCCCTAAATCTACAATTTATAAATGAGTTGCTGATCTGCCCAATCGGTGAATCTGCCCAGAGTTCTTCCCACCACATTCAGTTTCTCAGTCCTTAACCTCCACTCTCTCAGACATCCCCATTGCGACCTCAGTCTCTCCTCCTCTCCCTCCCCTTTACAATCCTGACTGTATAGTCACCATTGCCATATTGTCCTAGACCAGAATCCTGCATCCCTTTGTCTCACCGCTGTTCATGCATCACCTTGGCTGTGGACGACCTCCCCTCTAACTTATTAAGAAAATAGAGGCCGTTGGTTGGAATTCACTTTCCTACTTCCATCTTTTCCCGTACACCAGACTGCCGATCCCTCTTTCCAAGACCAGTCCTTCTACTTGTACCCCGAGCTCATTCCCTACCCCCCACCTCCCATCCCCTTTTGTTGAGGGGTGACCAAGGGGGGGGGGTCTCCAGGCCAGTGTCACAGCTATCGTGAAAGAATTCGCAATCCCAGTCTCCAGTGAGGTTCAGCAAAAATGAGTTTATTTTCACTGAGGACTATGATCTCCTTCCTGATTAGGAAGATAGCCAAGATTGGGTCACAGAGTTTTGATTTTATTTAGCTTTCTATTGCTTGGGGCTGGGGAGCGATTGGAGGGACTGATTTCCAAATCCATAAAGGATGGTAATTGTTTCCCAGGTCAGTCTGAATCCCAGAGCGATTGGAAGTGGGAGTTTCCCATGGGAACCTGGTAGGAGGGTGGGGATTTTCCCAGAGGCTGGGAGGGGTTGAGATTTGGGGGTTTTTCTGACCCAGACCCACCCAAAGATCAAGGGAATACAGAGTCCTATTATATCACTTTCATTCTCTTAATGTTCTTGATGTCCTGATCCACTGGCATATTTCTTGCTACAGCATTAGAACCCAATCAACGGGTGACACAGAATGTGAAAGGGGCAAAGATACTCAGATAAAGAAGTTGTGGGGAGTCTGAGGAAGAAGGAAATACCTTCAGATGGCCTTTGAGAGAACGGAAGGCTTTGGGATCCCCGATTTTGAACTGGAAGCAACCAGCCCGAGGACTTCATTTTTACCTACAAGGGGAATTAGCTGGGCCTTTGGGAGATAATCGCCTGGACAAATGGACCCATTCTCCCCACTTCCTGCTCCCGTAAGGTCCCCTTCCTGGGTCACCCGCTTCAAGGCTCACTCGGTGAAAGTGAGCAGGGATTTTTTAGAACCACCCCATATGAAAACGACCTCTTTCCTCAACCCGTCGGAACTCAGCCCAGAAAGCAGAATCAGGAAAATCTCTTCCTTGGGCCAGTTTTCTGCTCTCCATCTCAAACCACCCACTTCAAGGCTTAAACCCCATCCCTAGTAATGGAAAATAGGAATAACAAGTCACATTAAAGCAAAGAAACCCTCAAAGGAGCAGACGTTCACAAGCCAGGGGCTGTTTGTTTGCTTTGGAAAAATATTTGGACAGTTGCATTTCAATATAATTGGTTACCTCTGTTCTCCTTTATATTTTATGTATTAAAAATAATTGTTCTGAGAAAGGGCCCAGAGAATTTAAGAACCCTTGAAATAATGTCGGGATCAGGCTGTGCTGGAGATTACAGCAGAGCTTTTTTTCTCCTTTTCTCCCCTCAGTCTGAAGAGGATTGTTATTTAGCTTTGTCTTCATAAAAGGACCATGATGGCAGGGAGGTGATACCTTGCCAGGCAAGTGAATTGGATTTAAATGAGGGCCTACTGGGCAAGGTCACCAGCCTCACTCTTTCCTCTGGAGTCATCTAGGTCCAGTAGCCAGATACAGATCCCGACTACTGGAGGCAGTGGGAAACCTTGGCCTTTTAAGCTAAGGTCTTTGAGATCTCAGTTTGAGGCCACATCCATTCAGTGATTAAGGCTAAGGAACAACTGAGGCAAAGAATGATCTCTTTCATCTAGTCAAAAATCAAAAATCTAAAAATATAAATAGTGATTTTTTTGTTTGGGTCAGAAACCCCGAGGGTCTTTCCCTCTCAGATTTGTCTAAATTAGGAGAGAACCTCTGGGTAAAGATTTGCTCAGTGTGTTCCGGGCAAGGGGACGAAAAGTCACTGCCTGGAATTTGCTCCTTTCTGTTCTCCCTGCTGGTTCAAACTGGTCTCGAGTCCACTCCAGCAGCCCCCAGGGCCGTGCCCCATTCTCTCACTCACATCTCCCAGTATCTCCCTCCCCGGCTTGTGTAACCCCCAGATTTGGTCCCAAACTGCAAGTGCCATAAGTGGCTACTCTCCTCAGGACCCCCCATGAGGGGGTCTTGATGCAATTCCTAGTTTGAAATATAAAGCGTGAGGTGCGGGCGGGGAGTTCACGATGCCATTCTTTGCCAAAACGTACCTTTGTGTACGAGAAGAGGTGACCGACAAAATGGAGTGAGAAAATAAACACCGGGAGTGGTAAATAAGAAATGGATTCGGGAGAGCAGCAGAGTTAGCAAGAAAAGGGGTTTAACGATGGAAAAGGCGAGTTCCCTAGGGGAACTCACAGTTAACCAGGAGAAAGGGAATACTTTACGAGGTGGGAATATGGCAAGCTAAGGTCTGAGCTGAAAGCAGGGGGAAGGGTCTTGTTCCCTTGGCCAATACAGCAAATCCCCTGCCTCGTGAGCTTTCCTCATGCCAGACTTCCACAGAGAAGGGAAATGTGAGCAAAACCTTAGAAAGAGGTTAGGGAACAAGGGGGGAGAGGGGGAAGCCGGGATGGCTGGAGAGTCATCCAGCTGGGGGCTACGTGAGGGGGGATATTCTGAGATAAGAAAAGAAGCTTGGAGTCACATTGTGGAGGACTTGGGACATCAGGAGTTTTAAGGGTGCAGTGAGTAGAATGCTGGGCCTGGAATCAGGAGGATTCCTCTTGTTGCTGTTGCTGTTCAGTTGGGTCTATGCATTTCATAACCCTATTTGAGTTTTCTCAGCCGAGATATTAGAGTGATTTGACATTTTCTCCTCTAGCTTATTTGACAGCTGAGGAAACTGAGGCAACAGGATTAAGTGATTTGGATTAAGTAACACTCAGTTAACTGAGTTCAGATTTAAACTCGTGAAGATGAATTTTCCTGCCTGAAGATTCAGCATTTTTATCTACTGCAGCACCTGAGTTCAAATCTGGCACGTCCTGGCTGTGTGACCTTGGACAAGTCACTTAAATGTCCACCTCTGTCTCCTACCTGTAAAAATGGGGATGGTGACAGTGCCCCCTCCCAGGGTTCCCTCACACATGAGGGGAGAGAACCTCTGTGAAGCGCTCAGCACCAGGCCTGGCCCACCAGCAGCTTAGACGGGGGTTCTCCTTCTCCCAAAATGGCTCCGCTGTGTTGGAGCCCAGTGACAGCGGGTCTGACTGTGGCTGATCAGATACAAGGCGGCCACGCTCCGGGACCACGGGTGGGACAGACACAGTCCCCGTGGACGTCTGGAGCAGATTCTCTTAACTGGGCATCTCGCGTTGCCTCGGAACTAATTCAGCCGGGCTTTGCCAATGGGGAGCCCAATGGGCGGTCCCGGGCAACGTCCCCCTCGTCACAGAGACGATGCTAAAGTCCTGGAGAGTGTCCGCGAAAGGCTTTTCTGACACCTGGTGGGTGCCCGGTCGCTAAGTGTACATTTGAATGACGTGGCCGGGTCAGCGACGTGGCCAGAGCACCGGTGAGGAACTCTGCAGGAGTTTGGGGGCTTGGGAGCTGAGTTCGAGGTGCTTCCTCATCCTGCCAGGGGAGCTTCAGACTCTTCCCAAGGCAATCCCGCGGAGGCCACTCAGCCTCCTAGCGCGGGGCTGGGAGATGACAACAGCTCCGGGGACTCCCGTTTGGCAGCCCATCCGATACCTCCCCTCTCTCCCACTTTCCTTCCCAGGCCCCCAAACACTAAGATACAAAGCCCATGTCAGCCTAATCATCGATTGCTTTCTTTTATTTATAACGGGATCCTATATAGCACAATATTGTATATAACACTAATTATTATATTAATGTGATATGTGTAACACACATTAGCTTCATCCTTTGGGCCGGAAGTACAGAAACTGGAGCCAGTGGAGGGGCCCAAGCGGGAAGATCCATAACAAGGAAGGAATGGCCGGTTCCTGAGAGCGCCCTCTTCCCTTGGAGCCCTGGGTCTCCCTGGCTGAAGGGAAGAGGCCCGAAGCCTGGTCCCTCCCCTGTCTGCAGAGGGCAGGGGAGGGGGATATAGGGCAGGCTCCTGGAGCTAGGAGCCAGGAGAGGGAAGGGCAGTTCCACACTCTGGTCTTCTGGGAAGGCAACCTCCCTCCTACACCCTCCCCTGGAGGGTACCCCCTCCTCCCCCGGGAAGTTCCTCAGGAGCCCCTTGATTGGCTGGTGTCTCCACCTGCCCTGAAATGACTCTGAGGTACTTGGGGCCAGACTTGAACTCCTGCCTTTGGGGCTGGGACATTTATAGTTTCAATGTTTTTCAGTTCCTTCTCCTAGATTGCCGCTCCATTTTACAGCCAAGCAGCCCAAGGCGGGTTAAACTGGACAAAACCGGCACAGGGCTGTATTTGGCCCAGGGCCCCATGTGTATTTGTACTCCATCCTTTTCCTCCACAGGGCCTTAAATGCTTCCAGATCGGGTCATAGGGAAAGCCCAGGGAGGGGCAGCTGGGCTTGCCAAGAAATACCCAAATAGGGTAGCAGAGAAGAGTCTCGGACCGAGACTAGCACCCAGGGCTCAGACCGCCCTTCTGCACCCCAACTGGTTCGTAGGATCCTCAATTTAGAGCTGGAAAAAGACCTGAGGGCCCTGAACACTGAGACACCCCCCCTGAGGTCGGAGCAAACTTGAACCCAGGACCCGCACTTCCCTTCCTCCTGCTCCATTAGGCCGGCATCTCTCAGTCGAATTCTCTGCGCAAGAGCCGGAGAAATCCCATCAGAAGGGGGCCAGATGAGCAAGATGGTGGCACCAGGACAAGGGCCGGGACAGGGCCCAGAGAGCCAACCATCGGAAAGCCTGGTCACCAAAGGGCAGATCAGCTTGGTGGGGGACCCGGGCCAAGAGCCCGGTCTTTGTGGGACCCCCAATTAGTCACATCCTTTAACCAGCGAGGAGTGGGCTGTGCAAGGGAAGGATGCAAGTTCATCCTGGTAGCAAGTGCAAGTAAAAATGGGAACCTACCAAGGGGAGGCCCAGGGAAGGTAAATTGGGTCAGATAGAGCCCAACAGTGCTGGGGAGAGGGGGTGCCCCGGGATCCCAGACTGAGGGCCAGGGGTGAATCCCTGCACCCCCAGGAAGAGGAACAGCGTCTCAGAGGGGTTGGTGGTGGCCAGAGAGGCCCCGGAGGCATCTCAAAGGCCCCAAGCTCTGGTCCTCGCTACTTCCCTGCAGTCTTCCCTCATTCGGGGGGCCCTGCTCCTGCCCCAAGTCCAGGCCTGGGAGGCCACCTGCCACCCATCAGGAGCCCCGAGAGCCCGGGACAAGGTGGGCGTCCTAGGCCGAGGGCCCCCTGCGCCAGCTTCCAGAGGAGCCTCTCCAAGGGCCCTTCCCCCGCCCTTCCTGCCACAAGGGAGCCGGCCCAAACTCCAAGAGGAGACTCAGGGCCGAGCTTCCTGGACTCCATCCCACCTGGGCTCACATGTGGCTGGGAGGCAGGAACGAGGACCCTTCCCCTGTGCCCCCAACACAGGGGTCCTTCGGGGTGAATTGCCCACCCAGAACACCACAAGGCCCCTGGATGGGAAATGGGGGGGAGCCACTCTTGCCTCCTGGCGTTCAGAAGAGGGACCCCCAGAAGAAAAGGGACGCTCTGTAGAAAATGCTCATGGCTATCGCTTTAATACACAGCTAAAGGTTTCAAACTTCTTCTCATGAAAACTTGCACAATAAAAAACCCCCAAACCTCAGCCCCGTGGACACACACAGTCAGACACAGACAGAGCATCCCGGCGCAGCTCATGCCACGTAGGGGAATTTGAGCAGCAGCCCCTCCCCTGGGGCCACGGGCAGCTGGCTCAGGGGCAACGTGGTGCCCTCCTGGATGCCCCTCTGGGTGCTCAGCAGCAGGGTGGCCTTCTCGGGGAGCTCCAGCTTCTGGCCGCTGCCCGGCACCTTCAGCTGGGCCTGCTGGCTCACAGGGCCCAGGTTGAGCACGACGAGGAACCGCTCGTTCTGGTCCCAGTGCCGCACGTAGGCGAAGAGCTCGTCTGGGGTGGGCAGGACCAGGAAGTCCCCGTGCAGCAAGGACCGCTCCTTCCCGCGCTTGTCGCTCAGGTCTCGGAACAGGGAGAGGAGAGAACCGTGCTGGGCATCCTGGCCCTGGCGGGAGAGGAAGAGGAGCCCGGTGGGACACCCCTCACACAGCCCAGCCCCCCCCTTCACTCTCCTCCCAGCCCCCACGCTGACCCCAAGGTTACCTGCACAGTCATGTTGGGGGTTATGGATGCATACGACCCAAGTGTCTTTTCATTCCAAAGCATGGGGGCTTCAGCAGGCTGAAAGTGGGAGGAAATACAATCTGGGGGACGGGGGACAAGGCCAGCCAGAGCAGCTGTGCTCGGCCCCCTCCCAGCCCTTCTACAACCCCTGCAGCCTCCCCCACCCCGGCCTCTGCAGTCCTTACCTGTCCTGGGAGCAACTGCACCGGCAAGCCAATTTCATCCCCGTAACTGAAGATGGGTGTTCCGGGTAGCGTGAACAGCAAGAGGTGGTAAAGGCCCAGGAACTGGGTAGGCACATAGGCGCTCAAGTGGCTCAACTGAGAGGCCTGTGGGACAGCAAGGAGATTCCCAGGTCAGCCACCCAGAAGCCAGCCCCTCCCTCCCCCCCATACACCTCCCCATCCAGCAGCTGGGAGGGGCTGTGTGGCCTGCTTGACTCAGTTTCTCCATCTGTAAACTGGGAGCAAGAAGAGCACTTTGCCTCCTTCTCTTGTTCTTCCCTTCAGGCCCTCCCAAGCCCACTGGGGGCTCCCCAATGTCTGTAAGTGGGGCGGCCCTCGAACTGAATTACCCTACCATTGGTCTGCTCTAAGTTCTGAGCCTGCGAGCTCTCCCTCCACATCTCCCCGGCCAGGAGGCCCACGGGTGCTAACCGGGAGTCCCTGAGGCAGGGTCCGGGCCCGGGGCCTCCGTCACTTACCGTCCAGGTGCTCCAGGTGTTCCCAGCAGCGTGCAGGTAGTTAGTGACCAGCTCCTTCAGCTCTTTCCCTGAGGAAATACTCTTCCCAAAGTTCCCCAGGTACGAGCTGCTCAGCAGGTCGGTGTCGTTCAGCAGGCTCATGATCGCAGAGAGCTCCGAGGCTTCTGTTCCCGCGATGAAGACCCTGCGGGGACGGGGGTGGGCAGAGGCAGAAACGAAAAGCGAGTCAGCTCAATTAGGAACACCAGAGGGGGAGGGGCCAGCTTCTCTCAGAGACAAGGACCCCTGCCCAGATGGGGACCCACAGGCAACCCAGACTCTCTCACTTGACCGTTTCTGGGACTCACCTGTCCTCACCGATGCCATGAGTGAAGTTACTCCACAGAGACAGGAATGAAGAAGCGTCCTGGGGAGAGCAGGGAGCGGGCCGGGTCAAACAGGGAACTGGGGGCACCTCTCCCACCACTACAGAGGTCCCTCTGCCCCCAGGGAGCGAAGGAGGGAACTTACCGTGAGGTTCTGGACATTGTGGACCTGGACACCATACACCCCGGCCTTCAGCCAAAAGCTCAGGGCTTCCTGTGGGGCAGAGGAAGGAGGCAACAATGTCAGAAATGCAGCAGGGTCAGACCGGCCAGTCCCGGTGACCTGGAGCAGAGCTTATCTCCTGGGATGAGACAAAGGCAAGATGGCCTCCCTTCCCCCGCCTTATTGTTCTTCCCCACTGGAAACCAGCCCAGGGAGGCCATTCCTACTTCTCCTAATTTGTATGAATGTCTTTTTTTTAAATCACCTCCACTGCCTAGTATCTCTTGGTCTCAAGCTGAGAGAGAGAAAAGAGTCTGCTAAGGCAGAACATCCCCTCCTATTCTTAGAGATATCAAGACTCAGGCCCTCGGCCCAAACCTGATTAAAATCTAACTGGGAAATGTTTGAGGAATAAATGAAATTATAACCCAATATAAGTAAGGCTGAAATGGTTTTCAAAGTCGATGCAGGCTCAGTTTCCACTCGAGTTTGATGCTGCTGGCCCAGAGCACCAGCCATGGAAGGAGGTGCTCAGTGTCACACAGCCAGAGGCAGAATTCGAACTGGACTTTAATTCTCCCCCCTTAGCCATTGCACCTCCTCATAACAGAAAAGAAAAAGGGGCAAAACCGAGCACAAGAGGTCTGACCAGCTCGTGCTCTCTCGGCGCCTGGGAGGCAAAGCCGTGCACAGTACAAAGCTCCCACGGGGGTTAGTTCAGGGGGGAATCTCTCACAATCACATGGTCTCCCTTCCTTAGGTAATGACAAAGAGATCCATTTTTCTCATTTGGGGCCCAAACTTGGACTTGGGATTCTGTAACTTTCTATGACCAATTTTTAATATCACATAAAATTCCCGGGGCCTTTAGAGGGAGCCCCAGCATGGGGAAGCCCTTCTCAGCCCAGAGTGCCATTCTGCATATTTGGGGAGGGAGCGGCCCAAGGCCAACAGCTCCAACCAGGGCCTGGGGCTGACAGGCCCAGGCCTGTGTGGATCCGGGCAAGAACCGGCGCCATCCAAGAGGCGGCCTATTAGCTCAGTCAGGTTTCATCCTGCCCAGCCCTGCTCCTTTCCCGCCCCTTCCCTCCTCAACTGCAACAATCAGATCCAAATCCCTTCTTGGGCCTCTTTGTTAAATCCATTTTTCTATTCACTCCAAACTTGGGGATCAGGGGGAGAAGAAACCAATGTTGGTGGAGAAAGGCCCCTCAAAACAAGGCAAAGAAGACCCAAGAAACCCCTTTCACTCAAAACTCCCCCAAACCCCCAGCAGACAAAGATCTGTCTCAAGATTGAAAGAGAAGGGAGGGGAAGACCAGGGTCTGGCTTCCTCATCTCAGAAATGTGTCCTTCCCCACAATCCCCGGCCGTCCTCCCGCCCTCAGCCTCACCTTCAGCTTCGCGCTCACTTCTTCACTCTGATTGGGCAGAAACCAGCTGCTCTGACTTTGGTAGTTGGGGGTGAGATCGAGGATGATGTGGATGTCTGGAAAAATGGGCAGTGGCGCCCAGTCAGGGATGGGGGCCGGGAGGGACTCCTCTCCGGCTCCTATTTCCTCTAACCCCCAACCACTCACATTTGCCAGTGCTCCCCAGCCAAGGGGCTCCCCATCCTCAGGGGCCCACGGGTCCCTGGTATTTTACAGAGAAGGAAACAGATTCGGAAAGGCAATTATCAAGGGGCAGCTGGGTGGCGCAGTGGATAGAGTAGCAGCCTTTTGAACACTTAATCCTTCTAGATGGGGTGACCCTGGGCAAGTCACTTAACCCCAACTGCCTCAGCAAGAAAAAATGTATACAATTACCTAGGGAAGAGCTGGGACGCAAGCCTAGGGCTCTCCCTGAGGTGCCTAGTCCCTCCTCTCGCCAAGAAGGAAGCCGCTTCTCTCCCCCACCCCCCACCCCTGGGGGAAGGGGGCTTCGGGACTACCCACTCTTTTTCTTGGCTGCTTCCAAGAGACGGGTGAACTCCTCCCGGGAGCCGACCGTGGGGTCGATCTGCAGCAGGTTGGTGCCGGCAAAGTCATTTTCGGGGTTCCTGTGGATGGGTCCCAGGATCAGCGCCTTCACCTTGAGGCTGCTCAGGTAATCCAGACGCTCGCTCACCGCTGTGGGGAGAAGGAGGAGGCTTTAGCCCACACAGGTCACGAGGGCCGGGGAATTCTTCCAACCCCCACCCCGCCCCCCACTCGTTCTCATTCATTTTCGCCCTCGCCCCACCCCCCTCGCGACTTCCGGGGAAAAGTGGGGGCGGGGCCGTGTTAAACAAGCTGGGGCCGGTCGGAATGCGCTGATGCAAGGAGTCCGGAGTCTTACTCCAGCCTCGGCTCGCGTGGGCGGGAAGGGGAGGGGGAAATGCTGAGTCAGCCAAGTCTGTGCTCGGACCGAGGCCCGCCCGGGGGTTCAGGGCAGTGGAAGCCGCCCAGCCCCGCACTGCCCGTGGGGGGGAGGGGAAGGGAGGGGGAGGGGAAGGGGGGGAAATGCTGAGTCAGCCAAGTCTGCGCTGTGGAAGCCGCCCCCGGCCCGAATTGCCCGTGGGGGGGAGGGGAGGGCGAGGCCCGCCCGGGGGTTCAGGGCAGGGGAAGCGGCCCAGCCCCGCACTGCCCGTGGGGGGGAGGGGAAGGGGGGGAAATGCTGAGTCAGCCAAGTCTGCGCTGTGGAAGCCGCCCCCGGCCCGAATTGCCCGTGGGGGGGGGGGGGGGGGGAGGGCGAGGCCCTCCTCGGGGTTCCGGGCAGTGGAAGCCGCCCCCGCCCCGCACTGCCCGTGGGGGGGGGGGGGAGGGCGGGGGCGCGGCGTGACGGCGGGCGGGCCACGGGGCCGGGGGGAGCGAGGCCGCGGCGCCCCCCCCCCCCACTCACCGGCCAGAGCGCTGGCGTTCCCGGCCTGGCCCCGGAAGGCCTTCGGGGAGCTGACGCGGTACAGGGCGCCCTGGTGCCACCAGCGCTGGGCCGGCAGCTCGCGGCAGCGCGGCGCCTGCACGATGATGACCACGGCGCCGGCCAGCATGCCCAGCCAGCCCAGCCAGAAGAGCAGCAGCAGGGCCCAGCGGGTGCGCACCCAGCCGGGGCTCCCGGCCACCTTGAGCAGCTCCTCCTTGGACAGCCCCGTGAACTTGGCGCCGGCCGCGCCGCCCACGGCGTCGGCCTCGTCGTCGGCCACCTTGACCTTAACCACGCCGTTCTTCTCTCCGGCCGCGGCGGCGGCCAGCGGGGCGGCCGCGTTCATGGGCTGCTTCTCGGGCTCCAGCTCGTTGAGCTCCACCTCCTTCATGTCCACCTCGGCTTCTTGGCTCATGGCGGCGTGGATGGCGAAGGCTTCGGCTTCGCCTGCGGGCAAGAAAGCATTAAGAGACCGAGGGGCGGGGGCCGGGGCCCGGAAAAGCTGACCCAGGCCCGGCCCGGCCCGGCCCGGCCCGGCCGCGCGTGCGGGAAGCGCTTACCTGGTGCTTCTGTGGGTCCGCCGCGCTCGTGCGTCTGCCCCTGCTCCCGGGCTGCATCCGGACCCCAAGCCGGGAGCTCCGCCCCCCGCCCGCCTCCTGGAGGAGGAGCCGCCCCTCCCCGAGATCCCGAGGCCGGGCCCTCCCTACTGGGTCCCGCTCGGCCCCCTTCCCTAGTCGCCCTTTCCCCGAAGTCACTCCCCCCGGGGCCGTTTCATTCTCGGTCAGCAATAATTAAGCACCTGCCCCGTGCGGCCACTGGGAAATGCTGCGCTTAGCTTGGGCCCGGAAGCTTCTAGAGTTCCCGCAGCCTGGGAGGCCATCGATCATTCCTTCTTGGGAGCCTGGGTTTCCTTAGAATAGGGAACCTCCCTCCAGTAATGAAGGGGAGCGTCATCTCTGAAAGGTATCATTGTAAGCAGCCAGTGGTAGAGTCCCTTTCCCAGGCCCAGGCCAGCTTCTCAGAGGCAGGACTGGGGCCCAGGTCCCGGCTATGAGGAAGCCATCACTCAGTCCCCTCAGTCCCCACCATCTCCTTCCCTGGCTCGGTGCCGGGTGCAGGAGGCCCGGGCCATGGCTTGGGGAAGAAACCCAGCTTGGGTAAAATCACGTTTCTGCCCTCTTGGTGGAGCTTCATGGAGCCTGGCCCAGGCTAAAACTGACCAAGTCAGGCTTCCCCAGGAAGGCGCCACTTAAACAGGCCTGCAGGGCAGAGGGAGATTCCCAAAGGCAAATTTCTGAGGGAGAGTTTTGTGACTGGGAAGTCTGGAAAGCCCAGGTCCGGACGGCTCTGAACGTCCCATGTCATCCTCTAAGCCACAGGAGACCCATTGAAAGTTTTGTAGCTGGGAAGAGAGGAACAGGCTCAAGGATGGGCCTTCCAAAGGTTCTGCGGGCCGCAGAGAGCTGAGCAGTGGCAGGAAGATTAGACGGAGGGCAGCTGCTGCCAACGGAAAAGAATAGGAGCTCCAGAGGCCTCTGGGCTGCTTCTCTTTGAGGAGCCGGCCACTCGGGTAACGAGGGGCAGACCGCAGGCTCTTTTTCAGTTGCAGCATGTGAAGAAGACTGACGAGGATGTCTCCGAGGTGGGAGAAGAATGGGAGCACAGGCTGACTCAAAAGAGGCCAGCCTGGTGAGGGGGAGAGGTGTCCTCAAGCTGGCAAAGTGGGTCCAGCCTAAGAACGGGGACAGCATCATAGCTTCTCAAACAAAGCACTTAATGAGGCTGGTATTTTAAGATGCATCTGCTTCTCACACCAGAATGCAAACCAAACTGGGGCAACCAATCTCTTTCCTAATGACACATGTTGAGGTGGTGTTGGGAAAATTGAAATGTTAATGTGGTGGTGTTGGAGTCGTGAACTGATCCACCCATTCTGGGAAAGCAGTTTGAAACGATGTTCAAAAGGCAATCAAACTGTGCATACCCTGCTAGTAAGGTCTGTATTCTAAAGAAAGAAAAGGAAAAAGGATCCCCCCACACAAAAATAAGTATAGCAGCTCCTTTTATGGTGGCAAAGAATTAGAAGCTGAGAGGGCCCCCATCACCTGGGGAATGGCTAAACAAGTTGTGCTATTTGAATGTAAGAGAATTCTGTGCTATGAGAAATGATGAGCAGAGCCCTTTCAGAAAAACCTGGAAAGACTTCCATGAACTGCTGCTAAGTGACGTGGCCAGAAACCGGAGAACATTGTACACAATAATAGCGGCTCTGTGCGATGATCAACTTTGATAAGTCTTGTCCTTCTCAGCAAAACAAGGATCTAGGACAAAAGACTCATGATGGAAAATGTTATCCACATCCAGAAAAATAGGATCTGAACACAGATCAGAGCAGACTAACTTCACTGTTTTTTTGCAGCTTTCCCTTTTTGTTCTGTTTCTTCTTTCATAACATGATTGATGCAAAAAGCTGTTGACATGACCAAACATGTACAACCTAAGCTAAATTGCTCGTCTTCTCATTGGGGGAAAAGGGAGAGGAGGAAGAGAGAGCTTTTGAAAATAAAAATCTTATAAAAAATGAACAGTGAAAACTATTTTTATATGTAATAGGAGAAAAAAACTATTTACCAACAAAAAGAAAAGAAAGGGGGGAAAGCCCAGCTCTTTTTCTTGGAACTAGCCAGATAGAAACAACTGGGCTGAGAGCCTGGGAACTTCAGAGAGGTTTTTTTGTATTTGAGTGGGTCTGCCAAATATCTGTCTGAAAAGTACTCGGTTCCCACCCTCTGTTGTCAAGGCTCAGTCTGGAAAAGCAGCCAGATTGCCGGCCCTCTCTCCCTGACTCCTTTCCCAAAAGCAGGAAGCTGGAGGGGGGAAGGTACTCCAAGCACTTCCTCCCAGGGTGAGGGGAAAGGAGGCGGCACCTGGGGCCAGAGGCTGAGCACAGGACACCGAGTGGAAGGCGCCAAGTACCTTGAGAACCCTTTGTACTGCCAGATGGCCCGGCTCTTAGGAAACAGCTGACCAAGCTTTACCTCCCCTATGGTCTCTCTGCCTCCCTTCTGAGGCACAGTGCCAGCACGGTTGTTTACTAGAAAGAAGCCAAAGGTCAAGCATGAAAGGAGTAAGGGCTGAGAGAAGGAAGCACTCCAGGACAGGAAGCCTGAACAGCAAATCAGAGAGGATGGGATGGGATGGGATGAAGGCCCACATTTCTCTCCACAGGAGGGAGAGCTCCCCAGCCCCTCAAACTTAGTGCCCACCTCACCCTAGTGCTAGAGACTCCAAGGGTGTCCAAGGTGGAAGCAAAATAATGCCAGGGCATCCATTTCCAAGGCACTGCCTGGTGCTGATAAGACACCATGGCCAATCTGTGAACCCAAGATAGAGCCCGCCAGCTTGGGACTTCAGGGCAGATTCTGTCCTCTGCCATGTTAGTTACAAAATTGGATCAAAGATCAAGAGCATACAGTTCCTCTCCTCATGGAATTTACCCTCCATTAAGGGGATGTGACACCACTACAAGTAACTGTAATAAATCAGAAGCATCCTGAAGACCTCCTTTTTAGGAATCCTGAAATTAAGAAATCAGTGACTCTCTCAAGTCCTTTCTAGACCTTCCCCCTTCTCTGAAACCTAAGCTCTCAGGAAGTGTGAGGAAGGGCAGCCTTCCACCCCTAGAGGATCAAGATGGTCATGAAATCTAGAAGAAACCCTTCCAAGATATTACTGTTCTGTAAGAAATGACCAACAGGATGATTTCAGAAAGGCCTGGAGAGACTTACACGAACTGATGCTGAGTGAAATGAGCAGGACCAGGAGATCATTATATACTTCAACAACAATACTCTATGATGACCAGTTCTGATGGACCAGGCCATCCTCAGCAACGAGATCAACCAAATCATTTCCAATGGAGCAGTAATGAACTGAACCAGCTACGCCCAGAGAAAGAACTCTGGGAGATGACTAAAAACCATTACATTGAATTCCCAATCCCTATATTTATGCCCACCTGCATTTTTTATTTCCTTCACAAGCTAATTGTACAATATTTCAGAGTCTGGTTCTTTTTATACAGCAAAATAAAGTTTTGGTCATGTATACTTATTGTGTATCTAATTTATATTTTAATGTATTTAACATCTACTGGTCATCCTGTCATCTAGGGGAGGGGGTGGGGGGTAAGAGGTGAAAAATTGGAACAAGAGGTTTGGCAATTGTTAACGCTGTAAAGTTACCCATGCATATAATCCGTAAATAAAAGGCTATTAAAGAAAAAAAAAAAAAAAAAAAAAAAAAGAAACCCTTCCAAGATCACTACTTGGGGCCCATATTTTGAAGAGATTCCAGCCCCACACAAAGACAGTGTACCTAAAGTCGTTGTTTGTCGTCCTTTTTTTGTTTTTGTTTTATGGCTTTTTGTCTTTTGTCAAAGGCCAGTGACATCACTGGGTAATTGTTTTAAGTCATTTGTGAATGACTGTGATGTGAGTTGAATAAAGCCATTAGCCTTGCTCTCCCAGAGTCATCAAAGTCTCATGGCAGGACAAAAGGCAGGGCAAACAGTGGTGGCTCAGGATGACCTCGATAGATGGACGTCTCAGGCAGGTGCCCAAGCTGGAAGCCCACCACGGCACCCACTGCCGCGACCTTCCTGGTTGTTCAAATTGTTCTCGGCCACCCGTTCCACGGAGGACAGTCTTCACATGTTTAGGGTAGAGAAAGGCCTAACTCACTACCAGGATTAAGGCCCTTCGCTTTCCCTCATGTTTTGTGTCTGAGGCCTTGAGGGGGCTCTGCTGGCTCTTCATTTCTCTATAGCACATAATAAAAAAATAAATAAATAAAATATTTTTTCAGGCAGATATTTGCCTAAAACAGATTAAGTTTTTTTTTTCCACTGTTATAGAACAGAAACAGCTAAGTCCCCAGGAAAGGCACTAAGATCACTTCTTCATGGAGTCATTCTTACGGGAAAAATACTAAGGTCACTTTTTCATGGAAAGAGTCATTCTTACAGGAAAGTTACTAAGGTCACTCCTTCATGGAAAGAATCATTCTTTAGCTTCAGGTTACCTTTTAGAAGGTAACATGGGAATGAGCAGGTACTTGCTGACCAAAAAGAAGTCAGGTTTAGAGTAACACTTTACGAAGTGTCTGAAATACATAAGCAATTGATTGCTAAGAAATTAGTTAGTCAAGGAGTTGAGATTGGGTGGTTATCATCCAGCCCCAGGCAGGCAGTGATGGAAAGCTCAAACTCTGGTTCCCATAAGGATCAGAGTTATAAGATAAATACAAAAACCATTACAAGGACACACTAACCTCAAAACCCATCAGAGCTTGACTCCACAGGAGCTCAACAAAGCCAGAGTGCTGGAGTAGAAGGGGAAGCAGACATTCGAGAAGACTCATTTTCTTGTACAAATGCCAGGATTGCTCACCTATTAAAATGCTGGGCCAGGAGCCGCAGCTCCATTAGGAAGCTTTTTTCTAGTTTCAGTCCTACATAGTGGTCTTTACAATTGCTACCCAGTGTTCCTGGCAGTTTCTGTGCCTCTGGAGCCATGGGAACAAGTATAATCCAATTAGAACATGTCAAGTCCCCATTAGATCACATCAATGATTGCTCTTCTTCCTTCTAGGCCTATAACACTGATTGCCGTTCATTTTCCCTTTGGCTTTGGGGAACACTGTCCTCACCTGGTTCTCCTAATACCTAGAATCTTGTTCAGTTTCCTCTTTTGGATCATTAAATATTGTCCCTGGGGCATTGTTCTAATCCTGCCTTAGAATCTGGGCTTCTGTAGCCTTTGGTTTCCTTCTCGGCTGTAAGATGAGAGTTAAACTTCAGGATCTCCAAGAAGCTCAACATGCCCAAAATAGAATTCACTATTTCCCCCCAAAACTTGGCTCTCCTTTCTTATTTCGGAAGCATCCCACCATTGCAACCACCCTAGTACACAATTTTTGAATTATCCTTGATTCTTCCCATCCAACACTGCCCGTCAGGCATTAACTTCCAAAAGATCTCACAACCATCCTTGTATATCCAATTAATCACCCTCCTGACTCAGGCCCTAGTTCTCCCTGGGACTCCAGCCATACTCTAATTGGCCCTCCAGGCTCTCTTGTCCCTGCCTCAAGCCACCCTCCACAAACTACCTAAATAAAGTGCCTCCAAGAAACAGCTGAACTTCTCTTGCTCTGCTTAAGTATATTCCAAGGCTCTTCTATTATAAAATGCAGACTCATCTCAGCGGGGCAAATCGACTTTCCAGATCTACCTTCTACTTCATGGACTGCTCCACTCCATCACATCCCAATTGTTAGCCTTGCTGTCTAGCCCCAGCTCAGGAGCTGCTTTCTACCTGACTTCTTGATCCTCCTGGATGGCTATTTATCCCCTCTTGAACTTTGTATTTATTTAGCATATGGGTTTGAGGAGCTCACCTCCACCAATTTATCTGTCTTGTCTCTTCCTGTCTCTGTCACATACACACTTTCCTACACATGTAAATTGTCCTTTCTCTCTCTCTCTCTCACACACACACACACACACACTCTTTCTCTCTCTCAAGTATTTTATATGGCTGATAGTTATGTGCACAATACCTATGCTGGCCGAGAGGTGGCGCTCCAAAGTTATTGGGCCACCATCTTTGACATCATCATCATACCAATTTTTTTTTAAATTTCCTCTGTGTAGCATGTGCCTAAAGCAAACATGGGATAACTGGGGGGAGAAGACTTGGGAAGTGGGAAGAAAATGATCAGACTGAGGAACTGAGAGGACCCTGGCAGCCTTTGCACTGCCTGGGCCCCCTGCCGGCAGGACCACTATCTCAGCCCCTCCAGCTTTCTCAGTCCCAGCCCTTGGGCTCTTCCTGGCCTAAGGGTGAATGATCCCTCAGGTGATCCTTGACTATTCAAAGGCCTTTGGACCCTGTTACTCAAAAATCTTAATCTTTTGAGGTTGCTCAGTCCTTGAAAGTTTTACTCTTTCACAGATATTATGCAAAAGCAAATTCCTAAGGCAGCAGTCTGGACCAGCTCTCTCCTTCCCCCCTCCCCCCACTGCTGCTAGGGCAGAGCCTTTAGTCCCAAGTTCCCCCATTGGTTTTTCGTGCCTGAGTTTTCATACCTTACCTGCCAAGTGAAGGAGCCATCATCACACATGTCCCCCAAGTGCAGCACACGTCCGCATACACATTCACACACATATACCCCTAGATTTCTTCTGTCTCCCCCAAACCCTAATAGGGGGTGCCTGGGGGACAGCTGTCATTTGTTGTTTTCTTCTCTATTTGGCTTTGAATTTAAAAAGGGGATTCCCTTCTTAAACATTCCCCCTCAAGAAGAGCTACTAAAAAGAGGGCAGCAGCAAGCACTCCATGTGACCTTGAAGGGCTAGCGGCCGCCCCTTTATTATTTACTTGGACCAGAGTCTCAGGTTAAAAGAAGTCTGGATTTTCTCCTTACAGTCCAAACAGGAGACAAGGTAGAAGTTGATTCAGGCCTTTGAAAGGTGTCCCCAGCTCCAGCCTCCAATCCAAAAGGCTTCTTGCAGACACACCACTTGTGGGAACTCCACGAGAGTTCATGCACTTCCATTAAACAGCTTATGGTCTCTCCCCGCAGGAGGCTCCACGGCCTCTATCAGATGCCCTGTGACCAGGTCTCTGTGTCCCCTCTATAATCAAACAGCATTGTGGGGCAAGAAATTCTTTAAGAAATCACCTCAGAGACTTCTCTAAACTGATGTACATTTAAGTGAGTAGAACCAGGAGAACAAGTTCTCCAAGCAACAAAGCAAGACAAGCAGTTTTGAAGGCCATCAGCGCTCAGATCAGGACAATGACCTCCCCCACCATGGCTCCAGAGCACCAGCCATAAAGACTGCCACTGACAGAAAGATGGACACTGCATCTGTGGACACTGTTGGACTCTGGTCTCCAGTGCCAGGCCGTGGAGGCTTCTGGGTTCTAAAGGCTTTCTCCCCCTTTCCTTTGGTTTTGTAACTGAGGCAGGGGTTCAAGAAGGAGGTGTTAGCAGTGGTGAAACCCTTAACAAGACTACTGTGACATGCTTTAAAATACAGAGAACTAAATAAAGTTTAAACCCTTTGTTAACAATATGCAAAATGTATTATTGTATGCCTAAAAAAAAGCATGTGTGCCAAAGGGAGGTGGGCAGTTTTATGTGGGAGCTTCTTTTTGTATTTTGCTGTGTGCAATGCTTTTTTGGGAATTTAATTTCAGTTTTAAAAATAAGATTATGAAAGATGAGATATATACCAAAGAAACAAAGATGGACAGATGTCTTGATTTTCCAAAACTGAAAATGTCTTCTGCCAAACCATAGAGCATGAACAGTGACTTCAATTCTTGACAAAATTCTCAAATATATTTCAAAAGGTGATATATAAAGGGATGGCCAGCGGGCTTTTAGAGAAGGAAAGAGATTTTAAAGAACAGAATGGCTCCACAGAAGAGAGATGATGGATGACTTTAAGGAGTTTCCTTCTGCTAACTATTTCCTTTTTCTCCTGTCTATGGTTTCTTTGGATACTTTTGTTTGCATGTTGTCTCCCCCTTAGATTGCAAACTCCTGGAAGAGACCTTTTGTCTCTCTTTGTATCCTTAGAGCTTAGCACAGTGCCCAAGACAGCTGGCTGGCTGTTGTTTTTTGAGGACCAAAATGATGTCACTATGTCCAGTTGGAGTCAAGCTACAGTGTGTCGGCTGACCTGACCAATGCGAGCTCAGGAGGCTCTGCCACAAATTGGGCCCAAATACGAACATCTGTCCACAGAAACATGTGGAATGGAGACTTCTCTAAATTCATGCAGCTCACATTTCTTTTAGGCTACTCCAATTTTGCTTTGCTCACTGAGCATAGTGCCATGCAAGCTTGCCATGCTGGGCAGTCTTGTATCTGTCTCCCACGGCCAAAGATCTTCAGAGACACATTGAGAGTGTCCTTTTATTACTTCTTCTGACCTCCTTGTGAAAACTTGCCATGTATGACTTCTCCATAAAATGATCTTTTGGGCAAGAATGAGTTTGGCATTGGAAAACATGGCCAGGCCATTGGAGCTGCCTTCTCGGTAGTGGTTTGAATGCTATGAGGAATAACAGAGAAAGGACCTCGGTACCTTATCTTGCCAGGTGATTGTCAGAATTTTCCTAAGACAATTCAAATGCAAGCAATTCAGTGAGTCTCCTGAAACAGCACTGGTAAGACTGTCTAGGTTTCCCAGGTATACCCATGAGGTCAGGCTCTATAACACCTTCAGCTTGGTGAGCAGCCTAATACTTCTTTCTCACACTTTTCTTTGGAGCCTCGCAAACACTGAGCTAGCTCTGGCAATATGTATGTCTACTTCATCCTGTATCCTTGAAAAGTATATATTGCCAAGGTGAACTTATCCACTCCATTTGTGGGTTCACACATGACAGTACAGTGCTGGCTGGTAGAGAATTTTAGTTTTCTTGGACCTGATTGGTGATTAATAAATGTTTATTGACTGATAGGGTGTTTCACATTCTTGAGAGAAAAAAATGTTCTGTGCTGGTTTACTTGATACATTTGTTTAAACAAAATTACTGGGCTATAATCTTGAGAAAGTAGTTGTACTGAAGTTTCATCTCACACTTAATGACAAAGTTAATGAAGAAAATAATTGCATTTAAAGGTTGGAGGAGCTGTAGGAAACCAGGTGCACTCCTGCATTGTTGGTGGAGCTGAAAAGAGTCTAGCCACTTTGGAGCTCTGCCCCAAATTAACATGACTGAGTTGTGCATTTTCTTTACCCCAAATATACCACTGACCTAAAGATCAAAAAAAGAGGACAAAGAATATTGATAGAGATATGTACATAAACACATTTTATATATGTATACACACATATGTAAGCATATAATTATGTAAAGTAACTCTTTTTGTAGTGGCAAAGAATTGGAAATGAATGGGGTAGCCAGCAATTAATGAACAGCTGAAGAAATTCTGGTATATGAATGAACTGAAATTATACCATAAGAAATGATTTTTAAAAAAGACTTCAGAGAATTCTGGAAAAACTTGTACAAAGTGATATAGAGTGAAGTTAGAAGAACCAAGAGAACAATTTATTACAGTAACAACAATATCATAAAGACAAATGGCTTTGAGACTTCGGAACTCTGATTAATGCACTCATCAACCACGATTTCAGGGGACTGGAGAAGAAATACGCCTTCCACCTCCTCACAGGAGGGCCACAAGAAGCAGAAGAAAACAACCTTTTGGGGAATTCATTTTGTTTGATTAAATATATTTGTTACAATATTTTTTGTTATTATTTTTTATTTTTCCAATGGGAAGAATGTGAGGAGAGAAAATAAATGCCTTTGAATGCGAAAATTTTTTTAAAATAAAACAAGGCTAATATGCTCTCCTGACTCCTTCTGGAAGAGGTAGGAGTAAAGATTCCTTTAAAAAGTTGTATGGGAATTAATATACAAGATGGAAGTATTATTGAAATGTCATAGAGTGAAGCAAACCCCAACCCACTACTATCCACGCCCCAGTGATCAGAGAAATATATAACAAGCACATAACAATAATCTGAAACTAGAATTAAAGGCTGGGATACAAATCAGCGGAGAGGACATAAATGACTTAGCAAACCCAATTGTTAAAAGTTGTGTTAATTAAAAAAAATTTAAATAATCAAGGATTCCTTTTGGGAGGGACAGGGAAGGACAAAGTCAAGGTTTCAAATAGCTTGACAACACCAGGAACTTGGAGATCTCCTTTTGGCAGCTGGATGGAGGACAGAGTGAAGAGGGAAAGGCAGGGAGACCACCCCAGGGGTGAGGGCAGTAGCTCAGAGAGTGGGGGTGACTTTGGAAGTGTGGAAAAGGGGACAGATGTGACAACTGTTCCCCAGGCAGCACCAGTGAGTTTTGGGAACTGAGTAGAATAATGGGGATGGAGTGAGAGGGAGGAGTAAAGGATGTTGGGAGCTGAAAGGGAGGGCTCTCTCTCCACAGGAGAGTTGGAGGGGTAGATCTGGGTGAGAAGTTTACAGGACATCTAGATAAAGGAAGAAACATTTAGAAAGCACCTCCTCCTTACCAGACAGCGATAAGTGCTTTATAAATATATTTAATTTGACCCTCACAACAATCCTGAGCTAGGTGACTTTAGATCTCCATTTTATAGTTGAGGAAACTGAGCCAGTCAGGGGTGAAATGACTTGCCCAGAGTCACACAATTAGTAATTATCTGAGGCCTCAAGTCTTCCTGAGTCCAGGCCTGATGCTCTCAGCATGGCACTTACCACCAGCTGCCCAAGAGTTTGGAGATGAAGGCCCTGAATTGGGGCTGATGGTTGTGGGAATCGACTGCCCAGAGATGACAATCAAACCCAAGGGAGCTGCTGAGACCCCGGGGGACAGAGACAAGACATGGCATCAACCTTGCTGAGATCTGAGCTGGGGAGACAAACACAGCCACTTCCTATTCTCTTTCCAATGGGGGACAAAAGACTCCTAGGAGACCATATACTACAAAGGGAGCATAATCTGGGTGGGGGAAGACAAGGAAACGCCTCAGAATTTTGAAGGAAGACTGGAAAAGCTCAGAGGGTGAAGGAGAGAGTGTAGGCTGGGACATGAAGACCGGCCAAGGCAAATATTAGGAGCGGGAAGAGGAAGAAACATCGGGAGCCCATTGTTCCCTCAAAGAATGTCAAGAGGGAAGGGAAAGGAAGAAAGGCCAAAACAAGGGCCAAAACCTCCGCCAAGGGCTTTAAAGGCCAAAAAGAAGGTTTTATGTTTGAGACACTGGAGTGTATTAAGTGGGGGAGGAGAAAAGGCTGACCTGAGGAGAAAGTGTAGAAAATATACTTTTTGATCAAAGGATGGATTGGAATGGAGAACACAAGCCCACCAAAGCCCAACTATTGGAGCAGTGCAGGTGAGAGGGGAGCAGGGCCTGAACTAGGAAGGCAGAGAGAGATGTGGCAAGAGACAGGGACATATATGGGAAGTATTAAGGTAAAAACAAGATGGGGGGAAAGACCATTTAGAGGTCGGGAATGTGGGTAACTGAGAGGATGCTGGTATTAGGACATTTAAGGAAGAGGAGGGCAGGAAAGAAAAAGAACTTGATTTTAGATATGGTTGAGTTTGAGATGCCCAGAAGGCAGCTGCCAGTGAGGGAAGAGCACTGCAGAGAGAAATGAGGGTGGGAAATATCGATTTGGGAGTCATCAGCAGATAGAGAGCCCATCTGAGCTATAGGAAGAAAACTCTCCAGGGTGACTATGTGTGAGGAGGCTGAAGATTCAGCAAAGGAGACCAAGTAGTATAGCCAGAGGAGACCCAGAAGGGTGGTCAAAGGCAGACAGTCTTAGAGAAAGGTGGGATGAGAACCTTGGAAGTCCAAAAGCTGAGAAATGGAAAAAGATCATTGAATTTGGCAGCGAGTTCTGAGAGAAAGCATTAATAGCTAATGATTTGGGGAGATCAAGAATTTCTCCCTCTTTCTAAAGTCCTGATGTCCAAAGTTCAGTCTTTGGAAGGACCTTATTCCTAAGGAGATTGGACTTTCTTAATGGTCTTGTTCAGCACCCCCTCCCCCTCCTTGTACCCTAATCTGGTTTGGATGAAGATAAAATTCTTTGAATAGACTGCCCAAAGTCTGGCTGATTTAGAAGTACAAGATGTAATCAAAGTTCATTTAAATGAGTTAAATTACTCTCTCATTAATTGTTAACCAATGAGTTTTGATTTGGGTGGGGGAGAGGGAGGGGCACCACAAGGCAGGAACCCACTAACTTGTCTTTGATCTAAGAGATCAAATGACCATGCTTTTATTAAAATGTGGATATTCAATTCATTCTCTAATTGAGAATGGTCAAAGAGATAAACAATTTTCAGAAGAAATTGAAACTATTTGTAGTCATATGAAAAGGTGTTCCAAATCACTAGTGATCAGAGAAATACAAATTAAGGCAACTCTGATACCACTACACACCCCTTGGATTGGCTAAGATGACAGGGATAGATAATGTTGAATGTGGGAAAACTGGGACACTGATGCATTGTTGGTGCAACTATGAACAGATCCAGGCATTTTAGAGAACAATGTGGAACTCTGCTCAAAAAGTTATCAAATTGTGCAAACCCTTGATCCAGCAGTGTTTCTATTGAGCCTGTATCCCAAAGAGATGAAACTAGAAACTGAGTGGATGCCCATCAGTTGGAGAATGGCTAAGTAAGTTATGGTATATGAAAGTTAGCAATATTATTGTTCTGTAAGAAACAACCAGCAGGATGATTTCAGAAAGGCCTGGAGAGACTGACAGGAACTGATGCTGAGAGAAATAAGCAGGATCAGGAGATCATTGTACATCTCCTATACCTTGGCAGCAGCAAGATTGTACGAGAATCAATTCTGATGGACGTGGCTCTCTTCAACAATGAGATGATTCAGAGCAGTCCCACTTGTTCAGTGAAGAGAGCCATCTACAGCCAGAGAGAGAACCATGGGAACAGAGTATGGACCACAACAGAGCGTTCTCACTCTGTTGTTATTTGCTTGAATTTTCTTTTATTTCTCAGTTTTTCTTTTTCTTTCTTCTTGATCTGATCTTTCCTTGTGCAGCAAGATAACTGATAAATATGTATACATATGTTGGATTTAACATGTATTTTAACATATTTAACATGTATTGGACTATCTGCCAGCTAGGGAATGGGGGGAAGGAGGAAATTTTGTAAGGGTTAATGTTGAAAAAAACTACCTATGCAAGTAAATAAAAAGCTTTAATTAAAAAAAAAGAAATAAAACTTTTCTTACACTCAAAAAAAAAAAGTGGGAATTACTAATAAGATGATTAAATTACCCAGAAATTGTGTCTAAAGACCACAGATCATCAAGGATAATGGAGAAAATAGCTTCAGTTTAGTAATGAGGCTGGAAGCCAGACTGCAGAGGGCTCAGAAGAGGGAGGAACGAAAGGTCTGGGATTTGTAGCTTTTTGAATCTTATCTGAGCGATGAAGTAAATTCAAATAAACAATTTATGAAGCCCCTCCTATGTGTCAGGGATTGTTCTAAGGGCTAGAGACAAAAAAAATGGCAAATGACAGTCCTGCTAACAGTCAGAAGTCTTATAGAAAGGATGGCTCCACTGGAAAAGATTGAGGTTTTCTGCAGGTGTGATTTTTGATGGGATCTGAAGGAAGCCAGGAGGAGATGAGGAAGGAAAGCGTTCTGAGGGGACCACCAGTGAAAACGGGAGCCAGGAGGACGGGTGCCTTGTCTGGGGAACAGCCCAGAGGCGGGTGTCATTGTCAGAGTGCAGATGTCCAAGGATGGACTGGTGAGGAAGGGCCAGAGCACAATAGGCTCCAACAGGGGCCTTTCTCCTAGATCCTGGAGGCAGCTGGGAGCCAGTGTCGTGGAGAACAGTGTGAGGGCCTGCCCCAGGTGAGGGCCAGGGAGACTTGGGATGTGGGGGATGGGAGAGAGAGAAGCCCTGAGGACCGGCTGCTCTCAAGCCTGGGAAGATGGCAGCGCCCTTGGCACTAAAGAGAAGCTGCTCCCGGGAGATTTGGCGGAAAATAGCACATGTTTTGGACACGTTGAGTTTAAGATGTCTCCAGGATGTCCAGTTCAATAGGCTGCTGAGGATGTGAGACTGGAGGCCAGCAGAGGGAGGCCTGGACGAGCTTCTAAATCACCTGCACAGAGATGGCAACGGAACCCCTGGGACCGATCTGGCTGAGCAAGGGAAAGGGAATGGGAGGAGACAAGGAGCCCCGAGGGAGACTGCGGGGAGGGAAAGCAAGGGGGGGGGGAAGGGGAGAGGAGCCGAGGCAAAAATAGGGAGAAAAAAGGAGTGTCCAGGAGAAGAGCCATCAACGCTGTAGAGAAGTCAGGAAAGGTGAGAAAGGGCCATTATTCATTTGATTTGGGGATCACAGGTAACAAGAGACAGAGACAGAGGGAGAGGGAGAGAGACAAAGGGATAGAAACAGATCGAGAGACACAGAGACAAGAGACAGAGAAACAGGGAGAGACAGAAACAGAGACATTTACAGAGGATAGGGAAACAGAGAAATACAAAGATAAAGGAGAGTAAGAGAGGCAGGGAGAGATACAGAGGACAGAGAGGAGAGGAACGGGGGATACAGAAGAAAGGCAGAGATAGAGGAGAAAAACAGACACAAAAGGAGAGATACAGAGGAAAGACAGAGAAACAGGGAGTGAGACAAAGAGAGAGGAGAGAAACAGGGAGATAGAGACAGAGGTTGAGAGAGATTCAGAGGAGAGAAACAGAGGACAGAGAGGGAGAGTTACAGAGAGACAGAGTCGGAAACAGAGAGGAGATAGAGAAGACGGACAGAGGCGGGGGTCGGAGCCCAAGGTGACCCCGTGCTGCAGACCCCAGAGGGAGGGACCTACTAGGCTGCCTGGGCAAGGTGGGCCCCTTTGTGTGAGATAGAAGCGAGTCCAGGGTCCTCGGCGTTGGGGGGGGGAGGTGTGGGGCTCAGCGGTAAGAGCCCTGTGGGAGGGGGCGGACCTCGACGCCCCCCTCGAGGCCTGGTTTTCCCGGGGAGCCCCCACCATTCCGGCCCCTGTGTGTTCGGTCAGGCCCCTCCCCCGGCCCTAGTGCAATCTGCACAGGCCTTCCCAGGTACTTGCAACCCCCCAGAACGTGGCCCCTCATGGGCCCTTCGCCCCCCCCTCCCCCCCCCGGGCTTTCGGGAATGCTTGTGGGCACTGCGGCTGGGGGGTCGGTAGGGGGCACTGCGGCGCCGGTCCCCGAGGCTGGGGCCACGGCCCGGGCAAAGGCCTGGCGGCGGGAAGCTGCGGGGGAAGGGCCGAGGGCGGTGGGGCCCGCAGGGCCCGGGCAGGCTCCCGGCCGCTCCGTCCCCATCGATGGCGGCTCCGCGTCCCCCGCAGGGGCCCAAGTACCTGAGCCACGGGCTCTGGAGTCCCGGTCCCTGAGGCCCAGGAAGCGCACGACCGCCCGCGGCCGAGGCAAGCTGAACTTGAGCTGCGGGGGTGGAGCCCGGCGATTCATGGCCGCAGCGCGCCTAGAGAACCCGCCACAGCGGACAGCAACTGCGCATGTCAGGCGGGCACTCGGGGCAGCCAACCCGCGCGCATGCGCGCAAACACGCGCATGCGCGCATGCTCCCGCGCTGCTCCTGTGAGCGAGGGGCCGCGTGCGCCCCTCCTCACCGGACCCCCAACTGCCTGGAAGCCTTCGGCGGGAGCCTCCGGCGTCTCTTCCTTTGTTCTTCCTCTCGAGATCCCGAGCGCTCCCGCCGAGAAAGGGCTAATGCGCATGCGCCCCGCCTTCCCGCTCCCTCCCTCGCCTCCCCCATCCCATGAGCCCTTGCGAGCCCTTATTTAAGCCCCTCGCCGCCACTCGTTCGTCCTCTTCTGTCGCCGGCGGTGAGTGAGTCGCTTGGGGCTGTTTGGCGGGGAGGTGAGGGAGGGCACAAGTTGAAACTAGTTTCGTTCGGCCTCTGTGGGATTCTTTTTCTGGACGACTTCTTCCTCAGAAGCGGCGGGCCCTGCCGGGGTCTCTGAGGCCGCCGCCGCCGCCCCCTGCCTCTGAGCTGGCGCGCATGCGCGCCTCCCCACCTCCGGGCAGGAGGCTTAGCCGGGGCTCCCCGCGTGCCCGCTCATCGGCTAGGCCCGGGCCTGCCCCCGGCGCAGCCACGCTAGTCACGGGAGGGTCCCGGGGGGTGGGGGCGAGGCCCTCGGTGATGATCCCTTTCACAGACCTGTGCTGAGACTCTGTGAGGAAAAGAGAACCTTCTGAGAAGGAGCCTGCCCCCCCCTCCTCCCCCCAGGGTCCCAGTCCCTGCTTAACCGGCCGTTTGTTCCGCAGGACGCCATGGCCCAGCAAGGTGCGGGGCGCCCGGATGTTCGCGGGCCTCGGGTGAGTGGGGGGGCCGCGGCTGGGGGAGGGGCACCTCCTCGGCTGCGCTGCGAGGATGATCTGGACTTTGAATTCTCTCTTTCTGATGCATCAGTGGAGAAAGCCTTACGTCCTGAGCGGCCTCACCCGGGGCCGAGCGGCCCTGGAGTCGCCCCGGGGGGGGGGGGGGCGGGAGGGCCCGGGCCCGGGCGGGCCAGGGAGACTAGGAGCTGCTCTCTCCTCCTCAGGTGTCGTGGGCCCCCGAGGCGGGATGGAGGCGCCCGGCGTCCACCTCTGGTGAGTGGCATTTACGGGGCGGTCTGGGCCACCTAACGAACGTCCACAGTGATGAGTTTTTAATGACAAGCATATGGCTGAGTATTGTTGATGTCACTTTTTTTTCTGAGAGGTGGGCGGCCTCTGCAGGAGCCAGGGGGGAACCCGGGCCGCTGCAGAGGTGATAGCTTATTCCTTTTTTTTAGGGTTCTCCAGGGACAGGACCCGAAAGTGCCACAGGTAATCAAGGCCTCTGAGGATGGATGGACGAGGGTGGCCTGGAGGGCCAAGCCATGGGGAGGGAGCCTCTCAGTTCCTGAAGCCCTGTCAGATGATTTGAATCCTACCTCCTGAGGCTCTGTGAGGACCAGCATTCTTATAGCATGTTAGAGTTCTGATGGCAGCTCCTGTTGGTCCAACAGTTTCTGCCTCAGCCTTGGTCCCTCTGACCCACCCATTTCCCTCCCTCTCTCCCAGATCTCCCAGAGCGTGCTACCTTCACCTTTCTCCTTACTAAGTAAGTTCTCCTTGAGTCCCGCCTTTCTTTGCCTTTCTGTGAGCCCTTGGTTTGAGTTGATGATGTGGGTATGAGCCCATTACCTAATGGACGACATGTGTCTTATGGCATTCTTTTGAGTCACCAAAGCCCTGATCAACCATAGGGGATTGCAGCGCCCCCTTGGCTGTCCTTGTTTTAGGCGTTTCCTAACCCCATTACTGTTTTATCTGTCCAGGGGAATGCTGACTATGTCCGCCTCGGGATGAGAGCACCATGGTAAGTAGTCTTTTAGACTCGTGGGCTTTGGGATCCCCCTGGTACCGATGAGGAAAGCAATCACATGTCTTAACCCCAGACCTGGCCCCAGAGCCAGCAATGGTGAACCCACTGGGGCTGGCTGGGGGAGAGGAGGATGCTTTGTTCCAGAAGGAACAGTCTGAGGTACACCCTTAAAACAATACAAGGCTCGATTTGGGAGGAGACAGCTTGGTTAAACTATTGACATTTCTTTCAGGCTCGACTGTGACTCCCTTCCCTTAACTGGCAGCTTTTAAGAAAAGGTTAGTTGATTATTTCTTCACCACCAGGTTCCCCAAGTTAGTTAATTCATTTTGGCCTTTGGGGAACATCTTTGGGGTTCAGTTTCAGTGATGAATCTAACTAGCTCACTATGATTCACATAAAATGAAAAGGCTTGAACATCTGAGAAACTGTACCCAGGGGAAATGTGGCCTGTGGGTAGGGACAGGGCTTGACTGACCTTGTATTTCTACAGATGCTTTGAGCTGCCTAAAGGTGATTTCCTGGTGCATGGTGTGAGGCCACTTGGTCCAATGTAAGTATTTGATGGGGCCCATTAAATTGGTGGGAATGATGATGGGAAGCTATGCTAAGTCTCCTGATGTGATGTGTTCATAGAATCTCGTTCGGCTGAACCCCCTTGTTGAGATGTACCTATCTGACCAGGAAATGGAGGGCCACTGGGGGTAGAACTGGCCTTGGGACTGGGAGAACAAACCAACTCTTTTCAGTTTCAGGTTCTGGCCACTTGACATGGAGCAGAACACCACAATACAGCGTCCTCATCCTTGGCAGCAGGTGAGCTTCCCCTTTCAGCACCTTGTAGGCTGAAGTCTTGTCTCCTACCCAAAGGCCTGCTCCCACTAGTGATGAGATTAATACCGCCCCAGTCTGATGACTGTGACTGATAGGTTGTTCTGAGTGGCGAGCTCGCCCCTGGGACCTGGCATCCTTGGGCACTGAAAGACAGAGCTTCAGGAGGTTTCAAGCTTTTTTCTTTTCCACAGGTGACTGGCTCTGATGCAGGCAGTGGGCAGGAAACTTCGGCAGGTAAGTGTTTGCCATGGGATCCTGGGGAGGGATGGATTAATGAGGATCCCAATGAAGAAGAACATCACCTGTCTTACTCCTTGACTTTGCCCCAGAACCTGCAAAGGTTGAACCCACTGGGGCAGGCTGGGAGGCAGGAGGAAACTGCGTTCCAGAGGGAACTGACTGAGGGGCCTCTGGTTTGATCCTCTTAAAAAGGGTCCATTTATTTGGGAGAGTGCCTGTCCTCAAATGATGGGCCCTTTTTTTTCTTTGAAGGAACTGCTATGAGAAGATGATTGTGGGAACACTGCAGACAAATGGCATTCACTCTTTCTGGAACCCCCCCTTCACAATTACATTGTTTGCAAATAAACTTTTGATTTCTCTTTGACTTTGTTCCATCAATTTTGTGTGGTGACCTGGGGTGGGACAGGTGGTTGTTTTTGAGGGGCCTTGCACCATATATTCTGGCTCAGTCCCATTCTATAAATAGCCCTGGGAGCACCATGCCTCCGAAGTATCCCTCCCCAGAGCTGCAGGCCAAGCTAGTGCTCCTTACGCTGGAGCTGGCTGGGCCGGGGCCAGGGGAGGAGTTGGGGGCGTGGTGATTGGGGGGCCACTAAGGCCTTGTGGAAGGACGGTTGGCGGGACACTGGCTGCCTGAGCTTTGGAGATTGAGGCGCCTCCTCCCCCTGCTGGCCCCAACATTCCACTAGTAATGGTCTCGCTGCCTTCTCCTCTCATGACCCCAAAGCCTGGGCTCCCTTAAACAGCCTGTGTGCTTGCCATGGCCAGGGACTGCCTGTGGCTGCTGCTTCTGGTGCTGCTGCCCCCTGGGAGCCAAGAGATACCACCATGTGGGGAGCCCGGCAGCCCCTTTCTGCCTCCGGAGGAGGGGACGACACAGCCCCCCCTGCCCAAGGTCAGTGCCTGCATGGTGCGCTGTGCTACGCAGGTCCTGCCCAGTTTGGGAGCTGGAGTGGTCTCGGTCCTCTTTAACGAGGCTAGGGCAGGTAAGGCGGGGCACAGGGAGGAAGGGGCGGCACCAGCAGCCTGGCACTGCCCAGGGCGGCCGGGGGGGGGGCAGCTTGCCAGACCCAGCTCTACTATTGGCTTACTGTTGCCTTCGGAGCAGCCCAGAGCCCTGGCTAAGAGCTGGGAAGCTACCAAGAGGCTCCCCAGATTCCCGCCTTGTGGATCCAGGGCTAAGGACCAGCCTGGCTACTGTCTGGTGAAATTGGGGCTTTGGAGCAACCTGGCTACTGGGAGGTTGTGTAAATGTCCAGATTCCCGCCTTGTGGATCAGAGCTTAGGAGAAGCCTGGCTACCGAGGCTCCGTAAATATCCAGATTCCCGCCCAGTGGATCAGGGCTTAGGAGCAGCCTGGCTACTGCCCAGTGGATCAGGGCTCACGGCCAGCCTGGCTACCGAGAGGCTCTGTAAATGTCCAGATTCCCACCTTGTGGATCAGGGCTCATGGCCAGCCTGGCTACCAGAGGCTTTGTAACTCCCGCCCAGGGAATCCGGGCTCTGGACCAGCCTAGAGCAAAGGCAGATCTTGAACCTTCCAGGCCATTAGTCCACCTTAATATAGACCGAATCCCAAGGTCATGGATCTCAAATTGATCCCTGGGGTTATAGTCACCAATTTGTTTATTTTATAGGTAAAATGGTAGGGTAAATGGTAAAGCTCTCTGGGCTTTATGAATTGGGATTGGAATAAAAAATTAAATTATTTGAATATAATTGTTTTTGATGCACTGAAAAGTATTCTTTAGAGTTCACCCATTTCCCCAGCCTTTTCCAGGAGTCCATTCACAGAAATACAGGCCTGAGCCTATTGGGATAATCCCAAGGCTGTACTGTATCCCTTGAGGTACTCTGGAGTACCGCAAAGTGGGGTGACTGCAGTGTTGAGGATCAGCTGTGTTAGCTCCTTGGGAGTGAGGGGCCGGGGACCGGGCAAGGGCCTGAGGGAGTGACCAGCCCTGCTTCCCCTGCAGAGGAAGAGCAGAAATACTGTTGGCTGCAGAGACGGCGAGACTGCCGCACCAGGGAGCGTCTCACCAGGGTCTATGTGCTCCTGGACCTGAAGGAGCCCTTGGCTACTCCCTATGAGCTCCTGCCCGCCACGCCGGTCCCGTCCCTACCAACCAGACGCCTGCGGCCCCGAAAGAACGAGGGGACCCTACTCAATCTGGCAGGCTGTGGGCTCCTCTATGATGTCACCAGGCCCTTCCGGAGTGCCAGGAGAGAGGCCCAGTCCAAGGAAGCCGAGTTCTGTGTGAAAGCCATATGCCCTGCCAGCCAGCCTTCCTGCCAGCCCCTGGAGGGGGCCCTGAACTGCCCGCCCTTCCTAGCCACGCTCTGGGGCAGCCGTCCTGCCTCTAGGGATTCCTTCTCCATGCAGCCCAACCCACTGCTCCCAGGACAGGACTGATTGGGCCATTGGTCATGGACTCTGGTTCAGAGACTCCGGGCTGGCAGAATTGGGCTGAAGCTCCGCCTCTGGGTCTGGGGGCTAGTGACTGACCTCAATAAATATAGCCACCTGGCTCCTCTGCATCGCCTCCTTTCCCTCTGTGAAGGCCCATTAAGCTCCGGGGATGATGGTGGAGGGAGATCGGTCAGCCCAATGGAGGGGGAAGGGAGATGGACGAGACTCGGGTAGCGCAGGCTGTCCCAGGGTACCAAGGCAAAGAGAAAGCGGTCCCTCTGGGCGGGCAGGCGTCTCAGTGACTAGAGCCCGGGCCGGACACAAGAAACCTGAGGTCCCACACAACCCCAGACACTTGGCAGCCGAGTCATCCTGGGCTAGTCCCTTACCTGCCTCGGTTTCCTCCTCTGTGTACCAAGGACCAGATAACACCCTCCTGCTCCTCCCAGGATTGTTGGGAGAGTCAGTAACTGCCAAGTGTTAGCGCTGGGCCTGGCACAGGGTAGGACTTTCCAAGAGGAGCTCGCCCTAGTTGGAGGTGGCAGCTTATAGTTGTAGCCATGTGCAAAACAGATGGTCTAGGGAAGGCGCTAGCAGCGGGGGGGGGGGGAAGGGCTGGGAAAGAGACAGATGTTTGAAGTGTTCCTGGAAGGAACCGGGCTCAGAAGAAGTGAGGATTCAAATCCTGGCACCGTGTCCTTCCTAGCTAGTGGATTCTGGGTCAGAAAGAGGACTTTAGGTTTCCCTTGGGGTGGATTGAGAAACACGAAGGCTCACAATGGATCTCTGGCCCAGGAGTAAGACCTCACTGACCATAGAGCAGCTCTCAATAACCCACATGGTCCTCAGAAGTCAGGGACAGAAGGAAAAGAAAGGGAGCTGGGTTCGAGGACCAGCATCCATCACTGTAATGTTCTCTTCTCTAAAAATAGAATTGTTCTCTGAGAGCAGGTTTCTTGGGGGATTCTGGAGGGTTAGGGTTAGAGCTAGAGCCACAAGAGAGGGCAAGAGGGGGCCTTTTCTAGATCTATATGTGAGGAAGAAGAGATGGGGGGAGGGGGAGTCAAGCATCTATTTCTTAGCTGCCCCCGGAGCTCAGGGCTCCAAAGATATGAGGGGGTTAGGCAGGAGGTGTGGTGTCCTTCTTTTGTATGATACATGATGGTTCTCTGTGGAGCAGGTTTCTCAGGGAGGTTTTCTGGAGGCAGCCCTAGTTTCAGTTCCGAGTAATAATCACCTCAAATACAGCCAGCTGATAAAATCCAAACGTTTATTTTCTCCTTCCAAGTCTTATCTCTTTCCTTGGGCCTGGTTAGCTTTTAGAGGCCTCTCTCCCTCCTTGGTTCCAAGAGCTCTTGCAGTTCGTCTTTTGCCTCTTCCAGCTCCTGCCTCTAGCTCAACTCAGACTCAATCTCCTCCACTGACTGACTCTCAGTCTCCCAGAGTGCTCTTTGGCCCTGAGAACTTCTTGCTTATATGCTGTACACTGAGTACACACCAATCATTATATCACTGGGAAACCATTATTTGTTGTAGGATTAAATCAATGCTAAACTAGATTTAACCACTGTCTCCTCAATTCCACTTAGTGCCTTGTTTCAAGATCTGGCCCAGAATATCTCCTCGTAGGATCAGATCAATCATACTGAACCAGGCTAAATTAGATAATTATTGTCTATCAACTAGTTAGCACTTTGTAAGGATTCCAACAGGGAGGGACAAGGATCCTGGAGTCTTCATGTCTGAGGTGGTGATGAGGCAGCCAACCTAAAGGGATGGGGCAAGATTCCTGGAATCGGGAGTCTTCATTCTTATTGGTCAAGGCCGAGAGGAAGAGCCTTGATTTTAGGGCCAAGAAGAACCTCATGAGGAAAGGCTTCAGGGAAGAACCAGAAACCTTGCATGATTCCTACCTGGGTTCTTCTTTGTCTTGCACACTGACTGTTGGAGGCAGGACACTGTGTCCGAACCTAGCAGAGTAGTCAAGGCTGGACTTGCAACTCAAGGTATAGGTCCCAATCTGGCTCTGCCCTAGGACCCAGAGTGAGGGCCCCTTTCTGAGACAGTGCAAAGGAGGAAGACTTTCAAGCTCTGGTGACACAAATACAAGCACACTCTCTCACACTCACACACACTCTCACACTCAGACACACATCACACACACACATGCAGCCACTATAGAACTAGAAAAAATGACAAAGAGAACAAACCTGGGGAGATTTAGATGAACTGATGCAAAGTGAAGCAGGCACAACCAAGAGAACCTTGTATTCAGGAACAGCCACATTGTAAGGTGATCACCTGAAAATGGCTTTGCTATTTTGATCAATACAGGGAGCCATCGACTTGGCCAAGACAATTCTGAAGGAGTCAAGATGAAAAATACTCTCCCCTCCATGCCCCCTCCTCCCCTAGGGAAAGAACTGATGGAATATGAGCCCAACTTGAAGCACTGTTACCTCATTTGATTCTCACCGCAATCCTTCCTGGGAAGTAAGTGCCATTAGTATCACCATTTTTAATGATGAAAAAACCGAGGTAAAGAAGGTAAGTGTCTTGCTTTGGTTCACGTGGCTGGTGTCTGAGACCACATTTGAACTCAGATCTTCCTGACTCCAAATCCAGCATTCTATTCACTGGGCCATTTGGCTACTTATAGAAGATTGTTGGGTTTTTGTTGTTGTTTGTTTTTTAATTTTTTTAAAGCTTTTTATTTTTTAGTGGACAATTCTTCAACATCAGCCTTGCAAAACCCTGTGTTCCAATTTTCTCCCCCTTCCCCCATGCCATCCCCCAGATAGCAAGTAATCCAATATATGTTTAACATGTAGAAAGAAATGTTAAATGCAATATATGTGTGCATAGTTATATAATTATTGTGCTTCACAAGATAAAAAAAAGAAGCAAAATAAAATGTAAGCAAACAACAAAGAGTGAGAATACTATGCTGTGGACCACACTGTTCCCATGGTTCTCTCTCTGGGTACAGATGGCTCTTCATCACTGAACAATTGGAACTGGCCTGAATCACCTCATTGTTGAAGAGGGCCACGTCCGTCAGAATTGATCATCATATAGTCTCGTTGTTGCCGTGTACGATGATCTGGGTTATCAAAGATCTTTGAACACAGTCACAGATCTGTACCATGGCAGGATTATTGGAGCCACAACGTGGAGGACAGAGAGCCAGGGAGAAAAACTGGATCTAGCAAAGTCAGCGATAGAAACTATTACAGCAGTCTCCTCGAGGGGAAGAGAATGAGAATGAATCAGGGAAGTTCTCAAGGGTAAATGTTTAACAACTGGCTTTTTTTGGGAGGGAAGAAGCAGAGTTGTAAATATGACATACTTTTAAGTTTGATCTGGATTTATTAACATTTTCTACCTCACTTTCTTAAGTTCAGGCAATCAACAAGACCATAATAAACCGAGTACTGACTTGGAGCTTTTATGAATTTCTGGGGTATAAATGCTTACACTGAAAACTTAAGCTGAGCTACTCTGGTCTGCTTCTGGTAGTGTCCATTGGAGCACAGAATAATAGAGACGTGGTAAAGGTGGGCTGTGTTAGACAGCCAAATCTTAAAGATGAGTCAAGGAAAAGTGGGGAGCAGGGATGGGCGAGGTAAGGGAAACAAGTTCTGATTTGGATAGGCCAGAGTTTGCTGTGCCAAAGCTTAACACACTGGAGAGGTCAAGAAGCAAGAAAAAGCCATTAAAAAAAAATTGTTAAAATGGGCAGTTGGATAGAGCACCGGCCCTGAAGTCAGCAGGACCTGAATTCAAATCTGAGCTCAGATACTTAACGTTCCTGCTGTGACCTGGGCCTGTCACTTAATCCCAACTGCCTCAGCCAAAAAACCAAACAAACCAAAAACATGGCATTTGGGAGTACAGGACCAACTGGGCCTCAGGAGGGGGAATAAGCGATCTGAGAGCCATGTGCATAGAAACGACTCCACTGTGTACTTTGGGCACACCTGCACACCTCTTTGAAGGGGAGCACCAGAGCTTCTGCCACAAAGAACTTGCACAACAAAACCCCAGAGGATGTCAAGGACCTCAGGCTGCAGTGTCTCAGTTAGCCACTGGGGGGAGATCTAAAGCAGCATCGCACCGGTCCATCCCCCGCCAGCCATCCAGAAGCACCAGGGGTTGCCCTGGGCAGCTTTCTAAGACTTTATAAATTGCCCGGCAGGTGCCAACGGGCACTGATGGAGGGAGATTTTTTGTGCCAGCTTTAAACCAAAGGATCATGGGTCTACTTAAAATAAAAACACTAGTAGCAGTAGTAGTAATAAAAATTCTTCCCCCAAACCCTCCCCATTGGGCTGGAGGATGGAGGTAGAAAGACCAATAAGGAGATACCAGGGCTCCTGGGCCTCTGCCGATAAGATCCCACCAGAACCTTGAGGGGCTGGTCCCTAAGCCTGCCAGCTCCTCGCCTGGGCCTGGCTCGGCTTAATCCCATTAACATCCTGAGAGAACCAGGACACATTCTGCCAGGGTGACCAGGGGCAATCTCATCTCTCGCTGAGCTAGGCTCCTGTCTATCGGGGCTTCCAGATTAAGCAGGGATTGGAACCAAAACAATTGATTAACTAACTCTGGATGGACATTGGATCATTTTGTGGTTGTTTAGTCACGTCTGACTCTTCGTGAACTCAGGGTTTTTGTAGCAGAGATAATGGAAGTTTCCTTCTCCGGCTCATTTTACAGATGAGGAAACTGATGTAACTGGGGTGGAGTGATTTGCTCAGGATCACATAGTTAGTCAATGCCTGAGACTAGATTTGAACTCGCCTGCATATCCTACTCACTGTGCCATTTAGCAGCCCCCGCCCCCAAACCCCCTCCCCACATTAAACAGCTCCTTCATCTCACTGAATTATTATCCAATGATATCAAAGTGTCCATTACAAAGCCCTAAATGTGCCACAAACAAAGGCCGAGGCTTTGAGATTGATTTCGGAAGTCACTTTGAACCAAGGAATTCAAGGCTTACTAACAAACTGGCGCCAAGGGGGAGACTCGCTGAACACAGAAGAAGCCGTCAACTTGCAGGCTGGGGCTGAATATGTTAAGGGAGGGAGTTTCTTGACAACCCAAATTTAAATCTACAGGATAGAAAGATACTTAAAACAAAGGACATCTAGGCAATGCCAGTTGGGGGAGGCTCTTGGTACCATAAAATGGATCAAAACATTTGGAGAAAAGCCTCACAAACATCCGTATAACACAAGCGCCTGCACACACACACACACACACACACACCCCCTAAAGAAATAGAACATGGATAGACACTTAAAATGCAGCACAAGGGAGTCAGAAACTTACAGACTTTGAATAAGCAGCTATTGCTTTCTTAAGCATTAGTCCATGTTGGTACAAGCTAACTAAACCCATGAGGAAAACCACAGAAATGACAAGGAATTCTCTGGGCAACGGACTCTTAGGCAGAAGATGATGTCCATGAAACCTTGAGCCTGCCCAGAGAGCAGGGCACGAAGAGGAAAGGAAGTAAGAGATGCGCATAAACGAAACTCGCTCTTTTGCTTGGCCGAAGTCTCCCTCTTCCTAATCTCTCTCTTCCTGCCAGGAGCCCGTCACTATCAGACTGACCACCCGGGCTTCTCACTTGCTCACCCTGGCGCCCGATTCCCCATATTAAGGTCTTCACCACCGCATCCCTGCCTCAGGCTCTCCCCACTACGTTCCCTCCCTTTCATTCATCTTCCTAGGGGCACATGCGGCCACTTCCTTCCCATCTCTTTTGTGTAATTTCTAGCGTTCAAAGCCTTTCCTAAGCCGCGCCCCCCCCATCTCCCCCCGCCCCCACACGCCCTTCCCGCGGCCCGGCGGACCCCGGACGCCAGGGGGCGCTCCGGCCCAAGAGCGGCACCGGCCGAGCGGGCCCGGGGCTAATGAGCGGCCAAGGCTGCACGTCCGGACGTGACGTAAGCCGGGCCTAACGTATCGCACAACTACGGACCCAGGCACGGTTGGAATCTATTTTTAAAAAAGGTAACGGGGATCTGCGCCCCCCCCCGGAGACCTCGATTCCTGGGCATCCTCAAGGATAAGGATAAAACCTCACGGGGTCTTAGCCATGAGACTGGGACTGGGCAGCGAGCACCCCGGACGGCCTCGCGGCCCGGACTCACAGGAGTGGAAGCCCCCGCGGCGCCGCTTCGCAGCATCTCACGGTCCGGCTCACGGAACGTTCCCTAGAAGAACCGCCGCTTCCTAGCCGGACCGATTTTTAAGTCACATCCGGTTGCTAAGGGAGGCGGGGCCGGAAGTTATGGTCGCGAGGCCCGCCCCCTCTTCCCCGGAAGTATCATGGCGGCGTCGGCACGCTGGAATCACGTGTGGGTCGGTTCGGAGACCGGAATCTTGAAAGGTGAGCGGAGCCGGGCGGGGGTGTAGGGGAAACGGGGGCCGGGTCGGGGCGCGGCGCTCACCCCCTCGCTGTCCCGACGCAGGCGTGAACTTGGTCCGGAAGCAGGCGGTGAACTTCACGGAGGCCGAGGGCAAGCCGCGGCGGGAGGAGGAGGTGAACGTGCTGTGCTGGGCCGACGCGGCCGAGAGCCAGGTGAGGCGGGGGCGGGGCTGGTGGTTGACGGCGGGGGCGGGGCGGGGGAGGCAACGAGGGGCGGGGCGGGGGGACCACCGCCTCCTCGAAGTCCGCCAGGATTCGCCCTCTGTCCCTCGCCTTTAAAGGAAAGGGCATCGGTACCACC
Source organism: Sarcophilus harrisii (assembly GCF_902635505.1). Taxonomy (NCBI): domain Eukaryota; kingdom Metazoa; phylum Chordata; class Mammalia; order Dasyuromorphia; family Dasyuridae; genus Sarcophilus; species Sarcophilus harrisii. Next base: position 243,638,425 of record NC_045431.1, read on the forward strand.
CCCCTCCCCCTTAAGGAAGCCCCCTCCGGAGCAGTTGAGGCAGGGCGCGGGCTCCCAGGGGCCTGTCTTCCGGCAGGGCCCCTGCGGTCCCCGGGCGTCCCGGGGTGGGAGGGGAGCAGGAGGCATCCCTGCGGAAGCGCGTCCCCCCGAGACCCGGCTGAGGGACGTGGGGCGTCGGGCGCGTTGGCGCCGTTTTCTTTCGCGAGAACGAGGGGGAGATGAGCGGTGGGGGACCCTGCGCTCTAGAGATTGCCTAGGTCCGCTTCTCCCACCTTGTGTTCCAGGGGAGGAAACTGAGTCCTGGCAGGGTGCCGGGCACCTCCCCCCGTCAGCCGGAGCCTCTGGGCAGCTCCTTCTCCTCGGGGGGCGGCTGGGCCCTGGAAGCCTCCGAATGCTTGGGGGTGGGGAGGATGGCATGGGGGGAGGGGCTGTGCAGCGCCTGTTTCTGGCAAAGCACCGAGAGGGGGCCCGACCCCCGAGGCCTCCGGCCCCTCCTCCCTCCGTGGCCTCTTGGGTCTGGTTCCCGGCTGTAAAACGCAGGGTTGGGCCGAGTCCTTTGGGGCTCTGTCAGGTGACGGTTGTGAGGATGGTCTCACAGGGGAGACTGAGGAGCGGCGGCGAGATGCCGGGCCTCCCCATCCCGGGGCCGCCACAGCCACGATCGGATGGCAGCCGAGCCCTCCCGGGGTCTGGAAGAAAGCTCATGCTGCCAGGCTGGAAAGGCGCGGGAAGCAACTGAGACTTTGTAGCTTTGATGTTACTCTGCAGGTCCTTTTATTCTGCTACTTGTAACCAGTCCAAGCCTCTTCCTCCGAGTGTCCAAGCTCGGGAGTTGAAAAGTTCAGCCTCCTCTGGGGTTAGATAACCAGGTTTCAGATTTCCCATAACCAGGCAAAGCAAAGCTTATCGCAAGCGTCCCCTCAGCCTGGAGGAGCAGAGGCTTCTGTCCCTTCTTTAACCTCATTCAGAAGGTGGTTTTATCTAATCCCAGGCTCCAGTGAGTTGATATCCCTCCGTCTGTATCAGTGACCTTGGGGTGCAGCTGGGACCCATGTATTCACAGAAGCTTTTGTTAGAAACAGCGGCGGCTTCATCCTGTGTGAGCTGTGCCCATTTTCTTTAATTCAACCAGGCCTGGTCCCTCGCTCATCATCCCTGCGATGTTGGATAATTATGATTTTGTTCTTATAAAGCAACTACTATCTTCAGTTCTGGATCTTTGACGTGAACCCGAGGCAAGCCAATGACCTGCTTTAGTGGCTGTTGGCGCCCCTGTTACGAAACCACGTGCCTTGGTTTACCTTTTGGTTAAGTTTCCCAAGCACATCTTTGTTGCTCACCTGCTGTGCTGGCCCATGCTCGGTGCTGGGGACACACGGGCACATAATGGTAAAAGAGACAGTGGTCGCGATTCAAATTTTACATGGTCATAACTACATCAGGAATGATAGCGGCCCTTGGAGTGGTTTGAGGTTTGCAAAGTACTTTACGGGAAGCCATTATGGTATGAGGTTGTCTGGGAGAGCGTAAGCATTAGTGATTTGGGGGAATCGGGACAATCCGGTGAATCGGTCCCCAAACTGACCTAAGATGAGAAGTGGTTTTGTTGCCGGCGGTAACGCTGCAGAGAAGCTTCAGCCTGTGCTGGGTATCCGTTCACAAAATCAGGCATATGATATGTTCGGGTTGTCTTGTGTCTTAACGGGATTTTGGGAAGTCAGGAATTCTGTCTGTCTTTATTGTGGCTTTATGCACAGCAATTCTGCCTTCACTAGGGAGCTTAAATCCCAGGATTCAAAGGGAGTTCCAACTCCTTTTGCAAGGCAGTTGGGGTTAAGTGACCTGTCCAGGGTCACACAGCTGGTAAATGTTAAGTGAGACAGTCTGAGATTTGAATTTGCATCCTCCTGGCTACAGGGCCAGTGCTCTCCCTACTGCACCATCTAGCTGCCCCTCCAAGTCCTTTTTCTCCAGAGAAGGAAACGTGGGAAAAATCTTTGTCTGGGTGAGTTGAAACCAGCTTGATCCCTCTCCCTCCAGATTCTGATCGGCTGTGCCAATGGCACTGTGAAATCCTTCAGCACAGAGGAGGGCAAGTTCCTCAAGAGCAGGAGCTGTCCGGGAGGAGAAGGAACTTTTCGGGGGCTTGCAAAGCATGATGGGTAAGGGCCCCCAGACCACCACCCTTTCTTCCCCTCTTTACCCCTAAATCTGGCTCCAGTCTGGGCAGTCTCTCTTCTGGCAGCTTTGAATTCAAGAGTTCAACCTCCCTTTCCCAGATGATCCTAATCCTGGGCTTTGTTGCTGAGCACCGGGTTCTTGATTAGCCCTTGACTACATGTGGCTATTTTGGGGTGTGAGGGTACATCGGGAAACTTTTTTAGAACTGGGCAGGAAGAGGCAGGGGAGTGAGGCTTGTGGCTTAGGATGGAGAGTTGAGCTGCCCAAGAGAGCCAGGGCACAGAGCAGCTTCCTTCCCGCTAGGGCTCAGCTGGCACCTCTTTTACCCTTATCTCTTTGACTCCCCCAATTCCACAGCTGCCTCATCACTTGCGTGGAGTCTGGGATTCTCCGCCTGTGGCCCGAGGATTCCTCTGAACATGTGAGTGCTTTTCTTTGCCTTTAATCATTTAGGAAAGTAGTTTTGGTGGTGATTGTTGGGCTCGGCTTTTATTTGTTAGAAGCAGATATGCAGATAATCAAACAAAAATGTCACATAAAATATAAAATTAATTTGTGAAACTTATGTGACTTTTCAATTATGTGGCTAATTTTGTACATAATAACTTCTGATTTTCCAAAATACCTGTTCGACGGTCACCCTTGGAAAATCTTGTGTTCCAGATTTTTTCTCCCACTCCCCACCCTTAAACAGCAAGTAATCCAGTATAGGTTAAACATGTACAATTCTTTGAAACATATTTTGGGGGTTAACTTAAGAAGCCAGTGCTACACCATAATTTTGGGGATTCTGTTTCCCCTTCTGAACATGTTTTTCTTCAGTGCATCTTTCAGGATTTTGCTGCTGTTTCTCATTATCAACATCATTATTCTCAGTGCATTTTTCTTTTATTCTGGGCCCCCCTCATTTGTCTTCCTGTATTGCTTCCTGTTCTTCATAGTAAACTTCTTAAAATCCAGTAATAGTGCACAATAGTTTCCTCAGTCATTCCCCACTTGTTGGGACATGTGGATCTTCTCTGCTTTTTACTGTTGTGGATAATGTTGCTATGATGTTTCAGCAAAGATAGGTCCTATTTTGCCTATAATAAAGGGGTTTCTTGGGATAAAACCATGTTTCTTTCCCAAAAGAGTCCAACAGGTGATAATTCCATCAGCCTTGTAATAGTTGCCTTGTTTCTTTTTAAAAATAGAACTTTTTATTTTTTTATGAACAAAAATCTCTTTCCCCAATTGAAGGGTAAGGTTAAAAACCCTCATCATAGATGGGCACAGAAATCCCTGCTTTCTCCTGCCTGCTGTCTGTCAGAAGATGCACAGTTTGCATCCCTCATTGATCCTGGGAGTTTGGTTGCTTAGTCATGGCATCAATCAGCGATTTTTAAGTCTTTCATAGCAATTTTCTTTACAGCCCAGTTATGATTATATTGTCCCCTTTTCTCCTTATTTCATTTTATGTCTCAGTCTTAGAAGTCTTCCCAGGCTTCTCTTAAAGTGTTCACTTCATCCTTTGTATTCCCTTATATCCACATACTGTAATTTTTTTTTTCTTTTTCCTTTTTTTTTTTCTCATAATTACAACTTTTTATTGACAGAATCCGTGCCTGGGTAATTTTTTTCAACATCCTTTGCACTCACTTCTGTTCTGACCTTTCCCCTCCCTCCCTCCACCCCCTCCCCCAAATGGCAGGCAGTCTCATACATGTTAAATATGGTACACATACTGTAATTTGTTAAGCCACATTTCCATTTTTTGCCACCATAAAAACAGCTGCTCCAAACATTTTTGTACATCTGGGCCCTTTTCCCTTGACTGGCAGGTATCCTGCCCTGTCTTCTGTGATTCTCTGGCTTCCCTTTGGAAATACTGGGATACCCTAAAATACTGTGATACCAGGAGGAATTGGCCCTTACCTCCCTCTGTGTTCCCTTCTATCACAGGTCAAAGAGCTCAGTGTGGGTCCCAGTGTTTGCAGGATGCGCCAGGATCCTGACAGACCTCACATAGTGGCCACTGGTGGGAAGGAGAATTCCCTGAAAGTGTGGGACCTGGAGACGTCGTCCCAGGAGCCCATATTCAAGGCTAAGAATGTGAGTGATGGCTTCCAGGCGGGGGATGTCAAACTGCATGCTCGGGATGGGGGCCATAGAACTGTCTGCTGGACAACCTGGGATGGGTCTAACCCATGTGTCCTCTTCCTAGGTCCGAAATGACTGGTTGAATCTCCGGGTTCCCATCTGGGATCAGGACATCCAATTCCTCCCCGGGTCACAGAAGATTGTGACATGCACTGGACATCACCAGGTAAGAGAGCGGATATACAAACCATGGGAATCACCTAGATGCAGGAGCTAAGCCCAGTGACCAGTTGCACTGTCTGGCACAGCTACTCGTCTAGCAGTTACTATGGTCATTTATTACTGTCTTGTGTACTTACCCTAGTCTACTGATCTACAACTCTGTTTTATACTATAGTTTAACATCTGATATTGCGAAACATTTTGTTATATTATTAACATGGTCTTGTCCTTCATCTCCCAATCAAGGGACCTATATTTGGTTTGATTTATTTTTATTACAGCTTTTTATTTTTAAAATATATGCATGGGTAATTTTTCAACATTGACCCTTGCAAAACCTTCTGTTCCAAATTTCCCCCCACCCCCACCCCCTCCCCTAGCTGGCAGGTAGTCCAATACATGTTAAATATGTCAAATACAATATATGTATACATAGTTATACAGTTACTTTGCTGCACAAAAAAAAAAAAAAAAAAAAAAAAATCAGATCAAGAAGGAAGAAAAAAAAATAGCGAACAGCAACAGAGAGAGTGCGAATGCTATGTTGTATCCCACATTCAGTTCCCCCAGTTCTCTCTCTCTGGGTGTAGATGGCTCCTTCATCACTAAAAAATTAGAACTGGTTTGGTTCATCTCCTTGTTGAAGAGAGCCACTTCCATCAGAATTGATCATTATATAGTCTTGTTCTTGCCATGTACAATGATCTCCTGATTCTGCTCATTTCACTCAGCATCAGTTCCTGTCAGTCTCTCCAGGCCTTTCTGAAATCCTCCTGCTGGTCATTTCTTATGGAACAATAATATTCCTAACATTCATATACCATAACTTAGCCATTCTCCAATTAATGGGCATCCACTCAATTTCCAGTTTCTTGCCACTACAAACAGGGCTGCCACAAACATTTTTGTACATACAGGTTCCTTTCCCTCTTTTAAAATAACTTTGGGATATAAGCCCAGAAGAAACCCTACTGGGTCAAAGGTTATGCACAGTTTGATAGCCCTTTGGGCATAGTTCCAAATTACTCTCCAGAAGAGTTGGATTTGTTTACCGTTCCACCACCAATGTATCAGTGAGGGACACATATTTGTTAAACTCCTACTGTTCGCCAGTAACTCTACTAAGTTAGGGATCCAAGTATCCAAAACATACCCATTAGGGAGGAAGAAGGAGAGGACACCAGCATTGGGAGAATCCGAGGTTTCTTTTTGAGGGTAGAAATTAGAGCTATAGTGGTGGAGGAGAAGGAGGTGGCAGCCTTGCTTTAGGGTTGTTAGGTGGTGCAGTTAATAAAAGTGCCAGACCTGGAGTGCTGGAGGACCTGAATTCCCATTTGTCCATAGACACCTGTAGTTATATGGCCCTGGACAAGTCATTTCACCTTTTTGCCTTAGTTTTCCTCATCTCTAAAATGAGCTGGATAAAGAAATGGCAAACCATTCCATTGTCTTTGTCAAGAAAATCTCAAATGGGACCACAAAGGGTCAGACTGGACAACAAATCCTTGCCTTCTGATCTTACTGGAAAGACCTGTTTTTTTTTCTTAGATTTAAATACTATTTTAAGGTAAAGGTCCACTTATTTCTATGGTTTTTACAGTCTTTAGTAGAAATAAGTTTTGGAATTGGGCATTTATGGATATAATCATATCGTATTTGTTATATTTTTAGTCTTTTTTTTTTTCTGGTTACATGTACAATAATTTTTAACATTTTCTAAAATTTTGAATTCTAAATTCCTTCCTTTAGCCCCTTCCTAGGATGTCGAGCAATTTTATACTTAAGGATTATACTTATGCAGCCAATCAAAACATATTTCTGTCATAGTTATGTTGTGAAAGAAAACGCAGGTTGGACAATCACCACTATCCCTCCAAAAAAAAAGTTTCAAGAGGAGGATAGCGTTTTTCATCATGATTTCTTCAGAATTGTTTTAAAGGATCATTGTATTGCTGAGAACTAATTCTCGGTCATCATACAATATTGTCGTTGCTATATAAACTGATCTCCTGGTTCTGCTGCTTTCACTCTGCATCGGTTCATGAAAGTTCAGGTTTTTCGGAGAGCATCCTGCTCATTATTTCATGTGGCACAATAAGAATCCATCACACTCAAAATTTGTCCAGCCACTCCCCAAATGCTGAGCAGCCTCTCAATTTCTAATTCATTAGTATTACAAAAAGGGCTGATAAGATTGTTGTATATGTGGATCCTTTTTATTTTTTATGATCTCTCTGGGACACAGACCTAGTAGTAGCATTGCTTATTCAAATGGCATCTGTAGTTTTTATAGCTCTTAAGGATTAGTTCCAACTTATTCTCCAGAATGGCTGGATGGGTTTACAGCAGGGGTCCTCAAACTATGGCCCACTGACCAGATGCAGCAGCTGAGAATGATTATCCCCTTCACCCAGGGCTATGAAGTTTATTTAAAGGCCCACAAAACAAAGTTTTTGTTTTTATTATAATCCAGTCCTCCAACAGTCTGAGGGACAGTGAACTGGCCCCCTATTTAAAAAGTTTGAGGACCCTTGGTTTACAGCATCACCAACAGTACATTAGTGTTCCAGTTTTTCCTCTCCAGTATTTATCATTTTCCTTTTCTGCCATAGTCCATCTGATAGCTATGAGGTGGTACCTCAGAATCGTTTTAATTTGCCTCGCTCTATTTCAGTTTTCTTTGTGATTCTACCTGCATTGGTTTTGTTTGTGCAAAAGCTTTTTAGTTTAATGTAATCAAAATTATTTTCTATTTTGTGACCCCCGCGTCTCTTTGGTCATAACTTCCCTTATCCATAGATCTTATAGGAAAATTATCCCATACTCCCCTTATTTGCTTCTGGTATATCAACTTTATGTCTAAGCTGTGGACCCATTTTGATCTTATTTTGATAGATTGAGATGTTGGTCTATACCTAAGTTTCTGTTTTACGATTTTCCAGATTTTCTAGCAGTTTTTGTCAAAGAATGGATCGTTATCCCCAAAGTTTGGATCTTTGGGTTTATCAAACACTAGATATTATGGTCATTTACTACTGTCCCGTGTACCTAACCTATTCTACTGATCTGCCACTCTGTTTTATTATATGCTGAACATTTTGTTATATTGTTAACATGATTTATTCCACTGGTAGTCTTCCATATCTTGAACCACCACAGTGGATTACATGTTTGATGTAATCACCACCTAGCCATAGTTTATGCTCTTTTCAGTGTAGTGTGGGGTTCATGACAGAAACAGGGTGAAGACTGAGCTTCTCGACCAGTCCCTGCTGCCGTTTCCTCCCCTTCTGAATGAGCAGAGTGGCCTGCCCATCCTGCCCCTGGATCCAGCCCCCCCTGGGCCTGTTGGTGCCTCCTGGCTTCTAGTTCCCCCAGCCTGAGCTAACGGCTCCGTGCTAGGAGAACACAAGCTCACCTCCATTTTGCCTCGGCTCTGACCTTCTCGTGAGGCCTGAGGTTCTTGTAGGGAGGGCTGCGTTGTGCTTTTATGATTTGGGTTGCCCTCTCTGGGCTGGCCCACTCCTCACCTTCTCCTGTTCCCTGATTAGATCCACCATGGAATGGCCCCGGCTCTTTCCCCAGAACCTCTAGCTTTCTGGCTGGCACTTGGCAGGCCCCAAAGACCGGTCTCACTGACCACTTTGTGACTGGTGATGGAGAGCTGGTGTTGTAAGTGTGTGGCTGTACGGCCAGATTCCGGATCCCCAGAGGATCCTGGAGATATTGGAACAGATCTGACTTTTCCCTCCTCGGCCCATTTCACAGATGAGAAAACTGATGCCAGAGAAGGGGCAGGTGCCTGCTCCGAGATGGGGGACAGCCGTGCCCTCCTGCCTCCAAGGCCAGCACTCTTTCCACGGCACATCATGTTAATGTCCCAGTTTCCTTCCAGGTCCGAGTGTATGACCCAGCCTCCCCACAGCGGCGGCCTGTGCTGGAAACCACCTATGGAGAGTATCCCCTGATGGCAATGACTCTCACTCCAGGGGGCAAGTGAGTGATGGGAGCGGGGATCTGGCTGGGCTCTGGGGGGGCAGGAAATGGCAAAGCCAGCTCATGTGGATCGATCCCTGATTACCCTTTGGGTTCCTTTCCACAGCTCCGTGGTCGTGGGGAACACCCATGGGCAGCTAGCAGAAATTGACCTCCGGCAGGGTGAGTTGGCTGGAGGAGCTTCAGGAGCTGGGAGGTGGGGAAGAGGAAAAGCGCCCGCTCTGATCACTTTCCTTGAAATGCTCCTTTCTCCCCACTCCCCGCAGGGCGCCTGGTCTGCTGCTTAAAGGGTCTGGCGGGCAGCGTCCGGGGGCTGCAGTGCCATCCCACTCAGCCCCTTCTTGCCTCCTGCGGCCTGGACAGAGTTCTTCGGGTACACCGACTTCGGGAACCTCGAGGACTAGAGCACAAGGTGATGCCCCTCCCTTTCTGCCCCGTCCTGCTCCAGCTCTTGCCATCCCCCCATTTTCACTCACGTCGTCCAATTGTCTCCCTCAGGTCTATCTCAAGTCACGGCTGAACTGTCTCCTCTTGTCAGGCAGGGACAGCTGGGAGGTGAGAACACACACCATCACCCAACCGCGGTTGTTTATTAGTGTCTGGTGGGAATGGGCAAATGGGCAACAGCCAAGGCAGCTGGAGAGCCAGGCAGCCCTTGGAGGGCTTGCTGAGTGGGGACAAGGGAGCCAAAGCTGCTGGGGTGGAGGGGCAGCCCCCATAGTGTCTACTCCTGGACCTCTTGGAATCAGGAACCAGACACTGTTCCCTTTCAGTTTTAAGCTGTCATCTATGTGATCAGTTGGTCCCCTCAGTACTAAAAATGGCCCAACTGGACCGGCAGTGGGGAGGGGGAGGGCCTCTCATCAGCCCTAAAGCTTTGCCTTCCACTCACCAGGATGAGCCCAAAGATCCTGCCCCAGTAGTTCCCGAAGAAGCAGAGAGCGACGAGTTGTGGGATTCGCTGCAGCCAGTGGTTGCTGGGGCCAAGAGGAAGCAGAAGCCCCTGGGAGCCCAACCTGCAGGGAAGAAGCAACTGGGAGCCCAACCTGCAAGGAAGAAGCAACAGCTACTGAGTGGCCCCTCACCTGTTCCCCCTTTATAAATAAAGATGTCTCCAACCTTCTGTGATCCTGCCTCTTCCCCTGGGAGGGAGTAGATGGGAAGCCAGCTGCCTGGCCCCTGGGAGAGCCCCGGCCAGGGGTCCTGGGACAGCGGCCGACTGGGAGAGGGGGGAGGGGAGGACTCTGACGTCACAAAAGCCTCAGTAGTGGGGCGAGGCTATGGCTGCCTGGACGCCAGGCCTGTGATGGGGTGATGGGCTGTGTCAAGTCCAAGAACAAGAGTAAGGATGAAATATACACCAAGAAAGAAATGGAAGGTAGGGTCGGTAGAGCCCGGGGGTGCGGCGAACCATTTTGGCGGGCCGGAAGGGGCTGCACGGCTGCCCCGGGGCAGGGCGGGACGGGGCCCGGCGCCTGGTGACCCAGGTGAAGGGGCGGGGTGGAGGCACTGCAGGCCAATGCGCAGAAAGGATGGTCTGGGACTGCACCCCAGTCCGGCTTGGCGGAGGAGTGAGGGCTCCCCAATCTGGGTGTACGGAGGAGGGTGCAGGTTAAGGCAGGTGCACCCTCGGGTGGGGGATGTGCCGGGGAGGCGGTGCCCCCTCGGAGGGGGGCATCCGGCCGAGGGCCCCGCAGCCTGGCTTTCCCGGCCCCCTCCCCGCCTGCAGGACGCTCCGGTCGCTTCGCCTCGACGCGGAAGTCCAACGAGAGCTTGATCATCACGGTGCTGTGGCGGCGGCTGTCCATGTTCAGCCGTCGGGGCTCCACGCGCAAACAGTCGTCCACGGTGAAGTTTGTGTCGGTTCAGAAGTCTCAGGAGTCCCACAACGACGAAGTGCTGGAGCAGCCGTCGAAGACAGAGCAGGAGCAGCAGCGGCTGGACGACTCAAAGTTGCCCAAACTAAAGGAAGAGGAGGAAAAGCGATGACCCCGGCGGACCCTTGCCCTGCCCCGCCCCCCGGAGAAGAGAATAAATGTAGCGACCTAGAGCCTAGAGATGGTGCCTGCCTCGCTCTTGGCTGGGGTTGGGGAGGGGGAGAGAGGGCCGGGGACTCAGTTTCCCCTGGGTAAAATGGGAGGATTTCTGGTTCGAGGGAATCTCGTAGCCGCCGCGAGCCCTTTAAGGGTCCTCCGGAGGCGGTGATGTAACCCAAGGGGGCGTGGCGACGTGGGTTTCCTTACGGGGAGGCGTGACTTAGGGTGGGATTAAGTCGATGAGTGGGCGTGGCCTGGTGATGTGAGGGGGCGTGGCCAATGATCCTTTCGGGCGAGTGGGCGAGGCCCTCACTGTTGCGGGGGTGTGGCCACCGGCGTCGGCGAGGGGGCGTGACGGCGCACTGCCGTCATTTGGGGGCGTGGCCACGCCTAGGTGACGTGTCAGCCTCTGGTCTCTGGTCGCGTTTCTCTTACTCGGTCCCCGGGGAAGAAGCGGTATCAGCCCGCGCGGCGGAGGCGGCGGCAGCAGACAGCGACGCGGAGGTAGGAGACGACCCGGATGAGGCTGGGAAAACGCTGGGGCCGAGGGCGGCCGTCTCTCGGTGGGGCGGGGATGGGGGGGAAGACGACCGACTCCGAGAGACCGGAGACTTCTGCCGGTCCTGCAGCTGGTGAGCGATGCCGCCCCTGCCCAATCAGAACGCCGCATGGCGTGACGGATAGCGCCGGCAACCAATTGTTGTTCGAAGCTGCGGAGGGGGCGGGGTTTACTATAGGGCGGGACTTCCGATGTCGGATAAACATTTTGGAGGGTACCCCTGAACGGCGTCCTGGTCTCCCGGGAGCCCCCATACTAAGTTCCCTCTGCTCTCTCCACCCCAGCTTTCCTCCAGCCCTTATTTAGCCTTTTCCTCAACCTTCCTCTTGCCCCACATTGGATCTCCCCCTCTGTCTTTTCCCTAGCCCTCCATTCTGCTCATTTCCCTCTCTTCTTCCCCCTTTCTCCTCTCATTTCCCTTCTCCAGCCCTCCTTTCTCCTTTCTCCCCACCTTTCATCCCTCTTTTTCCTCTCATCTGCTCCCTCCAGCCCCCCTTTCTCCTCTCATCTTCCCCTCCTTCTCTCCCTCCTCCAGCCCCCTTTTCTTCTCATTGCCCCTTCTCCAGTCCCTTTTGTCATCTCCCCCTCTTCCAGCCTCCCTTTTCTCCTCTCATCTCTTCTATCGCTTCCTTCTCTTCTCCTCTTCCCCTCCTCCTTCAGCCCCCCTTTCTCATCTCTTCCTCCTCCAGCCTCACGCATTCTCCTCTCCTCTCTACCTCTTCTCCTTCCCCAGTTCCCTCCCTTCTTCTCTGCCCCCATTCCTTCTCCTCTTTTGTTGCTCCTCCTTCCGCCCTTATTCCTTTCCGTCTCTCCCCTTCCATTTGTGCCCTCCCCATTTTTCTCTTCATTCTAACTTCTTTCCTTCATTCTTTCTCTCCCTGTCCCCGTTCCCTTCTTCCTTTCTCTCTTTCCTTCTTGTTTTCTCTACTTCATTCCTCCATTGCTTTTCTTTCCTGTCTCCTCTTTCTGCCCTCTGCTCCTCTCTTGCTTCTCTCCTGTACCCTCCTTTCCCTTCTTCTCCCTGATTGCTCCTCCTTCCTCCCCTTTTTGCCCTCCCTGGGGGGGAGGGGGGTGCAGGGATATGAAGAGTTAAAATTTGGCTTTAGACCCTACTTAACTGTGGGCACGTGACATGACTGTCGTTTGCCTCAGTTTCCTGATCTGTAAACAAAGATAAAACAGCATTGGCTACATTCTAGGATTGTTGTGAGGAGATATCTCAAAAGCACTTAGCACATGTCAGACACATAATAGGCACTTAATCAAGGCTTATTTCATTTCTTAGTCAAAGGCTTATTTCATTTTTTCCTTGTCCCCATCCTCTCCCTCCTATTCTTATCTCCTTCTTATTTTTTAAAATCTCCTTCCTTTCCCTTCTTCCTATTCTCTTTTCTCCTCCTATTTCTTTTTCCCTTTTCTCTGCCATTCTCTTTGATTTTCCTCCCCAGTCTTCTCCCCTTTGCATTTTCTTCTTCACTTTTATCTTCTTATTTCTATTTCTTCACTTCCTTATCTTTGTTTTCTTCTCTCCTCAGATTTCTTCTCCCACTCTCCTTCTGGCATGTCCAGCACAAAAAACTTGAGCTTGGAGTGACAGCTCCGGCATTCCCAGGGGCCGTCTCTGTGACCCGGGCAAGTTACTTACCCCCTTCGGCCTCAGTTGCCGCATCTGTAAAAGGAAGGGATCTGATCTTGCACTGCCCGGATCCATGCTTCCTCTTCCTGAGCCTTTCCTTAATCCCACCTCGCCCACTCTCCCTGTTCTTTTCCCCATCTTGTTCTTTCTCATCATCTTACGATTTCCTCCCTTTTCTTGGGCCAGTTGGAGGGGAATCTGGGGAGGGAAAAGTAGGTAGTGTTTCCTCCCTTCGAGAGTCCGTGTGATTTAATGGGTTCCCGTCCTGGCTCCTCTGTGACTCTGATCTGCTCTGGGTCAAGTCCCAGCCTCTGTTTCCCTGTCTGTAAAACGAGAGTACTGCTCCTCGTGCAGACATTCCCTCCCAATGCTCTCAGTCTGGAATGGGAACTCTTCCCCCCTCCTGCCCCTCGTGACTGCTCTGCTCTCCCCCACATTGATTCGAAGTGTGGGCCCTTCTGCTCAGTCCCCCATGAAGCCAGAGTTAAATGTCCGGCCAGATCAGCATGAAAAGTGGGGGGGAGGGGGATATCGTGGGCTAGCGGAGAAGGAAGGAGCCAGGAGTCTGGGGAAATGGGGGACGATGGAGAGCAGAGAATGATGGCTTGCCCCCCACAACAGTCCGAGGTTATGCGTCTAAATGAACACGAGGAAACGCTACGGGTCTAAGAACACAGATCAGGGAGTCTACCTGGGTCTCTCAAAGACACAGGTGCTGCCCCCTGCAGCGGCTGGCAGCGGCCTCAGCGGCAGCATCCCCACCACCACCTCCTCCCTTTCGCCGGGCCCCCCTCCTGACACCATGTCCTGTCGAGACCGAACTCAGGAGTTCCTGTCCGCCTGCAAGTCCCTGCAGAGCCGCCAGGTGAGGGCGACGGAAGGAGGGGCTCGCAAGGGTGGGCGCCGGGCCTTGGGAGGAGCTGGAAATCAGGGTCTTGGTGGGGGGCCACCCGGAACCCCTCGGATGTCCTGCAGAGAACATGGAGTCAGCTTGTGGGCACAGATGGGGAGCAGTTGTCACCCATCTGAGGTAAAAGCCAGGTCCTGCGGGCATATATGCCAACCGCAGTGCCCGCTGCCCCTGAGAGGGGGCCGAGGCCCAAGTTATAAAGCCGCCTCTGGATCTCAGCCAGCGTTAGACTTTGAGATCTGCAGATTACAGGAGGGAGAATACTTCCCCTGTTCCCCACATTAGAGCAGTGGTTTACTAGGGAGCTGGAGCAGCAAACAGTGAGGTCTATTATTGGGAGGGGAGCTCCAGAAGCCCACTTCCTGAGGTCTGGAATTGGGGGGTCCCAGAAGCCCACTTCCTGAGTCTAGAATTGGGAGGGGGGCTCCAGAAGCCCCCTTCCTGAGGTCTAGAATTGGGAGGGGGGCTCCAGAAGCCCCCTTCCTGAGGTCTAGAATTGGGAGGGGGGCTCCAGAAGCCCCCTTCCTGAGGTCTAGAATAGGGAGGGGGGCTCCAGAAGCTCACTTCATGATGTGTCTTCCAGAATGGACTCCAGACAAACCGGACAACGGCTCTCAGTGCTGTCCGGCAGCGCAGTGAGTTCACCCTTATGGCCAAGTAAGTTGGGGGGAGTCCAGATGCTGTGGGATGTTGGCGCCTTGTGTGTAGAGGGTGTTGAAGATAGGGGGGCCCAGCCTTCAACCCCTTTCCTTTGGGCTTACTCCCCTCTCCTCTGTCGTAGGCGCATCGGGAAGGACCTGAGCAACACTTTTGCCAAGCTGGAGAAGCTGACCATCTGTGAGTGGGCACGGGATTAGCTCGGGGGGACGGTGGGAGCCCCCTCCTCTCGGTCCGGCACACGGAGTTATTGGGCATCTGCCGGGTGGGGGTCTGAGGTTACCCAGACGAACAGTGACGGTCCCCAGTCCTGATGGCATTGATGAAAGGGCCCGTGGAACTGAGCCAGGCTGAGGGTTTGGCGGGGGACAAGACGGTCCCAGATGGGGATCACACAGCGCAGGCTGGATAACCAGAAAGGTGGGGAAGAGCCCTTTAGGGGGGCAGGGGTACAGATACTGCAGGGCAGGAAGAGGTCAGTGCTCAGGCTACAAAGCATCCTTGGCCTTGAAGGCGAACGGTCAGCCACAGCCTCCCAGGCTCGCGTCGGGGGCCATGTGGCTTCTGATGTTAACGGGACGAGCTGGGCTGGGGCAGGACTCCTGCCCCAGGAGCGAGGTCCAGTAGGAAAGGGAGCGAGCTTCCCAGGTTCTCTGCCAAGAAGTAACGGGCCAGACCCAGGAGCGACCCCTGCCCTGAGGAGATAGGAAGACCCCAGCATGGGGGGAGGGGAGGTATATACATGCAAGTATGTCCCCGTGCACATGTGAGCGTGTGTATTAGTGCATGTGGGTGTGTGGGGAGGAGCGTGGATGCAGGATATACGTACTAAGGGACAGACTCTGTGCCAGAGGTTGGGAGGACCAGTCTAAAAGTGAGCTCCCCATCCACGGGCTTATGTGCCCAGTCATAGGGGTGCTAGGCAAAGCCCTGGTGGAAGAAGCTCTTCAGGGGAGCCCGGAGCGCACAGGGGAAGGGGGAAGGGATGGGGCCCAGAGAGGCCAGGGGCCGGGCTGGGCTTTGGCAGAGGAACAGCCGCTTAGCCCAGAAAGGTGGCAGAGCATGGCCTTGGTGATGACGGCCTAAAAGCCACTGGAACCGACCAAGTGACGGCCCCCAGTGAAGAGGGGGACCCTGGGCCTCAGGGAGGCTAAGCACAGCAGCCCAGCCCAGATGAGGGAGGCAGTGGAGGGGTGGTAAGGAAAGGGACGTCTGGGTGGCAGCCATGGAGTGGGGCTATGCTCGGGGGGGAGGGGGTCCAAGAACCCCAAAATAAGCCGGGCTGGGTCCTCCAAGCCCCACGGAGCATTTGGGCTTTCTCTGGGTCTGGCTCCCACCTTCCCGTCCTCCCTCCCATTGGGGTCTCCTTTCTACAGTGGCCAAGAGGAAGTCCCTGTTTGATGACAAGGCTGTGGAGATTGAGGAGCTGACTTACATCATCAAACAGGTGCGCTGTGGGTGCACTTCCTCCTTTCCTCCTCCTTCTCTCCCTTTTTTTCCCCCTCTTCCTCCTCTTCCCCTTTCCCTCTTCTTCCCCTCCCCTACTTCCTCCTCCTCCTCTTCCCCTTTCCCCGTTGGCTTGCTCCGCTTCCCCAGCCACCTCCTGTACCTTTTGGGGGAGTCCCGGCCCCGTGTCCGCCCCCTGGCAGGGTCACTTCCCTTTCGATGTTGGTGTCCCCACTTGTCACGTCTGGACCCTGGCTCTGTGACCGCACTCAGACCCAGCTCGCTTGGGGCTCTGATGGGGAAGCTTGGCCCGGGCGTGGAGGTCGTGGGTCCTAGAGCCAGGCCCCGGCCCACTGGGCCCGACCTTCTCCTTTCCCTGGTTCCTCCAGGGCAGCAGGTGCTCACGCGGCCTCTCGCCGCTTCCTCCTCTAGGACATCAACAGTCTCAACAAGCAGATCGCCCAGCTGCAGGACTTTGTCCGGGCCAAGGGGAGCCAGAGCGGGCGGCACCTGCAGACCCACTCCAACACCATCGTGGTGTCCCTGCAGGTGAGGCCGAGGGAGGGCGGGGAGAGGAGGGCGTGCCGGGCGTGGCGCGGGAATGACCTGGCCCCTGTTCTTTTCCCAGTCCAAGCTGGCCTCCATGTCCAACGACTTCAAGTCTGTTCTGGAAGTGAGGACGGAGGTGAGACCATTCTGCATGGGGCTGGGGGGGCTGGGAGATGTGGGGACCACCATGGGCCAGGAAATAACCTCTCTTCCTCCCCATCCCCCTCTGCCCCAGAACCTGAAGCAGCAGAGGAGCCGCCGGGAGCAGTTTTCCCGTCCGTCTGTGGCAGCTCTGCCCCTTGCCCCCAACCACCTGGGTAAGGCGGGACCCCCGGCTCCTCACCCCTTCCTCTCTGAGAATCAGCCCAGCTTTGTCCACGGCACCGGAGTGGCTGCCCGCAAGCCCTCGGGCCTCGCGGGGTCCTTGCGTGTAGTAAGCACGTCAGGGGCCACTTAGAGTGGCTGGAGCAAGCAGCCGAAGGCACCAGTGCCCTCCGAGCCAGTGCTGAGGGTACAGGCCCGGGGAGAGAAGGGCCAGGCAGAGCCCTGGGGGATAGGGCCCCCAGAGGGCAGGGGGGATGGGAAAAGGGGCATCCCAGGCCCGGTGGCAGGATGGGAGGCGGGAGCCTTGGCTTAGAGGCCCAGATGTGGCTCGAGCCCTGGGGTGAGCTCCTTGACTGTGTCCCCATTTTCTCGCCCTTGGTATAAGTCCCTAATCCTGGGGGTCCTGGCACCCAGCCGGTGATGCTCTCACGTGCAGACTCCATGACTGCCCTCGTTCTCACCCTGGAACCCCAGGCCGTCAGAGGGCATCACGGGGGAGCTCAGGGTCCCCAGAGTAGACTGTGGGCCCCCCGAGGGCAGGCTCAGCCTGGAGAAGAGAAGGCAAGACACCAGGTCCTGGGCTGAGGGCTTTCTCTCAACAGCCCTTTAAAGTAGCTGCTGCAGTTTTATCCCCATTTTACAGATAAAGAAACCGAGGCAACCATGAAGTGACTCTCCCAGAGTCACGGTTTGTTGAACTGGGCTCAGCCTTCCTTCTCTTCCTGCAGGGGGTGGGGCTGTGGTGTTGGGAGCCGAGCCGAGGGCCGCAGGGGACGTGGCCATTGACATGATGGACTCCCGGACCAGCCAGCAGCTGCAGCTCATTGATGAGCGGGTGGGTACCGGGCTGGGGCCCAGGGAGCGGGGCCTGTGGTCAACAAGCATCTCTGGCAGTTCAGTCACTGATGGGGGACCTGCTCTGGGCCAGGCCCGGGGCACGCAGACCCCAGACAGGGGGCTCTGAGTGCATGGCCTTCCATGTCCAGCTGTGCACCCAGCACGTTCTCGTCGGTCCTGGGCCGCGGTGGGAGTGGGAAAGGAAGGAGACAGAACCGGAACCGTCCAGCGCTTTGGTCCAGGCAGTCAGACTGTGGGGGAGCATGGAGCGTGTGTCAAGCTGGGCAGGGCCCCCCCATGCCAATGAAACCCCATGGGACCTGAAGAAAAGAGCTGGGAGCCTCTGCCCCCCAGGAAACCTGCTCACATCTGTGTCCTTCTGCTTCTCCCTGGCAGGATTCCTACATCCAGAGCAGGGCGGACACCATGCAGAACATTGAGTCCACCATTGTGGAGCTGGGCTCCATCTTCCAGCAACTGGCACACATGGTCAAGGAACAGGAAGAGACCATCCAGCGGTAAGACACCCGGTCCTGGGGGCCATCATGGGAGAGGGTGGGCTCAGGGCCCCTCAATTGAGAAGAAACACTGGCCCCATTTTATGGCCTGGACCCACAGCTGTCTGAGGGGGAGCCCAGAGCAGGGTTTTTAAGTAAGTGAAGGAGATTCAGCTGTTGAAGTCTCCCCCCCCCCCCTGCCCCCCGCCCCCGGCCATGGGTTTGCATGGGTCATAGGGTGGTTCAGGCAATTTAAATGGAGATTTGGGGGGAATGTTGAGGAAGCCACGGGCGACCTATGAAGGCCAGAAGACGGCACAGGAAAAGTTGAGAATCTCAGAAATGCATAAAACAGACATAAGGGATAGTGCAAGATCACCCTGGATTTTATAGTGAGGTATCCTAAGCACCCCAGAAAAGGAAAAAAAGAAATCCAGACTCCTTTTCTGGTACAAAGGGAGCGCCCCAAACTTTCACATGCATTTTCCAGGTTGTGGCGGCACCGCGCTGCCAACCCCGAGAACTGTACATAGTTTGAAGTTAGTCAACATAAAGACATATTTTCTTCCCTATCCAAGCCTAAGGGTCCCCAAAAGCTACCTGTGGACCCCAATTTAAGAGCTCTTGGTCTGTCGCCAACATGTCTGATAGGCCTGCCCCAGCCTTCTCTCAAAGGGCCTTCAAGAAAATGGTGTCAGAATGATGGAGGTGCTTTGCCCTGGCTCTGGGGGCTTTGCTGAGAGGGGTATCGGTCAGTTCCAGAGGAGCGCATCTGGTGATGTGAGGCCTTCCTTCCCTTGAAGGAAGGCTGATTGAAAAGAGGCTGGGGGTGCTAGAGGTGGGGAGAGGCTGGGCACTGGTGGAGATTGGGGGGCTGCCCTCTGCAGCTGGGGGGGCAAAGCCCAGAGTCAGTCTGGGGCGCCGGTTGTACCCTTCTGGATGCCAGGTTCTGGGCCGGGTGCTGGGGTCACCCTGCCTTCTGGGGGCTCATGTTTGTAAGGGGGGAGAAGTTCAGGTCTTTGCTCTCCAAGGGCTTTGACCCTCTATCTGCTTGGCCATGGAAGCCTTTGCGGCCTTCTCGGGAGCGGTCCCTTCGCATGGCACCTCTGGGCTGAGGCCGGGAGACCGGAGCCAGCTCCCTTGGTCTCCAAAGCTCCCTGCTTTCCCTCTCTGTGAGTGGGGCAGTGCCATGAGTCCTGCCTTCCTGCCTTCCTGGAGGGTCCCCAGTGGACCCTAAAACCCACGCTCTACGTAAACACCAAGTATGATGGGGCGAGGGGGCAGCGACTGGAAGCTCCTGGGGAGGTCAGGGTCAGGCTCCCAGAAGACGCCACCCGATGACACTCACGGAGAGGCTTCTTCCACAGCCCCTGATCAGTGCCTCAGGCCACCCAGCAGGGATATTCTGGGCCATGAGCCCCGAGGGCCCCTCCTCCCCCACTCCCAAGCGCCCGCCAGTGGCCTCGGCTTCCTGCAGCCGCGTCCTTCACCCGGCCCGGTTCTGTCTCCTTCCTCTCCCAGGATTGACGAGAACGTGCTGGGGGCACAGCTGGACGTGGAGGCCGCGCACTCGGAGATCCTCAAGTACTTCCAGTCCGTCACCTCCAACCGCTGGCTCATGGTCAAGATCTTCCTCATCCTCATCGTTTTCTTCATCATCTTCGTGGTCTTCCTGGCCTGAGGCTTCCTGGTGTGGAGGCCCCCGGGTGGAAATCATTCCTTCAGGGGCTCCTGCAGCCCCGCCTGTCTGGGGCAGTGGGGGAAGGGCAGGAGGCCATCCCTGTTTCCTGGGACTGAAGGAAACGGTCCCTGCCCTGTGACCCCGGGCCCACCTCTGCCCTTCCTTTCTTCCACCCAAACTCACCAGTTTGGACTGCCGTGAAAGGGCGAAAGGGGAGGGGGCCCCGGGCCCCAGCGGGGAGTTTCTCTGTGCCCGCCCTGGCGCCTGGCAGAGGCTCTATTGCTGATGTGCACAAGGGGAGAGGAGAAGGGAAGGCGGGCGTCCCTGCGGCTTCTCCCCTCCTTCCCCAAGTCTTCACTGTGTCGGACAGAGCCCCAGCACCCCGGCGGGCGGCTCCCAAGGACTGCGTCAGTTTGCCAAAGGCACTGTCATCCCCATTTTGCCGGAATTACAGCAGACGGTCAGCCCTGTCGGCCTTGTCCTCATTTCAGGGAGGGCGCGTGTCGCGGGGTTGGCCGGGGCTCCCCCGGGCTCCCCCTGGGCTAGTGAGCGGCCGGGGCTGGCCTAGCTGAGGCTGCTGGTCCCATCCTAGCAGCAGCCAGGGAAGTTAGTCTGAGACCCCGAGCCTCTTCTCCAGAGGGAGGAAAAGGAGGGAGAGGGAGAATCTGAGCCAACGATGTTCTCAGTGAACTTGGGAGGGGTTGTCTCAGCCCCTTTGCCCACTGGCTATGCTCCTCCTTGAGCTTTTGGGGGGGGGGGGGCTAAGGCCAAGGGGCTCATGATCCTCCCCTGCTGGGATCCCGCTGTCTTCAGTGGCCCATCTTCCTGCAGGCAATCCCAGGGCTCTCTGCCCTTGGATCAGACCAGGAATGCAGCAGCCGCCCCCTCTCCTCAGCAGACCTCCTCCCAAGGCTTTCCCTTGCCTTCTCCCCACGGCCTGCCTATGGCCAGCAAGCCCCATGGTTATCCAGCTGGTGTCCCAGAGCCGTAGGCGTCCTTGTGAAGGCCCCCATTTCTCAGATCCCTCCCATGTCCCAGGCACACGGGCACCCCAGGGAGGCAGCTTGTGCTCTTGGGGACCTGGCACTCTGCTGCCCAGATCCTGGGGTCCAGTCCCCAAGGAAGAATTTGTTAAGGCTTCTGGTTCTATGTAAAGGATGAGATTTCTGGGGAAGCATATGGGGAATGCTCCCTGCCCGGACGGGCTTGGGAGACCCTTGAGACTATCATCAACGAGAGCCCCCAGAGGCCAGTGGCTTCCTGTCCTCTCCGAGGCTTCGGACCTCAACAAGACAGAACCAGTTCTGGGGGAACTCGGAGAGCTGGGATGTGGTGGGGGGAGGATGAGGCATCATGGGAGGAGCACTGGGCCTGGCAAGAGGCAAGGAGACCTGCATTTGAGTCCTGGCTTGCTCCTGATGTGCCCTCAACCAAATCAATAAAAATAGACGTTTCTCCAGTGCTTCAAGTCTGCATGGCCCATTTCCTCATTTGGCCATAATTCCAACCATCCGTGAGGTCGCCACCATTTCCTGTGCCCGCCCCAACTGCCATTCACTCTGCAGTCCTAGTGATGCTGGATGGGCGCTGCCTTGGGCCAGCCTCTTGCTCCCTTTGCCCACTCCAATTCCCTCCGACCAACCAATCCCCGTTTGCTTGCAGCCGGGCTTTGGGCCACGTCCCCATCCCCAGCCATGGTGCCCGCTGCAATTTCTATTAAGGTTTAGTCTTCCCTTTTTTTTGCACGGACCTCCCTTCTCAACTTCCGCCCATTTTGTTGCTGAAATGGAGCTCCCCGTTCATTAGGGCCCCGCATGCTTGATCACCTTGGCTATACTTGTCCCACCTCCTCCTGAGCTTCCCTCTGGGGCAGGGGGGGAGTCGGAATTGCCCTTGTTGCACATTTAGCCTTGCCCACCTTCGCCTGGGTGACTCCTCAGCTGGATCCCGATCCATGGCTCAGCCCCAGCCCTGTGGCTGTTGCCCATTGCAGTTCCCACCTTGGTCCATTCTTCCTTTACCAGGACTTTCAGCACCTGACACTGTCCAGCTCTGCTTCCAGCTCCCGCCCTTAGGCCAGGGGCCCCCAGGGTTCAAGCTGACACCTCCTCCCCCCAAGTGCCCCACTTCTCTGATTGGGAGCTTGGAAACTCCCTGATCTGGTGGTAATTCATCAGGGATAGGGATACAGGCCTAGAATCAGGGATCAAATGTGGCCTCAAGTCCCCGATGGACGAGCGCCTCGGTCGGTGTGTTTCCTTAGCCTTAAAGTGGGGGGCAAGAAGTGACTCGGATCCATGTCTGTTTGAGGGCCCAGTTTCTCTCCAGAGCTTGGCTACCTCGCCCCCAGCTGCTTAATAAGCACCAGCAAATGTCCCGAGCAGTTCTGAAGCCCGGCCCAGCCCCCAACTTGGCCCTCTTCCAAAATGTCCTGTTTTTCTGTCCTGTCAACATTCCAGGTCAATCAAAGCCATTATTTATTTATTAAATGCCTGCGCGCGGGGCCTAAACTCGGGGGTACAGAGGAGACAAAGCTGGGCCCCGAGCAGAGCTCCCAATCCAAGGGGAAAGGCAACATGCAGGAGACTGGGAAGTGGGGACTGCAGGCTCTCCCCTCCCGGGAGCCCGGGGCAGGCCCAGCTGCTGCGGCACTCGGCTTGGCGGCAGCAAGGCGATGCCTTCAGGAGGCACGACAGGAGGACTCGGGAGGAGGGCGTGCTCTGCAGCCCCCTCCCTGCCCCCACTGCCCACAGAGCCGTCAGTTGCCAGATCTTGCCAATGCTGCCAGGCCAACTCGAGTCGAGGCCGTTGCCAGCCTCCTTGTCGGGCGCCCTGTCCCTCTCCCACCCGGCTCCCACGGCGGGCCCGGTGACTTTCCGCCAGTGCAGATCCGACCATGTCACCTCCCCGACCAGCCTGGCTGCTCGCCTTTGTCTGGAGGATCCAAGAGGGGCCCCCGGGCTTCCGCGGTCCGGCTTCAAACTGACCTTGCGGGGCCGCCGCACCCTCCCCCCATCTGCTCCCGTGGGCCCAGGGGGTTACCTCCCCTTCTCCCGGGCCTCGCGTCAGCTCAAGAAACGCCCCCCCCCCCCAGCAGCTGCCCCCCTCCCCCCGGGGGGGACCCCGGGCACACAGCCCCCGTCTCCGTCCCTGCCCGGAGGGGCGCGCACTTATTGCCGCGGGAGCTCCTCACACAGCTCGGCTTTCTCTAGCAGCGGCCGCGGCCCTCAGTCCCCCGCCCGGATTGGCCGGCAACAGGCCCGGCCCAAGCCCCGCTGCTCCCGGCCTGGGCCCTGATTGGCTCAGTGAGAGCCCAAGCAGGACTGTTTGTTTGGGCCAGAGACCCCGCGGGCCGCCCCTCCCGGGGGAAGTTGTGGCGCTTTCCCTGAATGGGCGTGGCCCCAATCCCACAGGCCGGGGGCCCCTGGGAAGGCCTGCGCCCGCCGCTGCACCCGCGGGGCTCGGAGGGGACGTGAGCCCGGGAGAGCCCCGAGCGCCGGCGCAGACTCGCCCGCGGCGCGCTCCCCTCCCCCCTTGGCACCTCAGCCCGGCCCTTCCCCGGGCAGGCCTCTGGGGGGCGCTGGGAGGCGGGCCCACAGATATCCCTTGGTTTTCACAGTCACGAGCCCTGCTTCCCGATGGGGAAACCGAGGCAGGCAGGGAGCCGGCGCGCCCAGGGCGGCGCGGCCCGGACTTGAACAAGGCTCCCGCTCCAGGGCCAGCGCCCCCCCTCCCCGCCTCCGAGGCCAGCCGCTGGCGGCGTCAGCCGCAGGCGCCCGGGGACTGGCCCCTGCTAGGCAGTGGCAGCAAGGAGAAGGGTAGAGAGGCCTCCGGAGGCTGTCCCGGCTCCCCCGCAGCCTTAACCCGTCAGGTTAGGGGAGAGATCCCCGGTCCCGGCTGCCGGGGGAGGGGCGGGGCCCGGGAGGAGGAGCCGGCTGCGACGCCGGTCCGGCCCTTTCCCCAGCGGGAGGCGCGTGCGCATGCGCATCGCGGTTTCCTGCCGTCGCCGCTCCTCCCGCCCCGAGTGCGCAGGCGTGGCGTGCCCCAGCTCCATTGTTGCGTCCGCTTGGCGTCGCGGCTCGGAGCCAGTCTGGCCGAGCTGGGGGGCCGGCTACGGGGAGGGGGCGTGCGCAGGCGCGTCGGGGAAGGGGGGGGGGAGCGGTGGCCGCTCGCTCTGAGGCGCAGGCGCAGTGCACTCCGGAGCGGCCGAGGGGCTTCGTCGGTCGGCGGAGCCGGTGTCCGGATTCCTCCCCCGGCTCGTCATGGCGGACGAGGGCAAGTCGTACATCGGTGAGTGCCAGGGCTCGGGCCTCAGGCGGGAGCCCGCGAGCCGGAGGCCGGGGCCTGGGAGGGATGAAGCCGAGGCCCCCGGCCCGAGAGCTCGGTGGAGCGCTCGGGGGCGGGGGCGCGCCTCGAGACGCGAATGGCGCCCCTGAGGCTGCGGGGACGCGCGCGGCGGGTGGGGGCGCGCGCGGCGGGCTCGAGGCCAGGGGCGCGCCATAACCGTGGGACTCGAGCTCCCCACCCCCGGGACCGCGTGCCCCCCACCGGGAGCGTCCGGGCTGGGGGAGGGGCGGCGCTGGCGCGGTGCTTTTCGCTTCTCCCCGGAACAGGCGGTGGGGGAGGGGCGGCCGCGGGGGAGCCCCCCAGAGGGGGGGTGTCCTAGGGCTCACCCCACCCTTAGTGACCTTGAGGCCGGTAACTCAGTTTCCCCAGGGAAACGAGAGCCCGCGTGCCAGCCTCCAGCCGGGCACCAAAGGGCGGCCACGCGTGGCCTCTTGTGCGTGTTTTCCTGTCGCATCCCTGGTGCGGCTGAATCTCCGCGAGGGCCCGAGTCCGGGGGCACAGCTTCAGCCGGCGGCGAGAAGACCCGGGCTTGGCTGGGAGGGGAGGGGGCCCGGCGCGGCCCAACCCGCCTAAACCGCCCGTGGGAGATGGAGGCTCCGCGCCGCGAGGAGCTGGCGTAGAAGCCGGTCTGGCGGAGGGCCCTCGGACCTAGGCCGCCGCCCCACGACCCCTCGGGGCTCCGCGATGGCGGACACCGGGCGATGGGACGCCCACGGCGGTTCTTGGCAGGGGGTCCGTAGGGAAAGGGTCCTGAGAGCTGCAGGTGCGGAAAGAGCCAAGGGCTGAGGGGGTGGGGGTGGGGGGGGGGGGCCTTCCCCGGGCGGGGCCCCCATGAGAGCGCCAGGGCTGGGGCCTGTGGTCCAAGAACACTTGTCCCGGGGAATCCCCGCCCTGGGCGCCAAAGGAGCCGGCTCTGTGTGGGGGAGCAGCCGCCGGGAGCCCCTGGAGCTCCAGGAGTGAGGAGGGGAAGCCCTTGTGCAAGGCGGGCACAGACCCCCAGGGGCCGCAGAGAGGCTGCTCGGCTGGGCTTGGGGAAGGCCAAGGTTGGGGCCGCTGCTGTCTCCTGTCAGAGGTGAGGGACCTGGCCAGGCCCTCACAGCTGGCAAGGGCGGCTCCCATCGCGGCCAGCCTGGTGGGCTTGGATTTGGGGGGGAGCCCGAGACCGCTGGAGGCGGGTGAAGGAGAAGGCCCCGGGGGCGCCCCAGGAGCTGGTCAAAGTACATTATCGGCAAGGCCACCACCTGGCGTCGAAGGGTCCGAGTTCAATTCTTTCTCCGAGTCTTTGTTCCTCTTCTGTGAAACACCTTTTGAGCTTCCTTCCAGCTCCGGGTCTGGGATGCGTGATCCCTGCCTACCTGTGCAGGGAAAGCACGTCCCCAGATGATTGTAAAGGGAGTTAGCGTCCAGAGGCCTTTGGAAGGAGGGGAGCACGGAGAGAAGGGCTGGAAACCTGTCAGATGAGCAGCACCTGGGACAAGGCCCAAGGAAAGGGAGGGTTTTTCTGCAGGGAGAGGGGGATGGGTCTGGCTTTGGATTAGGGGAGGGGCATGAGAGGGGCAGATTGGTTTTCCAAGTTTGTCAAGTTAATTGACGCTTGTTTTTCCATCACACTGACTGCCCCCTCTGCTCTGCTCCCCACAGACTCGCGCTGGCAGAGTCTGGCCCCCGTGGCTCCCCCCTAATGTAGCAGGACACGCCCTCTCCGTTCCTGAAGGTCCCTGTAATTACACTGGGTGCAGGGATGTGGGGGCTTGAGGGCCTCCTCTAACTTGCTGCGTGTGGGTCAGACCTCTCCGGCTTCTTCCTGGTCATTGTTGCGCTGTGATGTTCCATTCTCTTCCTCCCCGGTTTGTTTAGTCACCCCTGCCTTGATGGACAGAGTCTTTGTTCCAGCTCTTTCTGTTTCTAGCACTCCCGGGGCTGCTGGGAGTATTTGGAGGATAGGGCCTTTCTGTCTCTGACCTTTGGAGTGTAAAAGATGGTTTTTTAGCATAATTCCAAACGCTGCCCGGAGCGGTCGGGCTCCCTCATGGTTCTGCCACCAGAGTGTGTGTGTGCTTGGCTTCCCCAAGCCGGGGGATCACCTTCATAGGGGAGGCGCAGATGGCAGTTTTAGAAATGTGAGGAGTGGGGACAGCTACGGAAAAGATAAAGCTGAGTGCTTGGGAAGCAGAGGGATCGGCCTGACTGGGAAGCCCTGTGGGGGGGAAAGTCCCACTTGGGGGCAGATGAGGAAGGGAGGCTGAACAATGCAGTGTGGGACACCAGTGCCCTGAGCCTGCCCCTGCAGAGACCCAGGCTGGCGCTCACCCACTGGGGTTCTGGTAAAGCACACTCCCCTGGGGTGGCAAGCCCCTGGGGGTGCTCTCCCAGGAGAAGTTCCTTGTTGAGAGTCAGGCAACCGTTTATGAAGTCTAGCTCTGTGTCCCTCACTGTCTGCTACATGATGGGGAACAGAGAAGCACAAAAGACAGTTTTAGCCCTTCGAAGAGCTTGGATCTCTTCCTTTGAAAAGTGCCTGTTCTTTTGGGGAATTTATCTTTTGGGGAATAGTTCTTGGTCGTGCAGTCATTTGGCCACGTCCTACTTTTTGTAACCCTGAGCCGCAGCTCTCGCCAGACTTCTATCCAAGCCCACTGAGTCCCATCTTCTGTGGCCGGAGCTTCACTAGTTGATCTTCCAGCGAGTTGCCTGATTTAATCTTAAGTATTGACTGATTTGATCTCCTTGTCCAAAGGCCTCTCTGCAGCATCCAGCTTTCCTTCTAATCCACTTCTCACAGCCAGACGTTGCTACTGGAAAAGCCAAAGCTTTGGCTCCACAGACCTTTGTAAGCAAGGTGCTGTCTCTGCTCTTTAGTCTGCTTTCCTTCCAAGGAGCAAGCAGCTTTCAATTTCATAGCTGCAGCCACTATCTGCAGTAATCCTTGAGCCCCAGAATATAAAATTGGATGTTGCTTCCTTTTCTTCTTCTATTTGCCAGGAAGTTATGGGACCAGTTGCCAAGATCCTATTTTTTCTTTAATGTTAAACTTCAAGATAGCTTTTTTTTTTTTTTTAATTAAAACTTTTTATTTAGAAAACATGCATGGGTAATTTTTCAACATTGACCCTTGCAAACTATCTGTTGCAAATTTTCCCCTCCTCTAGATGGCAGGTAGTCCCATACATGTTACATATGTTAAAATATATGTTAAATCCAATATGTGTATCATATTTAAAGTTATCTTGCTGTACAAGAAAAATCAGATCTACCAAAAAAAAAAAAAAAAAAAAAAAAAAAAAAACCTGAGAAGGAAAACAAAATGCAAGCAAACATCAAAGAAAGAGTGAAAATGCTGTTTGTGTTCCACACTCAGTACCCACGATTCTCTCTCTGGGTGTAGCTGACTCTCTTCATCACTGAACAATTGGAACTGGTTTGAATCATCTCATTGTTGAAGAGAGCCACGGCCATCAGAATTGATCATCGTATAGTCTTCTTTTTGCCGTGTACAATGTTCTCTTGATCCTGCTCATTTCGCTCAGCATCAGTTCATGTCAGTCTCGTCAGGCCTTTCTGAAATTCATCCTGCTGGTTATTTCTTACAGAACAATAATATTCCATAACATTCATATACCACAGTTTATTCAGCCCTTCTCCAACTGATGGGCATCCACTTAGTTTCCAGTTTCTGCTACAAACATTCTTGCACATACAGGTCCCTTTCCCTTCTTTAGTATCTCTTTAGGAGGGTATAAGCCCAGTAGTAACACTGCTGGGTCAAAGGGGATGCACAGTTTGATAACTTTTTGAGCATAGTTCCAAATTGCTCTCCAGAATGGTTGGATACATTCACAACTCCATCAACAATGTATCAATGTCCCAGTTTTCCTGCATTCCCTCCAACATTCATCATTATTTTTTCCTGCCATCTTAGCCAATTTGAGAGGTATGTAGTGGTATCTCAGAGGTGTCTTAATTTGCATTTCTCTGATCAATAGTGATTTAGAGCATCTTTTCATATGACTAGAAATAGTTTCAATTTCTTCATCTGAAAATTGTCTATTCTTATCCTTTGACTGTTTATCAATTGGAGAATGGCTTCAAGCCAGCTTTCATGCACTTCTCTTTCTCCCTCATCAAGAGGCTTTTTAATTCCCTTTCCCTTTCTGCCATCAGAGTGGTACATCTCCCAGCAAACTTAATTCCAGCTTTTGATTCATCTAGCCTGGCGTTTTGCATGATGTACTTTATATATAAGTTAAATAAAGTAGATATTACATAGTCTTGTCTAATAGTCTCTTCTCTAAAATATAATGTTCTCCAGGAACAGGTTTCTTGGGGAGCTTCTGGAGCCAGCCTTCATTTTAGTTCAAAGTAATAATCACCTCAAATGCAGCCAGGAGTTAAAGTCCAAATCCTTTATTTTCTCCGTCCAAGTCTTGTCCTTCCTTGGGCCCTCGGTTAGCTTTCTTAGAGGCCTCTCTCTCCTTGGTTCCAAGAGTTCTTGCCACTAGTCCTTTTGTCTCTTCCAGCTTCAGCCTCTAGCTCCCTCTGAATCCAAAGCCTCCAGCCAGCACAAAGGTGGAAAATGGAATGAATCTGACTCCGCCTCCGAGAGAGTGGGCTTGTGGGAACTCTTCTTTATATATGCTCTCTTAAAGGTGTAAACTCTAATAGGTACTAAGTACATAAGCATTGTATCTATCAATTCCAGTGACTTAGCAACCTTGTTTCAAGTTCTGGCC
Organism: Sarcophilus harrisii; assembly: GCF_902635505.1. NCBI lineage: Eukaryota > Metazoa > Chordata > Mammalia > Dasyuromorphia > Dasyuridae > Sarcophilus > Sarcophilus harrisii. The sequence goes on from NC_045431.1 coordinate 243,667,112, forward strand.
CATAATAGTCTTATCTCTATTCTTTTCCTAATCTTAAACCAGTTTATTGTTCCAAGTTCAGGTTTAAATGTTGCTTCTCATCCTGCATAAGGTTCCTCAGGAGACAAGCTCCCATCTCTTTGGACTTGCCACATTTTGTTGTGATCCATGCAATCAAAGGCTTTAATGTCATTCTGCAATAAAAAGCTTATGATGTGAGCCACAGTCAGCTCCAGGTCTTATTTCATTTTAGTTTTGACCATCTGGCAGTGTCCATGTGTAGAGTTAGCGCTTGAGTTGTTGAAAAAGAATGTTTGCTATGACCAGCAAGCTATCACGATAAAACTGTTGGTTTCTGCCCTGCTTCATTTTGTATTCCAAGGCCAAACTTGCCTCTTATTCCAATTATTTTTTGATTCCTTACTTTAGCATTCCATTCCCCGGTGATGTGACATGGATGGGGGGGGGGGGTATTTCTAGAAGATAGTAAAGTCTTCATAGAACTGATCACTTTTGAGTCTTTCAACATCAGTGTTTGGAGCATATATTTGTGATACTACGATATTGAACAGTTTGCCTTGGATTCAAACAGATAGTTTGAGATTGTTTTTGAGGTTGTATCCCAGGACTCCCCCTTTTGTTGATGTGAGGGCTATTCTATTTCTTCTAAGAGATTCATGCCCCCAGTAATCTACGTACTGATCAACAGAATTAGATTCACCCATTAGCGGTCATTGACGTTTCTGACACCCAAGATGTCCTCGTTGGCACCTCCTATGTGAACCATCCAGCTTTCCTTAGTTATAGATCTTACATTGCAGACCTTCACAGCATCAGACTTTCAGCTCTAGAAGGATTTCTGGCTGAGCTTCCTTAGCCTTTGGCCCAGCCGCTTCATCAGAACTGGAGCTTGTCCTCTGTCCTCCCCCTACTCTGTTGTTCCTTCGGACGATTTTATCTTCCGAGTTTTTTCTTTCTCCCCAAGACAGCAAACAATCTGCTATAGATTATACACGTCCAAACCTTTTAAACACGTTTCCATGTTTTGTTGTGCAAGAAAAACTAGACCGATGGAGGGGGAAGCCAAAAAAAGGACACCCCCCCCGGGGCCAAAAAAAAAAAAAAAGACTGTGAAAAGACTATGCTTCAATCCCCATTCAGTCTCTACCATTCTCTCTGGCTGCAGATGGCATTTTCCCATCCCCAACTATTGGGATTACCCTGAATTCATTGCTGAGAAGACACGAGTCCATCACAGTTGATGCACCACATAGTCTTGTGTAGTCCTCCCCAGAATTCGGTCCCTGCTCCTCCAGTCTTTCTTCCTTAATTCAGCCTCCAGAAAGAGCCTCCATTTGAATCGGAGCAGTTTGCCCCTCACGGTGGAACACCTGTTAGAAATGGTGTTGTCTTGCATCCTCTGGTCTCCAGTGTGTTCAGCTGCCTTCAGAGAGTGCTTTTGCAACCAGTAAGTGCTTTGTTGAGGAGTTCTTCTTTTGGTTTCTGATTTGTATCTCTGTTCCTCCCTCCCTCCAGAGCACGATGACCGCGTTGGGGGTAGTTTCCCCCAAAGACGGAAGAAAGGCCGGGGCCCCTTCCGATGGAAATATGGTGAGACTAATTCCCGGCCCCGGAACCGCGGTGGCCCTGGTCCCCGAGCCCCGCGCCTGGAGGAGGATGACGGCGATGTGGCCATGAGTGACGCTCAGGATGGCCCCCGATCCCGGTAGTAAGTACCCACTCCCAGCAGAAGGAACTTTGGAGGAAGCAGACCTTCTCCCCTAGCTGACCCCTCCCCCAGGGGCGAGAGGTTAGTCGCATTTCTTCCCATCACTTTCTGAAATTGGTCCTAGGCTGCTGAATGTGCCCCGCCCCTCCCCCGAGTTAGTGACGTTCCCTCTGATCAACCAGCAGGTGTTGATTAAGCACCCGCCACTTGCCCAGCGCTTGGCCCCCAATCGATGGCTGTGCAGCGAGTCTGAGCCCCGGGAAAGGGGCCGCCTAAGCCGCTCGTTCCTTTTTCCGCAGCGCACCTTACAACTCACGACCTAACCGGAGGGGGGGAGACAACTGGCACGATCGAGACAGGATTCATGTCACCGTGCGCCGAGACAGGCCTGGCCAGGACAGAGGAAGCACCCCTGGCTCCAGCCTGGACGCGGCATCCAAAAACTGGTTCAGGATCACAGTGAGTGCCAGTCCTGGGCGCAGAGCGGGGTCTGCCCAGCGAGGTCTCTGTGCTCCCCAATCAGGAAGGTCCCCTGGGCTTGGCAGGATCTCCAGGGCCCTTGAATTTGGAAGAGCTGTGCTGTTAAATTGGCTTTTTAAGTCTTATCAGAGTCCTGGAGCCCTGCAGAAGTGGCCCGTTCTGCTCCCCTGACTCCTCTTTCTTCTCCAAACCTCCCCAGATCCCTTACGGCCGGAAGTATGACAAGACGTGGCTGCTGAACTCAATCCAGAGCAAATGCAATGTCCCCTTCAATCCTGTGGAGGTACGGGCCTGCCGCCGGATCCTGCTCTGCCGGGCTGCGGGTTTGGGCACGAGCAGCCATTAAACACCGTCCCATGCCCTTGCGCAGCTGCCTTCCAGCCCCGATAACAGTCGTGGAAGAGGCTTAAGTCATTCTGGCCTCAGATGACGGGAATGTGGGGGGCAAAGGGCACAATCCGGGCTATTAGAGCTGATTCATGGCCACGGGCTGGGGTGGGAGGGCACTTTTCTCGGTGGGTTGGAGAATTCTCCTTGGTCAAGCCCATTCTGAGGTTCTGTCCTATGCCTTGGAGCATCTGTCTTGTTGGGGGAGCCATGAGAAGAGATTTTAGAGAAGGAAGCAGTGATGTCAGACTCTGGTCTCTGTCCTGTCCCCTCCCCAGTTTCACTATGAGAACACCCGGGCCCAGTTCTTTGTGGAGGACGCCAGCACAGCGTCCGCCATCAAGGCCGTGAACCACAAGATTTTGGACCGAGAAAACAGAAGGGTAGGAAGGGTATTCGGGGTGCCAGCCAAAGGATCCTGGAGCACTGGGGAGGGTAGGAAGGGCATTTGGGGTGCCAGCCATAGGACCCTGGAGCACTGAGGGTAGAGGAGTGCTGACTGCCTCTCTTGTGCCTTCCCTGCAGATATCGGTCATAATAAACCCGTCTGCTCCTCCCCAGTCGGTGCAGAATGAGCTCAAGCCTGAGCAGGTGGAGCAGCTCAAGGTAAGGTCCGGAGGCATCCTGCCTGTCTCTTGCCCTTGCCGCCACCTTCGCGGCCCCGGTGCCGGTCCCTCCCTCCCCAAGTCCGAGACTTGCTTCTTGTGGCTCTGACTCTGCCATCTTTTCCTCCCCTGTAGTTTGTCATGAGCAAGCGCTATGATGGTTCCCAGCAGGCCCTGGACCTGAAGGGCCTGCGCACAGACCCAGGTATGGCCCCTGGCAGGCGCACGGTGGCTGGGGTGTCTCCGGGCTGACCCTTGTTTGAATGCCTGTTCCTTTGTCCTCCACACCTGCAGACTTGGTGGCCCAGAACATCGACGTCATCCTAAACCGAAGAAACTGCATGTCTGCTGCCCTCCGGATCATCGAGGAAAACATCCCCGAGGTGGGCCCTGTGGCTCCTGGGGGTTGGGGGAGGCTGGGCCAGGCCCCTGCTCCCCATGCTCCCTTGCACTCCCCCTTCCCCTCGTTGATCCTCTCGTTCTCTCCCCCAACCAGCTGCTGTCGTTGAATCTGAGCAACAACCGGCTGTACCGGCTGGACGATTTTTCAGAGATTGTGCAGAAGGCACCGAATCTCAAAATCCTGAACCTTTCTGGGAATGAGGTGAGAGCCGGAGAGTTGGGGGGAGGGGGGCGCCTTGGGGCCCGGCTTGGGAGAGCCCCAGGGTCCCCTTCTGCCTCCTCCTCCTGCAGCTGAAGTCTGAGCGAGAGCTGGACAAGGTGAAGAGGCTGAAGCTGGACGAGCTGTGGCTCGTAGGGAACCCGCTCTGTGACGCTTTCCGGGACCAGTCCTCCTACATTAGGTCAGTGCCAGCCCCTGATTCCCCTCCTGGGGACCAGCACCCCCCGGGGGGATGAGATAGTTTGTCCTGAGGAGGCCCAGCCTGCGAGAGTGGAGCCCGGACCCGGATTCAGCTGCCCTCTGAGCGAGGAGCCCACCCCACTCACTCCCTGTGGTACTCGTCTGTGTCTGTCTGGTTGGCTTGAAGGTTTCCTGCCCCTTCCCCGTCTGTTGCTTCTCCCCTTTAGCACATGGCCTCTTCCAGCGTCTTCCCTCTGCATCCTCTGCTCCGGGGAGGGAGCGGGGACCCCTTCCTGTAGTGCCCTGGGGACCCTCGGCCCCCCGGTCCCCTTAACGCACCCGGTGCCGAGAGCAGAGCCCCGCGGTGGGGCCGGGGCTCGTACCGCCGACGCCTGCCTGCTCCGATGGGCCGACTTGCCCTAGCTGGGCGCGCCCGTCCTTTGGGCCCGCGCGGAGGCGCGACGTGGCCCCGTTCCCTCACGCAGTCTGTCACCTTTGCTGGGCCCGCAGCCCGCGGGCTGCCTGGAGCCCAGGACAGGAGCCAGGGGTGGAAGCTATGGGGGCACAGGCCACTGGGGAGATGACCCCCCCCCTCGGGGGCGCAGACCCTCCCTCACTTGCACACGTCCCACCCTTGCTCGGCCCCGGAAGATGGCTGGTTAGCCAGAGACGGGTAAGATTCCTCAAGGGAGGAACAACCTAAGACAGGCACAGTCGCACAGGGGCCGGCAGGAGAGAATTTGGGGGCCAACAGAGGTGGGGCAGAGACCCCCACCCCCCCAGCTTTGCAGGGCCTGACTTTGGGCGTCTCCCGCCCCCGTGGCCGCTCCACTCCCCGTGCCCGGCTCAGATTCGGACCCAGGCAGAGGGCAGAGACCCAGCCCGGCGGCAGCGCCGAGGCGCGGCGGAAGCTTTAGTCTTCCTTTCCCCTGGACCGTAGGGCAGAGGGCAGCCCCGGCAGAGGCCTGTGTTAGGCAACCAGACCCCCTTCCCCTCCTCTCCCCACCTGCTGTCCTGCCGCGCCCCCTTCGCTCTGCCCCTCCCCTCCTCCCCAGCCTCGCTGTGTTCCTCGACATCTGTCCCACCCCCTGGTATGTCTTGGCCCAGGCTGGGCCTCACGGCCGTGCTGGACATCATCTGAGGCAGCTGGGTCCCTGGGCTCCCACCCCCTTTCCCCCTCCCCTGGGCTGCACAGGTGAGTATGAGGAAGGTAAGAGAAGGGAGCCCCTCGTCTGGGAGTAGCGATGGCTTCCCACGCACTCAGCAAGGGGGACAGTCAGCAAGGAGGCTGGGCTTCAGGGCTAGGTAGTCGAGTGTACGCTAGGGACGTGAGCAGCGGGGTCCCCCGCCCGCAGGGCCCAGGACAGGGCGGGCCGTGCCTGGGGTCTCGGTGTGTTTGCTCCTAGAGCGGCCCTGGCGACATGGCGGCTCTGAGGTGTCGCTCACTCCTGTCCCGTTCTTGACAGCGCCATCCGGGAACACTTCCCCAAGCTGCTGCGGCTGGTGAGTTGGGCTGGCTTCGGGGCTCCCCCCTTGCACTTGCTAACCCCGGGCCTCGGAAGCTTCCTCCTCCCCCTCGACTCCGGCCCCCGCTTTGTCTGTCCCCTGGCCCCCCACTCTCCATCCGGCCCCCAGCTCCCGTCCCGTGTCCTGTTTGCTCCCGCAGAATCCAGAGTTCAGACCCTCACTCTTGCCTTGCCTTCCCCAGGACGGCCATGAGTTGCCCCCCCCAATTGCCTTTGATGTGGAAGCTCCCACTACTCTCCCACCCTGCAAGGTACGGGATAGGGGGAAGGGCCAGAGAGGGACAGGTGGGGGGGATGGACAATGGTGGGGGGGGGTCCAGGGCCCCACCCACGCATTCTCTCTCTGGGTGCCTCGCAGGGCAGCTACTTTGGATCAGAAAACCTGAAGGCCATGGTCCTGTACTTCCTGCAGCAGTGAGTGTCAGGGCGTGAGCAGAGTCGGGGCTGCCGGGGGGGGGAAGGGAGGGAGGAGGAGGCTCTGACCCCTCGGGGGGGCCCGCCGCTCTGATGCCCTTCCTGCCTCTGCAGGTATTATTCTGTGTATGACTCCGGGGACAGGCAGGGGCTGCTGGACGCCTACCACGACCAGGCTTGCTGCTCCCTCAGCATCCCCTTCACCATCCAGAACCCCTCTCGGTGAGTGCCCTGGCGGGGCCGCTTTGGGGGGAATGGGAGTTGCCGCTCCCGCCTGCGTCACAGCTCCCCTCCGCTTGCCTGTCCTAGGGGCAACATGAGCGAGTACTTCAAAGACAGTAGGAACGTGAAGAAGCTCAAGGACCCCAGTGAGTGGGTGAGGGGGGCGGGGTGGGGAGGGCAGGGGGCGGGGCTCGGCCGGGCGGGCCCTCCAGCAGCGCGCTCTGTCCCCTCAGCGCTGCGGTTCCGGCTCCTAAAACACACGCGCCTCAATGTCGTGGCCTTCCTCAACGAGCTTCCCAAGACCCAGCATGACGTGAACTCCTTTGTGGTGGACATCTGCGCCCAGACGGTGAGCCCCCAGGCCCGAAGGGGGGAGTGTCGGGAGGGAGCAGCCTCTGAGCCCCCGGGGTCAGGGGGAAACTGGAGCCCCCAGCCCAGCTTTCTGCACACCCATTCCCCTCTGTCTTTCAGGAAACGCTGCTGTGCTTTGCTGTGCACGGGGTCTTTAAGGAAGGTGAGCTGCCCTTTGTGCTTTTACCCTCTCCCCTGCCCCCAACCTTTCTCCTTTGAACCTTGGCCTCCAAGAGTCTTGTTTGGAACCTGGCTTTTCCCCCTACAGTGGACGGGAAATCTCGCGACTCTGTGCGAGCGTTCTCCCGGGTGTTCATCGCTGTCCCCTCCAACAATGCTGCCAGGTAAGGGCCGCCCTTGCTCTGGGGCTGGGGCCGGGGCCGGGGCTTCAGGGCTCAGAACTCGGGATCCGACACCCTGTCGTCTTTCAGGCTCTGTATCGTGAACGATAAGCTCTTCATCCGCAACGCCACCACCGATGAAATCCGCCGAGCCTTCGCCATGCCGGCACCCACCCCCTCCTCCAGTCCCGTGCCCACTCTCTCCCCAGAACAGCAAGAGATGCTACAAACTTTCTCGACTCAGTCTGGCATGAACCTGGAATGGTCACAGAAGTGAGTGCAATTGGCCGGGAGGTGATCGTGCGGTCCGAGTGTGTCACATGGCAGGGGGGGCCCTGGGTCAGTGTCCGGTGCTCGCTGCATTGCTCCTCTCCTCCGGCAGGTGCCTTCAGGACAACGACTGGGACTTTGCTAGAGCGGCGCAGGTCTTCACGCAGCTCAAGGTAGGCGGGAGGCGCCTGCGCTGGCCCCAGAACGGCTCCTCGCCTGTCCTTCTGGGCGTCAGAAGGAGGCCCAAGTGGCAGTTGGGGGGTGGGCTGTGAAGGCTTTGGGCCTCTGCAGAGTGTCTCAGCAGGCCCCTGCTCCCTCCTGTCTCCGCAGGCTGGCGGCAAGATCCCCGAGGTGGCCTTCCTCAAGTGACTCCTGCACTCCCCGCCCCTCTCCCTTGCTTCCTCCTCCTCTGGCCTGGGGCCAGCGTTAGACTGTGAACAAGGGCTGAGAAAGTCCTGGTCTCCCTCGTCCGGGAAGTCTCCACCTCGACCGCACCGGGGCTGCCGGTGCCATCGCCCTCTCGGAAGCCAAAGCTTTGTAGGACTGACACTAACTGTCGCCGGCTGGGATGCCGAGTTCTCCGCCACTTGGGGTCCTTGTTCTTTGTTCTCCTTTTTATGATAAAGAGTGAAGTTTTATTTTGTGTTGTCTGTAGCCAGAAGTGTTACTTATTCCTGTTCCTGGAGCCCCCCGTTGATGCCTGCTGCTGTGGGGGAGCCGGCTCACTTGTCTGTCTCCTGGTCCCGGCTGGGCCAGCCCAGCCCCACGAGTGTTCCTGTGGTCTAGCTTTTTCTGTTCTCAGCTGTTCTTTTCTTTCCCTCATCTCGCTTGCCCCCATTCCCTGTGTCCACTGCTAGGTCTCCCCTTTTTAATTCTCCAGGTTTGTTTGTCAATAAATATTGATAAGAGCTACAGAATGAGACTTCTTCCCAGATGGCCTAGAGCTTGGGGGGGGGGGGGGGGGGGGGGGGACGGGGACGCCTCTGGAGCCAGTCTCCTGTCTGCTGAGGAAAGCGGGCCTGGCACACGCGCACACACATACATCCGCTCCACCCCATTCTTATGATGAGACGCCCAGGGAGCAGATTTCCTTCTGGGACGGCGAGCCGGAAGAAGACCCCGCCTCCGTCGCCGCACTGTCCCCTGGGGCCCACTTCCTCATTTCAGGACGGGCTGGGGCCGGTTTCATTCATGCTTCTGAATAACAACCCATCAAGGCAGTAAAAAACTGGCCCATTGACCACATCCACAAAAAAGGCCAGGAACAAACAGGTCAGTGGCGCAAGAACCCGGCGTTCTGGGTCTGCCCTTACCCGATGAAACCATCTTCTTGAGTGTTCCACGTCATGGCCCCTGGGTGGGCACAAGCTGGCGGAGACTTGTGTATAGAAATCCTTTGCCCTCTTTCTGATGGCTGGGTTCCCGACTGCCTTCCAGAACGGTTCTGTACCCCCACCCTTGCCCCCCAGGGAATACTCTGGGTGAGACTTGGATTAGATGGGAAATGGAGGGGAGGGAGAGAACAATTCCCAACCTCTGCCTGGGACTGCGGGCCCCCTAAACCGGAAGCGGTAACCGCTATTCTGGCCACATGCGATGCTGCTGGTGGTTTGGCCTCCCATTGGCTTGGGACCCTGCCGAAGCTTCTGAGTGAGGAGTGGAGGGCTCATCTGCCTCGGTGTCTTCCTCTGGTAAGTGCAGGCCCACCATGAAGACCCTGGGCCCTTCTAAGCTGGGATACTTCTCTTCGCTGGAAGTGCTTGGCCATCGAACAAAGACCAGACGTGGATGCGCTCTTCCCATCCTGAACCTCGGCTCCTCCGGTCTTTGCCTGGCCTCCCTCCTGACCTCTGACCTCCCATCCCCAACTGAGAAGTATAACAAGCCCCTCCCCCCGCGGCTCAGGGGCTCCGTCCCGCCCCTGCTTTCCTCCGGGGCCGCCCAGCCCGAGCGTCAGACTGTCTGCCCCTGTGTAACCCCAGTCTGGCCCAGTGCTTGGTACACAGTTGGCACTTAATGGTTGCAGGCACAAAGACATCTCTTTGGGGTCTTTATACAACTCCCCGGGTCACGGCAGAGCCTGAGGTCCGGGGCTCCCCGAGGGGCGAAATCGGGACGCTCGGTGCAGCCCTCCGAGCCGTCAAGGACCGTGATGGACTTCCCGGCCCGGGAGAGCCGCGGCTCTCGCTTCACTCTGCCCACCTCCGGGATCCTCCACCACACTAGGGGGAAGCCTCCCACCCCGAGGCAACTCAAAGGGGAAGGGACCGCGGGGACCGGAAGGGACCGCGGGGACCAGAAGTCCCGCCCCCTCCCTTTATCCGCTCGGGCTCAGCAGAGGCCGGAAGTCCAGCCCCCGGAGAGCCGCGGCACCGCCCCCAAGCCTGCTCCTCCCTCCAGCAGTCCCGCCCCAGGAGCGGCGCACGCATGGCGGGGCTGCCCCGGCTGGCCCTGCACCTGAGCCGCCTCGGGCCTCCTCGGGCTTCCCGGGCGCGGGCTGCGCTGCACGAGGCGGCCCCGCAGCGGGATGTGCTGCTCTTCGAGCATAAGCGCGGCCGCTTCTTCGCCTTCCTGGGCTTCTTCTGCGCCGGTCAGGGCGTCTTCTGGACGTCGCTGGCCGCGGCTGCCTTGGCCGGGCCCGGGGGTGGCGCTCAGGGCCCAGAGGCCGAGGGCGGCGTTCCAGGCTCAGGGCGCCGGCCCAGCCCGAGCTCGACCCTCTGGCGCTACGGACTGGCCGCAGGCTGCGCCTCTGTGGGTGAGAGCCGAGGCCGGGGGGGGGGGGGGGGGGGGGGGGGGGGGGGGGGGGGGGGGGGGGGGGGGGGGGGGGGGGGGGGTCGCATTGGTGGGGAAACTGAGGCGCCAGGCAGTGGGAGGGACTTAGCGGGGCGGGGCGCCCGGGCCACGTGGGGGAGCTGGGAAGGGCCGAGCTTCGGGGTTCGCATCCTCAACTCCCCCTCCGGAGCCCTGGGGAGGGGGAGGGGGGCAGCGGCGGAGAAAGGCCCTCCCCTCCCCCCGCCGCGGGCTGAGCCGCCCTCCCTCCCTCCCTCCCTCCCTCCGCAGGCTTGCTGGTGCTGGCCGCCGGGCTGCTCTACTCCCGGCGCTCCGTGAGCTCCGTGTTGCTGCGCAAGGGGGGGCAGCGCGTGACGCTGACCACGCACGCGCCCTTCGGCCTGGGGGCCCAGCTGACGGTGCCCCTGCACCAGGTGTCCTGCATGGCCCACCGCGGGGAGGTGCCCGCCGTGCTCCCCATCAAGGTCAAAGGCCACCGCTTCTACTTCCTCTTGGACAAGGCCGGACACTTCCCCAACATGCGGCTGTTCGACCTCACCGTGGGGGCCTACCGGGGCCTATGAACCCCCGCCCTCGTTCCCCTCCCCCAGCGCCGGCGCATAAATAAAGAGACAGGAAAGCCCAGCGATCCGTTTTCATTGGGGGGTGGGGGGGTCCCCTAAGACAAAGGCTGCCCACCTCCGCTACAAGGAGGGGAGGGGCCGGCGTCCCTCCCCAGCGGCGGCAGAGCCAGGCTCCGGGCTCCCAGGCATCCGCTCTTTGGCTGGCAGGCTCCCACGCCAGGCTCCTTTAGGGCCTGGCCGGGCGGGGCCCAAACAGGACGTCGGTTTCTGAGCTCCACTCCGGGTCTCCGCTCTCCAGGGGCTGGTATGGGGGCGCTTCCCACTTCCACTGCAGCAGCTGCAAAGCCAGCAGCAGGCACCACAAGACCAGGCTCACCCAGGAGGAAGCCTGCAGGAGAGGGCAGAGGGGAGGATGGCAGACTCCGGGCAGACCCCGCCCCAGAGGTTCCGGAGCCTGCCACCCCCCTCCAGCCCTCCCCTCCTCCTTACTTCTGCGTTGTACAGGGAGGAGTAGAAGTGGAGGCCGGATCCGGGAGGTACCCAGGGAAGTTTCTGGGCATCCGAGCAGCTGCGTGGGCAAGAGGCTGGATGAGCCAGGCTGGGGCTCATGGGCACTGGGCGGTGATACAGCTCTAGCCCCGGGGGCTGCCCTTGGGTCCCAAGATTGCCTGGGTCCTTGAGGTGGACTTCCAGGGCTCAGGATCGGAGGCAGTGAGGGTCAGCTACTCGGGGAGCAGCTTTCTCAGTGCCAGGGCCCACACCCTGCCCCCCAATTTCCCAGATGAGGCCCTTCCCAAGGTACTCCCCTAGGGCAGTGGCCATTTCCCTCCCCCTCGATGCCCATTACCAGTTCACGATTTTAAGGCTCATGATGGAGGCACAGAGGGACTTGGTGCCAAACCGGAGGATGCACGAGGACACCAGCACCAGGAAGATGCCCGCGGCCGACAAGCCCAGAGAGATGCGGAGGCCAAGGGGACTTCTGCAATGGAAGAAGCCCGTGGGATCCAACAGTCTGCATCCCCTGGCCAAGATGCCCCTGGACCCTGCCACAATCACCTGTGAGCATCTTCCAGGTAGCTGCTGTACGTCCAGTAGAACAAGAGCAAGAGGCAGTAGAGGGCCAGGAGGCCGGACACACCGGCCACAAAGTAGCAGAGGGACGGGGCAGAGGAGCTTGCCAGGGTGAGGGAGGAGCCGTTCCTGCTGGCGACGCCATAGACGGGGCACTGGCCACTGAAGGAGGCCTGGGAAGAGAGGCCTACTCAGGGGGGCTGGCCAGAGCACAGACCTGCGGCCACGGCCCCCTCGGGCCAGTCAGGCGCCGGGCCTCCGGCCAAAGACAGCCTGTAGGGGCGGATGTGCACAGGGCACCTTGGGAACACTCAGAAATGAGGTAAAGCACGATTTTATGGTCACCTAAGGGAAAATGGCAGAGCAGGCAGAGCCGGGCCCAGATCCCACTTGTGCCCCTCCTGAGCAGGGCACCCTGAACAAACCCCTGACCTTGTCTCTGCTGCCAGGACCCCAAGATTGGAACACAGGCCAGTGTGCACCAGCCAGGGAGCTGGCCTGCTGTGTCAACGCTGCCCAGGGGCCGGGCCCAGGCCGGAGCCAATATTCCCATAAGTCTGCCACCTAGAGGCATCTAGGGAGCCAAGATCTCCTACATCTCAAAAGTAGGAGCTCTTCCATGCTAGTGAGACCAGATCCCGGCCAGTGAGTGCCCGCAGACAAACCGGCGCCCAGCAGCCGAGAGCTCACCCCTCTGGGATCGAGAGCCCCCAGCCCTCCATGGCAGGACATGGCCGCCCCCTGCCCCTTTAGGACCTTAAGCTAGCAGCGAGCTGCAAGGGGATGGGACTCCAGGCCTGCAGAACGAGAAACCCGGCTCCAAGCAGCCTCCTCACCGAGGCTGTCATGGGCCCTCCTCTGGCTCCTAGGCCGCCTCCCTGTCCTGTCTTTCCCTCGCCACCTCTCCCCATTGACAGTCCAGGTCACCACCAGTCCCCCATACCTGAAACCGAGGGGTCATCTCGGATCCCTCCTCCCCCCCTCCCCTTGCCAGGCCAGTCCCTTGTCACAACCTGTCCTTTCTACTTGGGAGACCTCTCTCCCTCCAGCACCGTCAGCCCCTGGCTCCGGCCCTTCCTCTCACACCTGAACCACTGAACGCAGCTCTGGTTTCTCCCTCCCCCAAGCTCCTCCACACTCCGGGTTAAGGGGATTTTCCTAAAGTGAGTCTGAACTCTCACCCTCATCTCTGCTCCCAGGCCTGGGCTAACGGCCCACCTGCAAGAACGTGTCCTTCAAAGTCTTCCTGCCCCACCCCCAGACTCCATGTATTCTGTGGACATCCAGTGAGACATCATCTCACCCATCAGACAGTGAACTCCTGGGGGGGGGGGGGGGGGGGGGGGGGGGGGGGGGCAGGGGGAGAGGGGGGCAGACAGGAGGCACCTAATGGATGCTTGAGCCCAGAGAAGTTAACGCCATCAGGACAATGAGACAAGGCCCCAAGATTCTGGCCGAATGGGACCAAGGGAAAAACCCCAGCTCCCCTGAAGGCTTCCTAGGGGGCCATGGGGGAGGTGCTGGCTCCCAGGGCAGTCTCCATTCCCTCCACCACCTCCAAGCCACCAAGGGCCCCCCAACAAACTCCAGCCCATACCCCTCCTCGGGCAGTGCTGCACACGCCGGGGAAAGCGGCTTTCTGGGGGTACTGACAGTGGTCGGGCAGGGGTCTGCTCTGCCCAAATGCACCCCGACCATTGTCTAAACCTGGCCCGGGGGTGGCTAGGACCTGAAATAAGGGAGCTGCCTTTTGGGGCATCCAAGTTGAGGCTTCTGGAGCCAGGGCAGGGGAGCTCCTACCCCCAGTGGGAAATGGAGAACTGTTTGTTCTTTCACTGGTGCAACCCCTTCCTTCCCCTGTGAGCCGTTTCATTTCCTTCTTGCCCTCAACCCAGACAGAAATCAAGTTAAAAGTGACCACTGTGGCAAGCGACACAGCCTTCAGCAAATCAAGGTCTGCCATTGAAATCTTTGCCCCGTGCGATTCTCCCGCTGGGATTGGGGACCATCCTCTTCAGGAACCATCGCCCCACTCCCCACGGGGCCCATGGATCTCTGCAGCCCCTCCCCGTGGCTCCAGGACCCCCAGCCCAGTCCTCCAGACGTGAATAGTCAGAGGAACACTGTCATAGAGAGGAGGCCGCACACAAAGGGCTAATGTGCAAGGAGAAAGGACAGATGAGGACCAGGGCTCGCCTGCAAAGTGAAGTCAAGGGCAGGGCAATGACAACCATGTGGGGGGAGCTGGGGGGGGGGGAAGGGGAGAGTGAGCCAGTGGTGAGGAGTTTGGCCCCCAGAGGGAGGCAAGGAAAGCACTCGAGCCCCCTCTTGCAGGGGCCGGGCAGGGAGACGCAGACTTGGGTGCTGAGCTGCTTTTGCTCGCCCCCCCCCCCCATCCTCAGGAAGAGCTGCACCAGTTCAGATGCAGTCTCTTCCCAGGGGAGCCCTGGGGCAGGGCCCGGCCTGTCTCCTCCTGGACTCTCCAAAGAGGGAGCCCAGGCTGGGGAAGGGGCGGCCCATCAGAGCCCCCCCCCACACACACAATGGTCCTCTTCAAACTGTACCTGTCCACAGGCTGGAATCAATGACTGGTCACAAGCATGGCTGTAACCCCCTGTAACGCATGACCCGGGACCTAGTCATAATCCACCTCTTCCTGCCCAGAAGGGGAAACTGAGGCCAGGAGAGTCGTGCCCTCAGACAGTGAAGAATGGGGGGAAGGGGAGTCCTGAGAATTACTTCAGGGAGTGAGACCCTAGAGTCTATTCTCTTTGCTATTCAGAGGGGGAAACTGAGGCCCATGAGGAGAAGGGAGCCAGAGACCAGGAAGCCCACTACTCTCGTTTTCCAGAGGGGGAAACTGAGGCCCACAGAGGGGAAGAGACCTGGAGACCAGCAAGCCCACCCCCCTCGACGTCCAGAGGAGGAAACTGAGACCCACAACAAGAAAGTGTCCCCGGAGTCCAGGGAGCCCAGCCCCCTCACTGTCCAGAAGGGAAACAGGCCCACAACAGAGAAGTGACCAGGGAGCCTGCCCCTCTCCCTGTCCGGAGGGAGAAACCGAGGCCCCGGCCTCATGGCCCGCACCTGCGTCCGGAAGACAGCGGCGGCCACCACGGCCCCAGCCAGGAAGGCGGCGGCGAAGAGCACGAGCTCGGCGCGGTGCAGCCTGGGGAGCGCCATGGCCACCCCGCTCCGCTCAGGCCCCGCCCACCCGCGCTTTCGTAGGCCAACCGCCTTGCACGCACACTACGATACCACACCGGGCACGCCGTCGGCTTCCGGCAAAGATTTATTCGCACACGCCCCGCCCCCCGGAGAGGGTGGGGCAATCAAGGAGGCTCCGCCCCAAACTCCCCCACCTTCTCAGCTTACTGTAGGTGAGGAAACTGAGTCCCGGCCCCCATCCGGTCAGCGGCTCGGCCGAGGTCTCATGTGCCTCGGAGCTCCGGAGAGCCCGTCCACTGCAGGAGACCGAAGGCCGTGACGGACGCCCAGAACCTCGGGGGGGGGGCGGGGGGAGGGGCGCCTGGCCTTTCATTAGTCAGGCCTAGGCGGGGCCTGGCAGTGGAAATTCCAGGAAGAAACCTGAGAAGGGCCCGAGGGGGCCAAGCCTCCGACTTCAGCCCACTGGCTCTCGCCGCCTCACGCGGGAAGGCAAAGCTAGTCCGGAGTCTGCAGCATTAGTTCGTTTCTTCGCCCCGCCCCCTCAACGAGAGGTAGAGCAAGTACCACAGCCTGAAAGAAGGCAGAACTGGGGGGGCGGAGCCGCAGCAGGCGCTCATTGGTTCGCCGCCCAGCCCCCTCCCCACGCGAGGTAGAGCGAGTTGGGCAGTCGGCGAAAAGGCTGGGCGGGGGCGGAGCCCGCGGCAGACGCTCATTGGTTCGTTTTCGCCTCACCCCGCCCCCTCACAGCGGGAGGTAGAGCGAGTAATCCGACAGCAGCCAGCGGCGCGCCGGCCGTCCCGTGCGCCCGATCATGGGCAGCTTCTGGGCGTAGCGCGAGGCGGGGCTGGGCCCCTGCGGCGGCGGGAAGGCCGTCTGGAAGAGGCGGCCGCGGCAGCGACGGCCCGCCTGCCGACCGGCGATGATGAAGCGGAAGTGCGGGGCGCCGCGGGGGGCGAAGCGGCTCTTCTGGAAGACTTCGCGGGCGGCCGCTCCCAGGCCCTGCTGCCGGGGCGCGCCCCGGGGCCGGTGCACGCGGGGCAGAGGCCGGCTCTCGGCGGAGGCGGCGGGGGCGGCGGCGGCGGGGGCGGGGCCGCCCGGGGTCGCCCCGCGCGGGCTCTCTTCGTCGCGGGGACTGACGGTGGCGCTGGCTGTGAGCTGGGGCATCTTGCGAACGGCGTCGGCCACGGCCGCGGGCTCCTTCTTGGCGCCGGGGGGCCGGGCCGCGGCGGGCGCGGGCTGCCCGGTGCCGAAGCGGGTGGCCAGGCTGTCCCCGAAGAAGGCGTAGAGCTCCCGATACGTGTCCCCGAGGGGCACGGGAGGGGCCGGGCTTCCCAGCCCTGGGGTTCCCGGGGCCAGCGGTGCCCCTGGCCCGAAGCCCGGCTCCCCGGGGGGCGCTTCGTGCAGGAGGAGGCCCGTCCAGGGCAGGTCCTCGGGGCGCCGGCAGCTCCGGCCCCGGCCCGGCTCCGCAGCCTGTGCCTTCATCTTGAGAAGCCGCTCCACGGCCACCTGCAGGGGGTGGGGAAGGCAGGACTGGGGAGGGGCCTCGGGATAAGTCCCTTCCCCTGGCTGGGCTAGCCCCGCCCCCCGTGAGCTGCCCTCCCTAATCCCTCACTCCCCCAGCCCCCGCCACTCACCAGGATGGCTCCGTACACCTTGTGTCCATCTGCCTTCACCTGGGCATTGGACACGGAGTAATCGTCCAGCACGGCCTGCAGGTTGGCCCAGTAGGTGGAGAGGTGGGGGTACAGGACCCGCTCCACGGCCTGTGGGAGGGAGTCCTGGTCAGGCCTCTGGCCTAGGAGGACCCTTCCCGTGCCCCCGCTGGCCCTCAGCCCAGTTACAGGGAGCCTCCTGGGAAAGGGTCCGGCCCCTGCACCGGGATCTCCTTCCCAGCAGAGAAGCGCCCCAAGGGCAGCAGCCAGGGGAGCTGGGGGTGGGGCTCGACGACCTCACCTTCCAGCCCAGGGCGTGCAGCCCCACCACTGCCCCGTAGTGGGAGCACAGAGGCCGCACGGGGTCAGCCAGCACCTTCTGCAAGGACAGCAGGATCTGCTGGGACAAACCATTCACCAGGTCCCCATGGGTCCTATCGGAGTCGGGACAGAAGGGAAAGTGTAATTAGCCAGAACCCCCCCCCCCCCCCCACTTCTCAAATGCTCTTAGTTGGGAGGAGACTGACCAGATTTCCCCCTCCCCCATCAATGGGGGAGGGGGCGGTGCCTCCCCAACCCAGCCAGCCTCCAGGGCCCCTACCAAAAGATGTGGCTGAGCAGGAGGGCGGCTCCATCACGCAAAGTCCAGTGGTCGTTCAGGGGGTTGATGGAGGCGGCCAGCGGCTCCAGGACACAGTACAGAACGCTGCCCACCAGGGAGCGGACGTAGGGCCCCAGGCACAGGTGAGGGTTGCGCAGGAGGCTGCGGGCCACCTGCAGCAGCCGATGCAGCTGCTCAAGATCGTGGCTCACCGACTTCACCTGGGAGGAGAGGAAGCGGAGAAAAGGAGGCTGCAGCCATGGGAAAGCAGAGGCAGTTCCCCGCCCAGTTCTCCCAGGCCCTGGTGCCCATTCCAGCCAGTGTCGGGACCTAGGGGAAGATGGGCCAACAACCAAGAGACAGGGACTTATACACAAGAGGGTGCCACGGGATCTCAAGCTCAGAGGGGAAGGGGGGGCGATGAGGAAAGCGTCTGCACGCAAAGGCTCATCCCCACCCTGAAGGACCCCAGGCAGGCCAAAAGGCCGGGGGAGCCAGTGTTGGAGGGCCAGCCTCCTCTCTGGGAAACTGAACCCCAAGTCTTGGGGAAGTGGAATAGGTAGGAAGGCTGAGAAATGGACTGAAATAAATGATTCTGCCCTGATCCAAGAGCTCTCTCCCCTCTCCAGGCTCTCCCCCCACCAGATTCTGTGCTGCTCCCCTGACCCCTCTCCCCTCCATCACTCACCCCACTGACCACATACACAAAATAGGGCAACAGGGCCGCAATCTTGGAGTTTGTCTGCAGGTCCTGAAGGGCCACCTGGAGGCACAGGAGGTAAAGGTGAGCCTTCTATGGCCAAAGCCCCCCCTCCCCTGGTAAAATGGGGGTGGCAGAAGCTCCTTGCCCAAGGTCCCAGAGCTGTCTAGATCCGCTGCCCCTCCCCCAGCACACTCTTGGTCCAGCAGGACCTCTGGCAGCAGCATCCCTCAGCCCAGGCCCCTACACAGGTTAAGGAAAACACCATCCAAGCCTCGACTTTTTCAGGAGAGAGGGGCCCTGTTAGGGGGTCGGGAGGAAACCCTTTAAGAACTGAGGAACTCTCCTAGCGTCCTGGACTGGTACCCCGCTCCATCACGGCCCCCTGGGGATGACTAGGAAAGCCCCCTTAGCCGAGCATCAGTTCAGCTATACTAGTTGTGTAACCGTTTTCACCTCAGTTAAGTGGGTACCATAATATTTGTGGTACCCAGTAACCGGCTCAACAGTAACTTGTCAATCCTGAAGGCCCGTAGAGATGCAACGGGGATAGACACAAGCTCTATGAAGGGAGCCAGGGAAGGTGTCACCCCCACCTGGGTACAGGCCAGTAAGAAAAGGGACACTCTGGGTCACGTCCATCCCAGGCTCCCCACCTGGGGACGTGAGGTGCAGGGAACAGAACACATCAAACCCCGTTACTGCAGCTCAGGCCAAGGGCAGGCATCGGGAAGTAAAGCAGGAAAAACAAAAGGAAGCCGAGAACTGAAAAGAGCCAAATAAAGTAGTGGAGGCTGTAGGAGCCTGGAAGGCACAGCTGCTCTGTTCCCATCTCAGAACAGGAGGAGGCCTGTACAGGGCAGAAAGGACGCCCACTGGCCAAAAGAGTCTGGGAAACCTTAATGGGGGTTGCTGTGGGGGAGGGGTTGCTGCTGAGCAGGCCCCACACTGGGCTGCCAGGGGGGAAGAGGAGTGCCTTAAAGGAAAACTAGCAGGCCTGACCTTCATGAGCTGCGGGTCATCCCCCAGCACCTGGGTCACTTGGGGTTTATTAAGGCCCGGAGGGAGAGGATGGGAGTGGGGAAAAGGAAAATAAAATGAGGGAAAGGTTGCTGGGTTGGAATTTAGGAGGGATATTTGTTTTGAGGGGGAAGATGAGGGAAAGAGGAATGATAGAAGTTTGGGGGTAGTTCCCAGGGGGTTTTGTATACAAAGAAAGGTTGGGATAAATTGTGGAAACCCTTTTTGGTAAATGCCCTTTTAATAAAATTTATTTTAAAAAGGGGAAATTTTCCTGGTTTTACCAACTGGAGAGGGAGAGAATGGGGAAAGGGTTTTGGTTGCAGAGAAGGAGGGAATACAGGCCCAAAGGGGAGAAAGGGTTTAAAATAGGTGAAGTTGGGGGTGGGGGGTTTTTGGGAGGTTTTACTGACGGATTTTGTTCTGGGGTTTTTTTGGGTTTTGACTGGGAGGGGAAAGGTTTGGAGACATGGAAGTATTGTGGGGACAAATTATTTAGGAATTTTTAAAAAAGATTTTTACTTACCCTTTGGAGGGTTTTTTTTGGGTGGGAGAATAATTAGAAAGATTAGAAGGGAGGGAGGTTTTTTTGGCTTTTGTTTGGGTTGGGTTCTTGGTGCCTTTGGGTTTTATTGGCGCTTTTGGGGGTTTGGGGATTGGGGAAAGGTTTCATTGGTTTCTCAGGGGAAGAGGGTGCTTTGGGGGGGAGGGGGGGTTTTTGGGAGCAAGCACACGCTGGGAGGGAGGGGGGGCTGGTTTAAATCTAAAAGTGATTTAAAAGGGGGGAGTTCTGGAAGGAATTGGTTTGGGAAGGGGAGTTTGGTTGGGGTTTGGGGAAGGATGATTTAATTTTCATTTTAATTTTATTTCCAGTTCTCGCCCAAAGTGTGGTTTACCCATTGGTATTTAGAGTACTTATGAAAGTAAGGTTAGATTTCTATGGAGTTTTTCTTGATTACATAATTGGGAGGCATAAGGAGTTTGATTTTGCAAAAGGTTTTTGTTGGAGAGGAAGGGGGAGGAGGGGGGGAGGAAGAGGGGAAGGAGGGAGGGGGAAGAGGGGTTTTGATGGAGGATATTTTGACCTGTTTTGAGTATTTTGTTTCTTAAACCGGAAATTTTCGCCCTTTCTCCGGGTTTTAGAATTGGGAGTTGTTTTGTGTTGGTTAGAAAAAAAGGCAGACTGGGACCCAGAAAGGGAGAGGGAGGGCTTTCCTGAAAGGGACTTGGGTGGTTTTCTGAGGGTAGACATTCGGGGATTGTTAGTTTGCCCGCATTTGAAGGGACCCTTTCGGGTGCCGCTCCCTTCCCAAGGCCGGGAGGTTGGGACAGCTACCTAGGGGTTTCCTAAGGTTTTGCCGCCTAATGATACACCCGATTGGGGAGAGGGAAGGGGGAGGGTCCAGGATTTCCCTGGTATTGAGAGGTGCTTTTTCGTTTTTAGGGGAGAAGGAAAAGTTTATACTAGAAAGGGAGAGAGATTTTAAAGAGGGTAGTGACTTTTCACGGAGGCCGTTTGTTGGGAAAGAATAAAATTTTAAAGGGGTTTTGTGTTATTATTTGCCTGTTTTGAAGCGCTTTGGCTAAAGTGGTTGAGAGAGTAGGTTTTACGTTTTACTTTGGGATTGGGGTCATTGAGCCTGGGTTTTTTGGGGTTTTTTTGGCGGGTTTTGGGCAGAGACTTAATTTTCTGGGTCTATTAACCCAAAAATTTGGGGAGTTTGGAAGTTGGGGTATGAGGGGGAAATGTGGGGTTTGGGATCTAGATTAGTTGGAGTTGTTGGAGCGTGTTGATTGAGGTGATTTCACACTGCTTCCCCGTTCTGCCGGACTTTGCCAAGAAAACCCAAATTAGTTCCCGAGAGCTAATAGATGAATTTTTATTTGAGAGAGGTTTTGTTTTTAGTTTTTTAAATTTTTTGGGCCTTTGAAGTCAAGTTGATTTTTTCTCTGTTTTTTTTTTTTTAAGGGATCTTGGGGAGGGGGAAAGATGTTTGGAAATTGAATAAATAAAAATTTAAGAGATGAAAAAGATGGTTTTGGGCCCCTTGGTTTCTGAGTTGGGTTTTTCAACCACTTTGAGTTGAGTTGGATTACAGGTTTCCAAGGGTCAAAATTTCCCTGCAGCCCCTTTCCCTTAAAGAGGTAGGGAAGGACAAAGAGATACAGAACCCTACCTCACCCACCCCGTTGAGGACTCATTGGGGGAACCCTCAAGCCCATTGCACTGGTGCCAGGATCGACAGCCCGGGAGGTTTGAGGTTAGTGCCGGGCCCGTTTGCAGAGGGGGCCAGGGGTTAGACCCCCCCCCTTCCTTTCTAGTTCTGATGGGGAAGGGGAAAGGGTGGTATTGTGAGGGGCCCATTTCCCGGAAGCCACGGGCACCCTAGCTGGATGCTCCCTCCGTTTCCCTGCCCTGGCACACTGTGCCCAGGGAGATTTCTGGGCCGTTTTCCTTCCTTATTCTGATTTAGGGCAGCCCCTGAGGTCCCTCCTGGTCCCCAGAAGACAGCGAGGACCCAGGCCGGACTTCGGTTTTACCCTCAGATGTGGCCCCCAAGAAATTCAATTTCTACAGATGCCATCTGCGCACAAGGGAAGGAGTCCGGACTTGATATAGAGCCCCGGGGCGAGCCCGGCCTCAGCCATACTGGTCCCTACAGGTGGAAGAGTCCTTCCGATCTGCTGCTGACTGACCTTTTGGGGAGCCCCTGGGGGGCACAGACCTGGAGTAACTCCAGGAAAGGAGGCTCCGCCCACGCAGGAACCCTTTCCCTTCCCTTCCCTTCCCTTCCCTCCCGCCTGGGATCGGGCTCAAGGCTGGGACCCCCACCCGCCCCCCGCCTCCCTCCAGACCAAACTCCCAGCCGGCTCGGGGTCCCCGGGACCCCCCGACGCACCCTCGGGCTGCTGGGCCCGGGCAGTGGGCAAAGGCCTGGGCTAGGCTCGATCCGTTGCTCCCGGCGGCGGATCAGAAGCGGCCGCTCCTAGAATCCCCATTTTACAAGCAGAGACGGAGGCGGGGGTGAAGGAAGGGGCGTGCCCGAGTCCCAGGCTGAATTCGAACTCAGTTCTTGCAAACTCCCGGTAAGGGGCTCGGGGTAGTGGCGCCCCCTGGCGGCCACTCGAGAGTCCCTCCAACTGCGGGGACCTCAGTTTCCCGACCAGTAAAATAAGAGACGAGAAGATGACGACCTCTGAGATCCCGCCCAACGCTCAAGCTGAGCCTATGAAAGGCATCGGCCTCTGACCCCAGGGCGAGGAGGCGGGGCCAGGAGAAGTCAGGATGCCCACGGCCTGGGGGGCCCCCGGCTTTGGGGGGGGTGAAATGGGGAGACCCCTGGACCGACGGGGTTCGGAGACCCCGCGTGGAGCGCGGCGCGGCCCGCGGCGGGACTTACCCGAGGTTGGCGGCGGCGGCGGCGGCGGCGGCGGCGGCAACTCCAGCTCCGGCTCCCTTGCCCGGTCTCAATTCCCTCGCACTGAGGCTGACCCCGCCTTCTCCCGACTCCCGACCAATCCGCGAACGTAGTTCGAAACCCCGCCCAGACCATGGGTCACGTGGACAGACACTGGGGGAGCCATGATGTCGGGAGGCGTCACGTGACGCCAGCCCCTTAAAGGAGCCCTGGCGTTTTCCTCCCGCCTCTGCCTTCGGGCCTCCTTGTGCTCCCCGGAGTTCGTCCAGCCCCCCTCCCTCCTCCATCCGCCCGCATCTGGGAGCACTTTTCGGCCTGCTGTCCCCATCGCTTGCCCTTTCCCATCCCGGGAGCTGCCCTTCAGTCCCGTGCGATGCAGCGGGACATTTACTCAGTTCCCATTGTCTGCCAGGCCCGCTCAGCGCCGGGGACTCGCGTCCCGGAGGAGGGAGGAGCGCGTGCGCACAAACGCGAAGCGCCACAGGCGGGACACGGGGAATAATCAGCCCCGGTTAAGGCCTGGAGGCTTCGTGTAGAAAGGGGGGGGGTTGGCCCGTGACGGAGCCGGGGACGGAGAGCTTGTTCCAGGCCTGGGAGAGGGAGCGGGGTCACTGCCTCCGGAGAACGGGCCGCCTGAGGGGGCGGGGGCGCGGCGCCCGGTGTCAGGGCCTGTGCTCCGGGGGGGCGGGGAGCGACCGACCAGGTCTTTTAGGGAAGTTCCTTTGAAGGCCGGAGCACACCCCCCCACACACCTCCACCTCAGTGACTGCGGCAGCAATGGGGGGCGGGGCTGAGGGTCTCCCCCAGGGGGCAGATGCTCCGTGGTCCCACCCTCGGGGAGGTCTCCAATCAGAAATTATGTCAAACCCCTGTGAATGGGACTGATTGGATGTTTTCTCAGTTTGACACTAAGGCACATGATCCCTGTCCCAGAGCCGGAAGAGGAAGTCTCTTTTTAAGTGACTCACCCAGGGTCACACAGCTGGGAAGCGTTAAGTGGCTGAGGCCGGATTTGAACTCGGGTCCTCCTGACTTCAGGGCTGCTCTGTCCTCTGCGCCCCCTAGCGGCCCCAAGATGAGGTCTTGTAATAGTCTCTAAAATGTAATCTCTGGGAGCAGGTTTTCTTGGGGTCTCTGGAGGCGGCCTTCGTTTCAGTTCCGAGTAATGACCCGAATGCAGCCAGGAGTGGAGGCCAAATCCTTTCTTGTCTCCTTCACTTGGGGCCCGGCTCATTTTTCTCAGAGGCTTCTGGAGCCGGTTCCGAGAGCTTGAGCTCCCGCCTGCCTTCTCTGGCTTCTGAATCTCCTCCACTGAATCCTGGCTGAGGCTCCCAGAGCTTCTAGTGCTTGTCCTTCTGGCCCCGGGAACTCCTCCTTACACTGAGTCCAAACCAATCATTCTATGGCTAGGAAACCTTTATTCGTCCGTTCCACTTACTTAGGGCCTTGCAAGAATCCTAACAAGGTCGGAACCCTGGGCTGCCGCTAAGGATGTGCCCCTGAGGAGGGGAGCCCGAAACTCTCTCTCTGACTTGAGGGGGGCCATGAGGTAGAAACTCCTTGAAGGAGAAAGTCTCCTTGAATCCTCCCATCTGCAAAAGACCCGTCCCAGGGAATCGCGACAAGCGGTTTCACCCCCATTGATAACACGCACCGATTCCGCCCTCTATGGAGTCGAAGATTCTCTATTCTGATTTCAACTCAAAGTGCCCCGGCCTCAGCCAAAGTTTCAATTAAAAAAAGAGGCAAATGGGCTCAGTTCCTTTCAGAGGGCCGCAGCAGGACTCACGCCAGGCCAAGGGACCTCCCTTGGCCTGGCTGCCCGCAAGGGACTCTCTGCCACTGAAAAAACCTCTTTTCAGCCTTAACCTACCTCTCTGAATCTCTCCCTCACACATTTCCCTAACAGGACCTTACTTGCCCCTCTTTACCTCTCTGTGGGGATTTCTCTGCTAGACATATTTAACATGTATAGGACTGCCTGCCATCTAAGGGAGGGCGTGGAGGGAGGGAAGGGAAAAGTTGGAACAGAAGTGAGTGCCAGGGATAATGTAAAAAAATTACCCAGGCATATGTTCTGTCAATAAAAAGTTATAATAATAAAAAAAAGAAAGAAAGAAAGAAAAAGAAGTACAAACAACAACAAAGGAAGAGGGAGTGAGGAGAAATGTAGAGGATCTTTAAATGTCAAATAAGGAAAAAGTCCTTAACTGGTTTCTGGTTTCTCAGTCAAGCAAGAGGCAAAGGCGTTTGCCATGAGAGGAAAGGGAGGGAAGGCCTGAATTGTTCTTGGTTTGAGAAAAGAAAGTTTTAGAAATGTGCTACAAGGCTAAAAGGGACTCGGGAGTATATGAAGTTTGTTTCTAGTTCTCCAAATGAGAGGGGGATGCATCCAAAGACAGTCCCTGGCACTGAATGGAGAGTCCACCCTTATGGAATCAAAAATGAGCCTTTTCTTTCCCATCCTGAAGTACGAGGCACCCCCCTCCTCACCTCACTGGCTGACGACAAAGGTCACAGACTTCCTGGTCCGCCTAGCATATGTTCCTCAGTTCCTCCCCATATTATCCGAGGACAAAAAAATGGCGGAAAATTCCTCCTTTGGGGAGTTCATATTAACTAACTCATTAAACGGGCATACTCGGGGCTTGCACTTACCTTTCACCCCCTTCTTGACCTGGTACAAGGAACCATTGTTTTGTACAAGGAACTTGGTCAGTCCTTTCTCTAAGTCTTCATCCTTGTGTGGAACATATGGAAATCCTGTTGGAAGCAGGATTGTCGAGGTTGCTCCCAGCATGGAGCTCTTACAGTACCGTGGGATAAGAATCCATCGGAGAACTAAAATGTGTTCAGCAGAGGCCCCAGTTATTTGTGAAGTGGGAAAAGGCTACCAGGAGAGGGAACATGAAACAGATTTGGGAGCATAATTGTAAAGGATATTATATTTTTAAAAAATAGAATAAGATTTGGTTATGATTCATTCAACCTGAAGACACCCACCACAGGTTACAAAGATCTTTGATTTTATTTTACGGGAAAATAACCTCAGGGGCTCAAGCCAACACAACTAAGCAAGGGGGTCACACCGATGGGGCCCAGAAAGGTGCCTGGAGAGAACCTGGGCCTTGACAAACTGTTCCCTGGGGCAGGAGGCCAGGAGGCTCTGACGGAGCAGTTTAATCCAATGGTCCCGGTCTGTGTGGGGTAATCCAGTCGGAGATCCCAGTCATGGCAAGTCTCTCAGGCTCAGTTTTCCCTATAGATCAGCATGTGACTCTGCCTTGGGGGCTGAACACCTCTGGATCACGCCCCATGGCACTCCGCCCCTCTTGGGGTCTTTCCTAAATGGGATAAACTGAGTGAAGACCTCTCACAAGAATGCGGCCTCCACCTAGGCCCTGATTGGGACTTGAGACTTTACAATGACAAGCTGAGTTATGACTCAACAATTATCTTAGATAAACATTTTCCTCCAGTCTCCACACATACCCTCTTTTTCCCCTGAGATAATGGGGGTTAAGTGACTTGCCCAGGGTCACACAGCCAGGAAGTGTTAAGTGTTTAGGTCACATTTGAATTCAGCTCCTCCTGACTAGGGCTGGTGCGTTATCCCCTGCGCCCCCTAGCTGCCCCCCACATATACACACACACCTTTTCATCAGCACTTAAGTAGTTAGGACAGTAAAGAGTGTGTTAATGACTAGGATTCTTTGTTTCTGGGCTCTGGTCAATTAGAACTCCCTACCAGCAGGGAAAGGGGGGAGGGGGGCGGCGTCTGGTTAGGGTCTGTATAATCTTGTATTCTGCAGTTTGCACTTTGTGCTCCTCAAGAGGTTATGAAGAAGCTTTGGGGAAGGTGGAGGAGGAGCGTTAGGGGGGAGTTTGCCAGAATAATCCTGGGATGGACGTCCTCGGTTCTTATGTGGGTAAGAGACCCTTTCTGGCAAGAAAACAGGAGGGAGGTGACAGCTATTCCCCGGGGAGGGGAGGGGGGAGCTAGTACAAATGGGGGGCATCCAGGGCGGGGATGGTGACATTCAGAATGGGGCCTTTGCCCATAATGTTACACTGGGGGCCGCCTGAGGCACAGCCAGCAATCCCGAATGCCCCCGGGGTTCCCTGACCAGACTAAAGACGAAGGAGTTAGCTCCCCACTGGCCCGGCCACAGAGCGACAGAGCTGGAAAGAAAGTACCAGGAACAAGCTGGCAGCCTAGGAGTGTGGTTCCACCTGGAAAAAGTGGGAAATAACAAGAAAGAAATAAAGAAGGGGAGAGGGAGGGAGAGAAGGAGGGAGGGAGGGAAGGGAGGAAGGGAGGGAGGAAGGGAGGAAGGGAGGAAGGGAGGAAGGGAGGAAGGGAGGAAGGGAGGAAGGGAGGAAGGAAGGAAGGAAGGAAGGGAGGAAGGAAGGAAGGGAGGAAGGGAGGAAGGAAGGAGAGAAAGAGAAAGAGAAAGAAAGAAAGAAAGGAGGGAGGGAGGGGGAGAGAAAGACAGACAGAGAGAGTTAATCTTAAGGGCCTCAGCCACCTTTTGGGTTATTTGGGTTATACCCAGTGAAGGCTGGGCTCTGCCAAGAGCTGGCGGCTGGAAGATGTTCCCGCTGGTTTGTCTCTGGGACTGGAAGCCGGCCTGAGGGCATCTGACACCAGCCAGGAGGAGAACGAGAGCACCCCCTTTCCCCCCATCTGGGGAAGTAGAGGTGCCGTGGTCAGGGGTAAACAGGCTGGGGCAGCCGGACCCACGAGCCTGTTTCCCGGCGTATGTTCTGCTGTCAGAGGCCCCTTTCTTTCCCTATAGCCCCTGAGCATGCAAATGTGAAAGCATATTTGGAGTCGGTGTAGACGTTCACTCCCATTCCTTTCCCCAAGTGTAAAACACTGAGAGGGCCGCTAGGGGGCGCAGTGGCTAAAGCACCTGAAGTCAGGAGCACCTGAGTTCGAATCTGACCTCAGACACTTAACACTTCCTGGCTGTGTGACCCTGGGCAAGTCACTTACCCCAATTGTCTCAGCAATAAACAAAACAAAAATGAAAAACAACCTATAAAGTTTTCAACTATGAAGCAATTGCATCCGATACAGCGGTTAGCATTGGTACAGCCTGTTCTGTGCCAAGTACTTCTGCGGTCCTGTGATCATCACAACACCTATCATTTCTCCTGACAAATCAGAAAACCGGCAGAGAGAAAAATTGCCACCAATCTCATAGCTAATACATATCCGCAATTGAGACAGAATGGTCTCTTACCAAGTGCAGAGGCGGACCGGCTTTCTGGGTGCTGCCGGGTACCCCAAATCTTCCTGGAACCAGCTGGGGTGCCCGGATGTCGCTTTGACGGTAGTTTCAGGTGCCAGGGCTCAGGGAACGTCGCCTGTGGAGCCTGACCCCCCACTCCATCCCATCCCCCCAGCTGGGTGGGGGAGTTATGTGGGCCAGGTTGTGTGGGGTCCCCATGGGCCGCCTCCCCTATGTCTCCGGGTGAGCAGAATTTGAATTTTACTCTCGGAGATGAGGGGGCTTAGCAAACAGAGGGCCTTGGGCCGGCAATCCCCACAACTGAGAAACACTCAGGGCCACGTCGGAGAGTGCAGTGGAGAGGGTGCTTTCCCAGCAAAGCAGACGGGGGACTTCGGGCAAGACAGGAATCAAGGCAGGGTTAGCGCAAAGGTGCTAATTACCTGGTTTGGGTTTTTTTTCCTTTCAGAACGGAAACTAGCCCCGATGTTTCAGGATATTTTTTTTTTTGCAATCTTATTACTCGCCAAACTTCTCAATTTTTGAGAATTTGCCAAGATGTTTTGCTCTTAAAACTCTGGAGAATCAGGAAAGATGGGATTTTAGTTTTAATTAGCTAACTTTTTGGTGTAACCCCAAGCGTGGCCAGAGCTGAAGTCCACAGGAAAAAAGTTAGGTTTTTTAAGAAAATTTCCCAGCATTCTAAGTCCAGCATAGAAGGTTTTGGTTTTCTTTCTCTTGCTTTTAAATCTTTCCAGGTAACAAAATGTAGCTCACGGAACAAACATGACACAGACATTCTGCAGAGACACAGACAGTCAAAATGACATGAAAGACACTGACCCATCTTTGCCAAAAGCCATCCAATAGCACTTTATGTCTCGGCTGGCGTCCCAGAGAAGGTGAAAGGGCACCAAGGTTCCCTAGGAACTTTGCTGAAAATTGCAAGAATTTCCCAGTGTGGATTCCCTATTCAAGGAAAACTTGCTGAGTGTGGAGCTCATGACGACCCAGACAAGTCTTCTCCCAGGGGGTTGGGGTGTTCCCCTGGAGGATTGTGGGGAAAAAAGTGAGGGGCTTACCTTGACAATCAAGCCAGACTCCAAGTGGTAAAATTGGGAAGGGGACCCCAAAAGTTTGGGGTCATAGACCGGTGTTGGGAGGTCTCCTAAAGGAATCTGCAGGCTTAAACCCACTCCAAGTCAAGGGGCAAAGTTTATTGTAATTGTGACGCCATTACACAGCGGGCTGGGTTTCTAAAAGAAATTAGCAAAGAAAAGAAGCAAGGAGACACATTTATCCAGCTCTCTGTCACTAATGGGCTAATTCTATGGCTCATAGGTAGGAAGGAGGAGTGGTCGCCAGAATCAGGTTCGCACTGACCAAGATCAGCACCGTTGTCTCAGGAGTTTGGGCCCGGACCATCATGAGGGCAGAAGCTGTCTGACAGTCGGAATCAGACGGATTGCGGTTCTCAGACTGGGAGTGTGGGAAGTCCCTGAGGCAGATGCCAAAGCCAAAAGATTTAGGATCGCTGATTTATTGTTAGAATAGAAGCCCCCCTAGAATCAGGGGACCCCAAAACCATATCCCATCATACATATCTCTTCATTTTGTCTGTATCTCTTCTTACCTTTCGCCAAAGACAATGGTCATTGTGAATCTTCACGTGACCAAACCCCAACATTTGATGCTTTTCCTAAAGTACGTTACTCGGTGCCCTCTCGGCCCCCTCGATGCCAAATGAGTGATGTGATCTATGCCATGGGGTGTGTCTCAGTTGGCAGCAGGCACCAAAAGTTGGGGTTTGGTCGTGTGAAGACTCACAATGAGCATTGTCTTTGGCAAAAGTTAGATTTATTTAGGGGAGAGTCACCGACAAAATGAAGGGATACATAGATACTGGGAAGGGTAAATATGAAAGAGTGAGAGAGCATGCAAGGACAAGTTCCTCAGTGGAACTCAGAATTTCCCAGGAGAAGGGGAGGCCCCCACAAGGTGGGGGCTTGCAAGCTAAATCCTGAAAGGGACTCAATGCCCTAAAAGAGCTAGTTAGCTGTAAGAGGGAGAAGTGGGGCTGGGAAGCATAGTGGGGTTATACCACATGGTATGGGGAAGGGGAAAGGGAAAGCTGTCCCGGGAGTGCCGTGCTGGGCTGGTCCAAAGGAAGGCAGTTGCCAGGGGGTGGTGGCCCAAAGCAGATTTTACAGGGAAAATTTAACCTCAAGGCCATACCGGGGAGCTCATGGCAAGGTGAGACTGCTCCAGACCTCTACAGAGGAGGGGTCTCAGGGGTGTGACCTAACTTGGATTTCAGAGTGGCCAACCTGCCCAGAAGGGGGACCCAGGAGCTAAACTGATCTCTACCAGAACTTTCCCCCTGCTTGCCTCAGGGACCAAGTCTAACTTCTCTTGGTCCAAAATATTAGGACTTCATCAGGAGCACCTTAACTTGGGGGGGGAGGCACAATAGGTAAAGTCTCAGGGGAGCAGAAGCAGGATCTAGGTGAAATCCACCTGGCTGCAGGGTCCCACACCAGTCTAAACATGCCAAAAAGATCTCAAAGGTTGTTTTAAAAAATGCTAACTAGATAGTCTCAGAGCTTGGAGTTCTAGACAAAGGGAAATGGAATTGATAGAGTTTGGCCCTCACGCTATCAACAATGGAAGCTGATTAAAAGTTCCAGTCCCTCATTATTTCATACAAACAGGACAATCTGGGAATAACTGAGATCCCAAGATTGGTGTTTTAGCAATTCTGAGAATAAGCCAGTCCAGAGTACCCATCACCTGGGTCCTTCTGCTGCCTTTAGTAGCCCACAAGTGGGAAAAGGCAACTGGAGAAGACGTGGGTAAGCCAGGGGTGAAGTTTATTTTTTTTTTAAAGCTTTTTATTTTCAAAACATAATTGGATAATTATATCCAATGGATAATTTTTCAACATTGACCCTTGCATAGCCTCATGTTTCAGATTTTCCCTTCCTTCCCCTTACCCCCTCCCCGGATGGCAAGCAATCCAATACATGTTAAAAATATGTTAAATTCAGTATGTATAAACATATTTATACAATTCTCTTGTTGTACAAGAAAAATCAGATCAAAAAATAAAGGAAAAATATGAGAAAGAAAACAAAATGTAAGCAAACAACAATAAAAAGAGTGAAAATGCTATGTTGTGATCCACACTCGGCTCCCACAGTCTCTCTCTCGGTGTAGGTGGCTCTCTTTGTCATAAGATCATTGGAACTGGCATCAGTCATCTCATTGTTGGAACCATCAGAATTGATCATCGAATAATCTTTTTTGTGCATAATGATCTCCTGCTTCCGCTCCTTTCACTTAGCATCAGTTCATGTCAGTCTCTCCAGGCCTTTCTGAAATCATCCTGTTGATCATTTCTTACCGAACAATAATATTCCATAATACTCATATAACATAGCTTATTCAGCCATTCTCCAACTGATGGGCATCCACTAAGTTTCCAGTTTCTCGCCACTATGAAAAGGGCTGCCACAAACATTTTTGCACATATGGGTCCCTTTCCCTCCTTTAATACCTCTTTAGAATATAAGCCCAGTAGAAACACTGCTGGATCAAAGGGTTTGCACATTTTGATAACTTTTTGAGCAGTTCCAAATCTCTCTCCAGAACGGCTGGATGTAGTCACAATTCCACTAACAATGTATCAGTGTCCCAGTTTTCTCACACCAAGGGGTGAAGCTTCGGAAAGAATAAGTCTCAGCAGGAACAAGAGGGAAGGGGCTCCTGACCTGAAGATAGCGTTTTGGAAATGACATCCGAGATTAGATCTCAGATTAGAATCTGAGATTTATAAATTAAAATAAAACAATACTTAAATCCTTGCCCAGAAGTTTACTATGACTTTAACTTTAGGTTGCTGATCAAAGTAGCCAACATGCGGACTCTCACTGGTATTGTAGAATATGGGAACACCAACATCCTACAGATGTGGTTTAGGAGACAATTGGTCTATTCTCATAAAAATGACTCATTTGAATCACTGTGATTTGAAATATCTCATCCTGCAAGTCCTTGACGTTCTATGATGATAGAACAGGTATTTTAGATGGCACCATGGCTGGCTGGAGTTGTCACACTAATATTGCTGAATAGAATTGGTTTTTCTCTTTCCACTTGATAAATGCTCTGTTCATAAGTTATAACTTTTGTGTAAAATCCTACAGGCCAGTTGCAGTTAGATGGTACCTTAGTTAGGAGATCCTGAGGTTTTAAAGATCTGAATGTGTGTGTGTGTAATTATTGTCTTTTTTTTTACATTACCTAATTTTCCACTTTATCCCTCTGCCCTTCCCAGCCAAAGAGCCAACCCTCAGCTAGTATCCCTTTAAAAAAATTTTACTCCGACTTGAACACCAATAAAGTACATTTTGATACATACAGTGGAATACAAAAAGAAGTTTCTGTATGAAACCCGGAACCTCTATTTCATAATGCTACCTTTGGAAAAAACACATCAATTCTACAATTCATTTCTCAACGGATGTATTAACTTGCATTCTCTTCCAAATGTCCTTCACTTTTCTTTTGTGAATTTCAATCTCCCCTTTTATTTTCAGAATTTTAAACTTGGTACTTAATTGGGGGTTTTAATTTCTGTTTTCATTTTAATTGCACGCCTAATTCCATCGATCTTCTCTATTTTATGGAAGTACCTAGAGAAATAAAACTTCCTCTAAGAATTCTTTTGTGAATTTTAAAAAATGTTACGACTCTCTCCTCTTAGCATCCCCGTAGCTAAGTCCGTCCCTTCCTCCCACTGTAGCCCCTCCATCATCAAGTAAAATATTCCCGGCAGCCGCCTCTTTGAATGGACGTCCATATCACTCTGGACCTTGTGTCTGTGTCTTCTGTGTTGAGAGATGCTTCTCCCAGCTCCTCTGGAGACCCAGATAACTGGGCAGCACACCGAGCCGAGTCGGATTCAAATCTTCTTTGCTATGGCTGGCATTGTAGCAATTGTTCTGGTTCTGGCAGTTCCAACAACCCCAGATTTTCTGATTTCTTATAACCCGATAGGATATTCATTCATACGGCTTGCTTGGTCCGGCCAATCCCCCTTGTCTAAAGCACCCGTTACAGTCCAGTTTTCTTTCCTTCCTTCTTCAGGCCCATCTTCAGGATCAGGACATTTTCCCCTTGTGATTATTCTCTTCCCAGTAGTCTCCTCTCTAATGCCTCCGTCCTCCCACTTGTTTCTTAGATGAATTTGGTATCTAGACTAAATTTACCTGCAAGAGGTTCATCTGATACCCACTCACTGTTATGTCTTCTCACTGCTCCCCAACTAAAGCAGTGAATCTTCGGAGTGAATCCCTTCCTTTACTCTCCCTTTCTTTTCTCTCCTCAGACCTTTAGAATAAAACCATTCTTGACTCAAAATCTGTCTTTCTTAGGCCACGAATATGAGTAAATGTAACTGAATGAAGTGAGCGGAAGGAACCAAGAGAACATCGTACACGGCAAAAAATTATACAATGATCAATTCTGACAGACGTGGTTCTTGGTATTCCTCTGCTCTTGGTGACTTGGGCCAGTCCCAATGGAGAGAGCCATGGGCATCCAGATAGAGGACTGTGGGGACCGAGTGTGGATCAGAGCAGAGTATTTTCATTTTTTTGTTGTCGTTGGCTTGCATTTTGTTTTCTCTCACTTTTTTTTCTTTAGATCTGCTTTTTCTTGTGCAGCATGATAATTGTGGAAATAAGTATAGGAAAATTGCACATTTAGTATATATTAGATTACTTGCTGTTTAAGGAAAGAGGTGGGGGGAAGAGAGGGAGAAAAAAATTTTGAAACACAAGCTTTTGCAAGGGAATGTTGAAAACTATGCATGTTTTGAAAATAAAAAGCCATGATTCGTCTTTCTTATTGAATTCTCACAAAATCCTTTGAAAGATGGTAAGGTTCTAATAGGAGGCCAACAGTTCCAAAGACATCCAAAAAACAAAAAGGACCCACTGTGTTATACAAACGTATCAACTGCAGCTCCTTTTGTAGAAGCAAAAACTGGGGAATTGAGGCGACGCCCTTCTATTGGGTCAAAGCTAAACCAAGCAAGGCAAATGAATGGGCGTGGCTGAATCACCAAGAGGGATGCTGAACAGGCAGAGGTGATGGAGGGAATCATTTAAGAGAAACTCAGGAAGATTTGTATGGACTTGTGCGATGCCGTGAACAGACCCAAGCGAATAATTAATGCAACAGGAATTTAGAAGAACTTAAGGGATGTCTTGACCAATGAGCCAAGTGGAACGAGCGAAGGTACCACCAGTACTGAGACTGAAAGGCAAGGTAGACAAAGAACTAGAAGATGGAAGGAGTGAGGGAGGAAAGGACTGAATCAAAGCGGGGAAGTCTGTTGCCTTTGAGATAAGCGTTGCAGAAGGCGCCCGGACGGTCTGCTAGAGGTAGGATGAGCCTTCGATGTGAGAGGATCAAGGGAAATGGGGGAGAGGAAATCGGGTTGGGGGAGATGGTACAGGCTGGGGTCGGAGGGTTGATATGACCGGTGTGACCAGGTGTATGGGGAACACCACTCCTGTTCCCTCAAAAGACAGCAAGAGACAGGAGGTCAAAGGTGGGAGGGAGGGTGGCCCTTCTTTGCCTGGGCCTTCTCCTTGGCCCATCTGGGATTCTGGGCAGGCAGGATGCAGTGCTGGTGTGAACATCACCCTGGAGAAGGTGGAAGATGTCTGGCCAGGGCCCATGTTGCCCTTCTACAGGGACATGCTGTACCCAGCCAGAGACAGAAGGCCTGGAGTGCTGGGACCCTGAGCTCTGGCTTCTTACCTGAGAAAGGCTGATAATAAGATCGGACGAGAGCAGGGAACCAGGGAGTCTGCCTCTGACTTACCCTGAACTTGTAGTCCACTAAGGCCACCAGATCATCTTCAGAACTGCCTGTCCCCGCCTCCCCCAGCTTGTACTGGAAAGGGGACGTGAATTTATCACAACTAAACATGATCTGATTCAGTCCAAGAGTCAAGCCCGCCAAGACATCCTGGGATCCTGGCTCTGCCGTTGGCAGCTTGGCTGCCTCTCCTGGCTCTGTCACCTGCAGATTTCCAAGTATCCCCAGCCTCCCTAGTATCCCCGATCACTGGGGGTCACGGCCCCAGAGAGAACTTCCTACGAGAGGGGGCAGGAAGGACAGCATGAGACAGCACAAGAGAACAACGACCGAGAGAATCCACAGAATTTGACAACGTTTATTAAGTGCCCGTTACCACCTGGGGTGACGGGCGCTGGACTGCCCTAAGAACCAAGAGCCCTTATCTAAGTCAGAAAAGGCAGGGGTCTACCAGAGAAAGGAACCTTGTTCCCCGAGGCCTCCAGAGAGCGGCAGGGCCCAGCCTGGGGGACGCCGAGAGCCGGCCTCCACGCCTTGCCGAAGACCACAATTAAACAAGGAAGAGCACGTCTCCGTTCAGCTCACGAGACCTGGGACAAGTAACACACAAACAGAAAATGAGAACCGTCCCAGAGCGGCAGGGAAGCCCCGCTGATGGCAGCCGGGCAGCCCGGGCTAGCCGGCCCGCCTCCTGCCCATCCCCAACCCAACCACAGCAGGAGAAAGGCACCGGGGAGGCCTTACCCAGGTAGTCGTCCATCAGGGAGCCGATTGCGAACTACAGGAGGCGAGAAAAGGAAGGAGATCAGAACGACTAAAGCTCAGCCCTCCCCCTCCCCCCACCCAGGACTCCGGGAACCTCAGGCCCCTTCCTCCAGTGAGCTGGGCCAAGCTACGGCCTGGGCCACTGTGGATGACCAGGAGCTCCCTGGGAACATGGACCAGGCCTGGCCAGGAAACAACTCACAATGTCGTTCTTATCCACCCGGGTTCCCACAATCTTCAGGCGGATTTCGTCGTCCTGCTGAATCACGATGTCCTGGGGAAGGAAAGGCACAGATAGGAGTCTGAATCACGGAGGGGAAGGGGTTGTGTGTGTGTGTATGGGGGTGCTCATGCGTGTATAGACTGTAGGGGAGGTGTGTGTGTAGGGGTCATGTGTGCTTGTGTAGGGTTGTGGGGCACTTTGTGTGTGTGTGCACGTGCTTTACCTCCAAGCCCTCCGCCCCCCCAATCAGGGCCCCTTGCATGGGCTGTATCCCAGCAGCCCCCTTCCGGGGCCTCTCTCTTCCCCCTGCTCACCTCATCCACTGTTTTGTAGCACGGAGGGTTAGAGTTGGGATCAAATTCCATCTCGGAGGGGATGGACTGGAAAGGAAACGAGAGTGGGCAGACACAGGTCACAGCCGTGCCCCGGGCCCAAACCTTCTCCTCAGCCCCCCCAGGCCTTCACACTCACATGGCGAGAGATGAAGCAAGACATGGGTCCAATCTCGGTGAAGAGCCCCACCTACGGCGAGGAACGGCCAAAATGAAGGGTCCCAAGCGGGGCCCAAGCCCACCGGCCCCCGGCGCCTCCCTCCCCGGCTCGGCTGGAGGGCTCACCTTGTTGACCTGGGTAACCACAGCATCCACGACCTCCCCCTTGAAGGGGCGGAAGACGATAGCTTTGTATTTGACGGGGTACAGCACAAACCCTCGCCCAGGCTGGATCACCCCGGCCCCGATGTTGTCGATGGTCGTGACGGCGATCACAAAACCGTATCTGGGGGGGGGGAAGCGAGGACAGGGTTGGGGACGGAGGCAGGGGACTATCTAAAGTGTAATGACGGGAAAACAAAGCTGGGGAGGCCGGCGGCTGCAGAGCCGAGGGTGCGAGGCCCTGGGCCGCTTTCTGCTGCTCTCCTAGAGCCCGGAGACGTCCGGACTCAGAGCGGCGCGGAGGCCCGGCCTGCGACATCACGCTGCAAATCCTCCTAAGAGATAAAGCGCCGAACTCTTTGGTGCGAATGTAACCACAGAGAGGGGAGGATGAGAGAGACGGTCTGGGTAACCACAAATGACAAGGATAAGCCACAAGTCCACAAGCAGGACCTGGACCTAACAGGTAACGCCCCCGGCTCCTGCCAGGTTGCAAGCCCAGGCCCGGGGACATGGGGGGCAGGCTGTGAATCCAGATCAGGGCACTGGGGGGGGGGGGGGGTTCCCCTCCAGTCCTCCAGCTCCTTCTCGGTGGTTAAAGGTGAAAGCAGTGGGGGAGGAGCTCCACCAACCCCCAAGTCCCGCTGAAGTTGTCTGGCCCTGTCATGAGCAAGGCCTGGGGGGGGGGGGGCAACTCATGTTTAATTTGGGGAGAAAGGGGACCACCCCTGCTCTACTCACACTGCTCTACTTTGTCCCGGAAGCAGGAGAAAGCTCAATTCCAACCCCCCTTTAACCACTCTCCGCTAAGGGGCGGTGAGAAAGCTCAATTCCAACCCCCCTTTAACCATTCTCCGCTAAGGGGCGGTGGGGGGGCGGGGCGGTGGGGGGGCAAAGCGGCCTGGCGTCTCCCTGGGTGTGCGCCCCCTTCTGCCTTGGTGGCCCCTCCCCCTCCCGTGTCTTCCCCAAGAACCCCAGGGGCAGTCCCGGCTCCCCCCACTCACCCCCTCCCCCCATCACATCACAGGCAACCTTTAAGATCCAAGGCTCCCCGAGGGCAGCCCCCCTTCCCCCCACCCCGGCCAGGAGGCTCCAGGAAAGGGGGAGGGGTCTCAGGCTCAGGATTGGCTCCGCTGACAGAACAGGAAGCTCGGGCAGGCGCCCGGCCCAGGTCTTTCCCGGTTCTAGGCCGGGCGCTGCCTTCCTGCTCAGAGGTGCAGGATCCCATCAGCCGCGACAGAGCCAAAGGCCACCCCCCCCCCCCACGCACCCCCCTGACGCACCCCGAGCCTCGGTTCCCCGCCTGTCCAAGGGGCGAAGCCCCGGCACCCTGCGCACGCGCAGAAGGCGCCTGCCTAGCCCAGGCCCCGAGGGAGCCTCACGGGGGGTTCCTGACGTGCCCCCGCTTCTGGGCCTTCAGGCTTCCTCTCCGGGGCCTCCTCACTGTCAGCGGGGGTTTCCAGGCCCCCCGGCGCCCCTCACTCACTTGCCCGTGCACGTGCCCTCCACCTCGGTGAAGAGCTTCTGCTTGACCGTGTTGAGCAGGTTCGGGCCGAAGTACCGCGGGTGTAACAGGATCTCATGCTCCAGGGAGATCTGTGGGGACCGTGCGGTGGGCCCGGGCTCGTGGCGCCCACGCCCCCCAGCTTCCCGGCCCCGGATCCCCCCCTCGCCCCCTCCCCCACTCCGCGGCGCTCACGTGGTAAAACATCTTCTCCGGGACCGGAGGGCGGGAGGAGTTAACTCCACAGCCCAGAATCCGTGGGACCGACCGGAAGCGCCCGAGCTTCCGGCGTAACGAGACCCGCCTCCCGCAGCGTGTCCGCCCCTCCTGGCTCCGCCCACAACCTCACGACTTTTCTTACTCTTGGGTCACCTGATTGGCTAAAGGACATCTTGGTTCCACCCTTTCTCCGGGCGCTTCCCCGCCCTCCCCCTCCCCCCCCACGCAATCGAGGGTCTCTATAAGGGCTCCTCAGGGTGACTCCGCCCCCTATCCTCGCCTCCCGCCCATTCTGCCGCAGCCTATTGGCTCCTGCGCCAATCGGGCCCCCTCCAGGCCCCCCATAAGGCGGGGCCACGGCGCAGGGCTTAGCCAATCTGGACTCGCCTCGGCTTCCCTTTCAGGCTGCCGATTGGTTCGTTTCAGACCCAGCCCCCGCCCCCGCCCCCGAACCGTGCACGTGCTGGATTGTTTTGGGCGATTATATGGGCTTCTGTGGAGAAGTGGGCCTAAAGAAACCCGGCCGATGGGCGGGGCGGGGCGGGGCGCTGTTAGGCCCGTCCTCCAGTCCCCAGGCCCAGAGGCCCGTTCTGAAAACTTGGGTGCCTCCCTCTCACTTTCGGGATCAAATCTAAGAGCTTCTCAGCCGTCTCCCAGGACCCCCGCCGTCTCCCGGACCCCCCGCCGTCTCCCAGGACCCCCGCCGTCTCCCAGGACCCCCCGCCGTCTCCCAGGACCCCCCCAGGAGAAGGAAAAAAACTTCGATCACAAACACGCCGTTAAGCAAGAGTTTTCATTATTGGCCAAGTGCAAGTGTTTCCATGTCCACCTCGGTCCGTCAGCGCGCCTCCCCAGGATTCTGCGCGGCTCACGGCCGAGTTAGCCCCCGGGGGAGGCTGCGCCCGGCACTGCCGCTCCCCTCTCCCCCTCCCCTTTCCCAGTGTCCTTTCCCACCCCAGAGCCAGCTGGGAGCGCCCCATGCCTCCGCATCCGCCCCGCCGCGCGTCCTCTTCATTGACCGAAAGGTAGCTGTCGCTTTCCCAGCTTGGGGGGGGTGGCGGGCCGCCCTGCTCGGGCTGTCTGTCCGCGCCTCCCTCCCCCCCCCACGGTTCCAGGCTAAAAGAAGGCTGGCCGAGCCCGGAGGCGGAGCCCCCGCTAGCCGCCCCCTTGTGGGCCCGGGGCAGCGCAGGGAGGGCGGGGGCTCAGGGGCAGCGCGTAGGGAGAGGTCCAGTCTCGCTCAAAGACGGCCAGAAGCTGTCTCTGCACGGGGAGCAGCCGGGCCCCCCGGGGCCGCATGATCACCAGCGCCACGCCCGTGGTGCGGAGGAAGTAATCGTGGGACCAGTTGGAGGTACCTGCGGGGGCAGAGAGGGGCGGGGCAGAGAGGGGGCGGGGCAGAGAGGGGGCGGGGCAGAGAGGGGGCGGGGCAGAGAGGGGGCGGGGCAGAGAGGGGGCGGGGCAGAGAGGGGGCGGGGCAGAGAGGGGGCGGGGCAGAGAGGGGGCTGAGGCCCGTGGAGCGGCCGGGCCGGGCTCCCGCCCACCTGCGCTGGAGGAGCGTCCCCACCCCCAGCCTCGGCCAGCGGGCTCCCGGGCCCCGGCACTGCCCAGCACCCCCCAGCACCCCCCAGGACCCTAGGCCCCGGCACGCGGGCAGCGCCCTCCCGACTCACCGATGTAGGCGGCCTGGTCAGTGACCATGTACTTGTTGTGGTTCATCCGCGCAAAAGGGATCTGCCCCTGGTCCCCGCTCACGGGCACCGCAAACAGCTTCTGCGGGGAAGGGGGAACGCGGTGTAGAGATGCCCGGCTTTCTGGGCGCCCCGGGGACTCTTCCCCATTCTCTCCGGTGCCTCCGGTCAGGTTTTCCGGACCCTCCACCGTGCGCCAGCCCCGCAGCCCTCACAGTCTGGCACACAGCAAGCGCTTCATCGATGCTTGTGGCCCGGCTGTTCCATCACCCCCCCTCAGTGCTTGTGCCTCCACCGTGAGGTCACCTTGCACTTGCTCTGTGCAGTTCCTCTAATAGAAAGGAAACTCCCTCCAGCTGGCCCTTTTCCCCTGAGGCAGTCCGGGTTAAGTGACTGGCCCAGGGTCACAGCCAGGAAGGGTTCTGTGTCTGAGATCGGATTTGGACTCGGGTCCTCCTGACGCGGGGGCTGGGGCTCTGACCACCGCACCCTGGGGCTGCCCCGCTGGCACTGCTTCTCCATCGCTCTGGGCACAGCCAGCGCGCGGGCACGCCGCAGCCCTGGGTTTTCGGCCGATATAAGGGACGCTCTTTCTGGAGACCCCGTTGTACAAAGGGAGCTCCAAAGCGCCTCGGAGCCCTCCCTATTGAATTGGCACCAGCCTCCTGAAGGAGCCGAGCCAGGGCTTTCCATCTTGGGGGGGGGGGAGAAGGTCCAGATGGATTTCCTCAGTGCCGGGCCCACCACTTGTGGAAATCCATTCCCGATTCAGATCGGGGCAGCTCCTTCACCAAGCACGAGGAGGGCTTCCTGGGGCCAGAAGAGGGAACTTCTCCCCCGTTCTTGCTCCCCTAAAACCCAGGCCACTCTCCCAGAGTTTCACGTTCTGGGTTCCTACGCCACAAATAGTAAGTGCTTAATAGATGCTGGTTGAAACTTGGAGTAGCTTTAGAGCTGTGATCGGTGCAGAGATAAACCAACAGCCTAAAGATGAAGGAGACTATGGACGGAACATGCAGAAGGAGACCTGCCAGTCCATGGACAACGTAGGAATTCATTGGGCTGAACTGCTGTGCAGGCCGAGGGTTTACTCCCGCTCTGTGCCTCAGTTGCCAGAACAAGTCCCCCGTTCTCTTCCCCAGTCCCACTGAATCTCCCCGAGGCAGGGACTGCCTTTGCCTTTCTGTATCCCCAGTGCTTTTTTTTTTTCCCCTCCCCCAGTTGTTTTCAGTCTGGCCCAACTCTCCCCATGACACCCCCGTGGGATTTTCTTGGCAGGTTCTGGGGTGATCTGCCCTGTCCTTTTCCAGCTCATTTGACAGATGGGGAAACTAAGGCAAACAGGGTGAAGGGACTCGCCAGGGTCACACAGCCAGGAAGTGTCTGAGGCTGCATTTGAATTCAGGAGAGTCTTCCCCACTCCAGGCCTGGCCCTTTGCCCACTGCTGAGCCCCAGAGCTTCCCAGCTGGGACACACTGGGCTTTTATTGGACTGCCTGGCCTTGAAACTCATTTACTGGCTAAGTGAGCCCCTTCCTCCCGGGGTTTGGGGGGGCTGACAAGACCACAAAGTGCTTCTGTAAAGGAAACTCACCACGTGGAGAGGGCAGGACAGAGGCGGCTGGGCCAGGATGCTCAGGGCCTCCAGGAAGATGAACATATTAGGATCCGAGTGCCGCGAGCAGCTGATCAGCAGCTGGATGGGAAGCCGCTGGTCACAGGCCGCGGCCCGCAGGGCAGAGTCCAGCTCCGGCCAGAACCTGGGAGGGACATGGGGTCGTCACTGGAGGTCTCAGGAGAAGCCTCTAACCCAGGAGCTCCCAGACCCCTCCAGTCCAAGGACAAAGGCACAAAGGCGTGCTTTCTGGGGGTGGCAGAGGAGCAATGACGGGGCAGAGGCCCCAGCAGGCTCAGGACGGACCCAGATCTCAGTCCAGGGAGGCCCATGTGAAAAGGGCGGCTCCAGGCCCAGTATCCTCACCTCTTGGGCTGACAAAACATGCACTGAGGCATCAGATCCATGACGGAGACCTTGATGAACTTGCGAGCCTGGCTTATGGTGCTGAGGATGGCCTGGAGGTCCGACGTGCGGCCAGGGGCACACAGGGCTGGGGGGGAGCTCTGTGGCCACAAAGGTTGAGTATAGCATGTGAGCTCATAGGATAGAGCAAGGACAGGACAGGAGGAGAGCAAGGACAGGACAGGAGGAGAGCAAGGACAGGACAGGAGGAGAGCAAGGACAGGACAGGAGGAGAGCAAGGACAGGACAGGAGGAGTGGGGAGGAGAGCAAGGACAGGACAGGAGGAGTGGGGAGGAGAGAAAGCTAGGGCAATGGGGGGCAGCACTAGGAGCCAGCATGCTCCAGATTCCCATGGCCGCCTGACTGCACCCCCTTTACTCGGGGACGCCTCCTCCATGAGGTACTAGCCTCAGGTGCCTGCAAGGTGTTTGGCACCGGCCCCCAGATCATTCCCTGCCCCCCTTCCATGCTTGCCCTCATAGTAAAAGATTCCATATATACTGCTCTCCTTCCTCAAACAAGCCAGATCCCCAGATGGTCCACAGTCAAAACACCCCCATCTTCCCCTTTCCCTGCCGGTGCCCCCCAAGCCCATCCTACCTAGGTTCTCTGGCCCCCTTTCCCGGCCTCAGCCCTCCAGGGATCCTTGCCAGAGCCTCTCCCTTCTGATCCCTTTCCAGCCCCTAACCTTGGACAAGGGCAGCTACCCTGCTTCCCACTTTCCCCCTGAAGCTGCAGGCGAGGCAGAGGAAGGGCCCGGGCAGAAC
The DNA here is from genome assembly GCF_902635505.1 of Sarcophilus harrisii. NCBI lineage: Eukaryota > Metazoa > Chordata > Mammalia > Dasyuromorphia > Dasyuridae > Sarcophilus > Sarcophilus harrisii. The sequence goes on from NC_045431.1 coordinate 243,709,174, forward strand.
CTGCAGTCTCTCTGGGGCCCCTGGTGATGCCCCGGCTGGCCAACACCCTGCCCACATTGGCTTTTCACATTCTGCCTGGGACACTTGTTAGCTGTGTGGTCCTGGATAAGTCATTGACCCTCCCAGCTTCAGTCTCCCCATCTGTAAAATCGCCTGCCCCACAGGCTTGTTCTGAAGGTCTGTTATAAAAGTATTTTGTAAACCCTGAAGCGTTCTCTCGAGGCTGTTGCTAATTCTTCCCTCCACAGCTGGCTGGCCCAAGGTAGCCCTCGTTTCCGCCCCCCCCCCCAATTATTCTCCCAGCTCTCCCCTCTCCATCCCTCCCTCTCTAGTGCTACCAAACTGACCACTCCCTCACTGCTGGCCCCCCATGGCTGTCTGGAGGAGATGCCGGCTCCTCTGCTGGTTCCTGCTGAGGCTGATTAGCTGGGGATTCCCCCACAACTCTGTGCTCCAGCCCAGGGGCCTAGCGCAGGAGACAAAGTCTAGCTTCTGGGCATTTGCTCTGGCTGATCCAGCTGCCCTGAGCGCTCCCCTTCCTCACCTGCCTCTTGGCCCTCTCAGAGGCCTTTTTCTCCTTCTCCTGGCGGGCAGAAATGGGAATGACTGAGGCCTCTGAGAAGCCACAGATGTTGGTGGCAAGAGGGAAGGAGGATGAGAAGAACACGGGGGGGGGGGGGGGGGGTGGATGGAAGAAGAGGGGACAACTGTGTGAAGGGGTCCTGCAGAGCTGACCCACTCCCTGAGGCAAGAGGGCAGGGCCCCGGATGGGGTCAGTTCAGCCACAGGCTCTTCCCCCCCCCCCCATAAGCCCGCCTGCCGGTGTCCAAACCCCAAGGAAATCTGGCCTCTGGGCCTGCCCACAGCCTGCGCCATCTTTGCAGACTCCCTGGTGGGTTAGCCCATCAGGCTGCTGCTCTGCTCAGGTCTCTCCTTGTTACAGGTAACTTTTGGGGGGATTAAACTCCTCTATGGACTTAGCAGGGCAGCCAATCAGTGCGGAGCCGACTAATGGCCCACTCCCTCTCTCCTGGCTACTTGGGAGCTCCACTAAGGGACTTGCCTCTCCCTTATTAACTGTTAAAACCCCCTTCCCCGACTCCTTTTGTGCTCTCCCAAACCCGTTTCATCTCGACCACTCCTGGGGCCTATTTTACGACTTCATTTGGTCTAAAACCTCTTGTTGTCAATAAAGGTACTTGTGGCCAAGCGAGGGCCCCGGCGGCTTCTGCACCTGTACCTTGCCCTTAGTGTCTAGTATCATAACTGGAATCTCTACTCCGACCTCACCATATTCCTTTTGTTGCCTCGACCCCGGGGGGCCTCCGAGGCCTTGGGGTCCAACCCCTTGTTCTACAGATGAAAAACCTGAGGCCTGTGGAGAGGCAGTGACCTGCCCAGGATGCCCCAGGTATAAGTACGGGAGGGGTTCCCAGAGCTCACTGGGGTGCCTCCGTCAATGACCGCAGGGAGAACCGGCCTCCCAGTATGATTGGGGGGGGGGGGCAGGGGTCTCACCGAGAGGTACACATCAGCTGGGTGACCATCCAGGTGCAGGCGGATGGGCTTCTGGAGGCTGGAGCCAGCAGAGAAGCGAGGGGGCCAGGCGGTGGGCAGGACAGCCCCGGGCCCTCCGAGGGCCTGGTAGGTGTCGAAGATGGAGAGCAGGTCTTGGGCTACAGGGCTGCAGTTGTATAGGACGGCTCCTAGCTCCTTGATCTGAATGGGAGATGGGGGGCACTGTGCCCGAGGCCTCCTGACCGGCCTTGCCTCCCCCTCCCCTTCTTGCCATCCCCTTCCAATTCTCCTGGTCCCTTCTTGCCGCCCCTACCTGGGCGAGAGCCCGCCAATCCGCATTGGCGCTGCCCACGTAGATATCCCGGCCATCCACCACCCAGAACTTCGAGTGGACGATGCCTCCGGTCAGCCGTTCCATGTGCACTGGGGTCACCTTGGCTCCTGCACAAAGGGGAGGGGGTAGGTCAGCCACTGCGGTTTCTCTGCCCCCTTCTCCAGGGCCGGCTCCTCCCCTGGCTCACCGTGCCTGCCCAGCTCATCCGCGTCCATGTCCGAGGGCTGGGGACTATTCATGGCAACGTGTAACCGAACCCCTCGGCCGGGCAGGGACAGCAGGCGATCCAGGATCTCCTGGCCCTGTAGCCCGGGACAGAGGGGAATTCAGTGTGGTGCCGAGAGCCAGGCCTCCCGGAGCGTGCCCAGGGCTCCTGCCCGTCGCGCAGCCTCGTCTCACACCCAGCTGGGCCGCAGCCCTCCAAGCCTCCCAGGGCCCTCCTCTCACCAGGGACAGCCGCCCCCATCACAGTTCCAGGCAGCCATGGGCCTCCTCCCAGGAGCCCCCGCCACAGGGACGAGCCTCCAAACCCGGGTCAGAGGAGTTCCTGGCCAGGCCCGGACTCCGAGCCACACAGGCTGCTGGGAGAGCTGCCACAGCAAGCCATGGGCATGGGTGCCCATCAGGGCAGGCCCTGTGGGGGGGGCTGCCAAGGTGAGCACCAGGCACGTGATCTACAGCATCCCCCAGAGTGGCGCCTGCAGTAGAAAGGAAGAAACCGGGGAGAGCCAGAGGCAGCTCTGGTAGAGGAGAGGGCGAAGGCAATGGGCAATGGAGACAGTTGGCAGCCCCTGGTCCTCCCGAGGGCAAGAGTTAGAGGGAGCATCCTCATTGCTCAGGAAGGAGGGGCCCAAAATGGCGGGGAGGGGAAGGCAGCCTGATGCTCCTGTCCTGGCGCATAGGAGAGGGAGGGGGGGAAAAGGGGAGAAGAAGGGGGGAGAGAGAAAGGGAGGGGGGAGAGAGAAAGGGAGGGGGGAGAGAGAGAAAAGAAACAAGAACTTATGTAGTACGTACTATGTGCCAGGCACAAATGCTTCATTTAGTGCCCACAACACCTCTCAGAGGTGGGGCTGTTACTATGTTAAGTCAGGCAGAGTGAAATTCCCTCCTCCCTCCCTTTCCCCTTCCCTCCTTCCTCTCTCTTCCTCTTTCCCTTCCTCCTTTCCTTCAGGTCAGTGATGTGAGTTCTGGGACTGGCTGCCACTTATTAGAATTCAACCTTTGACAAGAGAAAAAAAAGGAAAAAGCATTTATTAAGTGGCTTTGTGGGAGGTTTCTGTCCCCTCTCTCTTGTGTCTCCCTGTTCCCCGTCTCTTGGAACCCTCCCCTCCCTGGTTGGGGACGTTGGAAACCTCCCTGAAGGCTTCCTCCCACTTTTTAAGGGAAAGGGTCTAGGGTTGGAAGAAGTGGGAGAGGGGTTCAGAAAAAATCAAGTGTCTTCTGGGAAGGAAGGAAGGCAGACCTGGCAACCAGCTGTTAGTTGGGGGCCGGAGGGGCAGTGTGAGGGGACCCAAACCCCAGGGTGGGGAAGGGAACCAGGCGGGGGCCAGTGGGTTGGAGGGGGAAGGGAGGGGTGGTTGGAAAGGGGGTTGGCGGGGGTTGGCGGGCCCTTCCGGTGCTCCCTGGGGTAATCCCTCCTCCTTCCGGACCGGTTTCCCTGTTCCGGAATGGGCCCTCACCGCCGCCGGTTAGGGGTTGGGAGTGGCTTTGGGCCGGGGAAGTTGTAGGCCACGATGTCAACCCGGCTCTGGGCTCTGTGGATCAGCTGGAGCCAGGCCTGGTGGGTGGAGAGATGCTGGGGGCCACCGGGCCCGAAGCTCATGCCCTCTGGGATGCTCTCGGCCAGCACCAGGCTGCAGGGGAGGGCCAGGATGGGGAGGGAGACAAGAGAAGGCTCCCTCCTCTCCCTCCTCCCCCCCCATTCTGCCTTCTCCCTGCACTGCTCGGCCGAGTCTTCCTTCTTCCCCGACAGCTGGCCCTCTCTCCCGCCTTCTGGAACGCCGAGGCCCGTCATGCCCCCTGTGTCACAGCCACGGCGGGCTGCTTGCCGTCCTCGGCCAGTACCCCCTGCAGCCCTTCGCACCGGGGGCCATCTACCACCTGATCACAGCCCCTTCATTTTACGGGCGAGGAAACGGGCCCACAGAGGAGAGGATGTGTCCCAGGTGGGATTCATTCTGCTCCTTGGGGACAGAGAAAGTCTGGAGGCAGGAAGCCCCGGGTTCAAAACCAGCCTCAGACCCTTCCTGGCCGACTAGAGGCTCCGGTAACGGGATGTTCCCCCCTCCCAAAACTAATTGAGGCACATCTAAGCCTGAAGTCCCGAGGCCGGGAGGTCCTGACAATTACTGGGGCATGAGGGCATCCCTGGGAGCTCGCAGCACGCTGCAGTTAGCTCAGAGACAGGGTCCCAGATGGAAGCTTCCAGAGCAGCACCCGGCTGTAAGACCCAGCAGCCGCAGGATTCCTCTCAATGAGCCCCGTGTCTCCTCATCACCAACTGCCCCCAGCCCGTCTGTGCTGTGCTGGGAACAACAGTGACAGGCCACTCAAGCTTTGCCTCAGTGTCCCCGGCTATAAAATGGGAATAATTCTGGCCCCTACCTCCCGGGTTGTTGGAAGGATCCAGTGAGGTAATATTTGTAAAGTGCTTGGCACAATGCCTGCCACACAGCAGGTGCTTAATAAGTGCTCATTCCCTTCCTTCTCCTAGATCATCTTCTCTGGAACTTTTCCTGGTTCCCATCACAATTTAAAAAAAAAAAAAAAAAAAAAAAATCGGCCCCCATGGATCGCCCCCCCCCCCCAGTCATCCGTGAGTCCCGGGAGGCAGGAAGCGGCCCCTTTAGCAGGTGCTCCAGTAAGGCTTTTGAAGTAAATCCCCCCCCCCCCTCCTCAAGGGGCTTCTCACCTGCAGTTTGCAGGGCTGTCCCGGGCCGCTGACTTGGCCTTGTCCTCCCAAGGGGGCCATGGCAACACAAACATCCAGAATCCCACAATGACCAATCCCAGGAGCAGCAGGAGCCGGCCAGTGCAGGGACCCCAGAAGGGCTGTGGGCCACAGAGGAACAGCCGGGACTGAGGGCCGGAAAGACCCTCCTGCTGCCCCCCCCCAGGCCTGAGCCCCAGAGAGATGACACAAGGAAGAAAAGGGGCAATCTGTACAAAAGCGCTCATGGTGGCAAAGAGCCGGAAACCCAGGGGACAGACGGACAAAGCCCAGGGGCTCGGGCTCTGTCCCTCTCTCATGTCAAAAAATTAGATTTTTCCTTGAACATGAGCTCCCCGAGATCAGAGCCGTTTTATCCGACAGTGTCCCCGGCACCGGACAAGGTGGCTGGAATGTTTTCCGGAGGAGGGGTCGGGGCCTGTGATTTCATCTAACTGGAGAACCTTCCTCCAAGGAGCAGCTCAGCAGCCCTTCCACCACCAGTCATTGGGCTGTCACGCCAGTGTCGGGGCAGAAGTGGAGACTAGGGTCTCGACTCCCAGGCCAGCTCCTAGCCACTGCCCCCACGGCCTCTCCAGGGCACCTGCTGCCATCTCTCCCCAGCAGGGGCCCAGCACGCTCCCCGAGAAACGCCGGCCCCAAAGTCCCTGGTGAGGGCCTCCTGCCTCCTGTTGCCCGCCCAGGCCCCACCAGGATGTGGGGAACAGCCAGAGCTCAGAAGAACGGCCCCCCCTTCAAGGTTAAGCCCCCGGTCTCCTCACCAACAAGCATTCTCACATGCATATTCTTCACACTTCAATTACTAATCGCCATCCTCCAAACCTCCTCATTCCCATTTTCCCCAGCCCACCCCCTCCCAACTCCTCCCAGCCCATCCCCGCTGCCCTCTGGGATGCCCGTTCCACGGGCAGCCAGCTTCCCTGGACCTCCAGGCTTTTCCTTTACTGCTCCTTCCATCTATTAGCCCTTATGGAGACCTGGCCTTCCTACAATGGGGCCTTCACCTTCCCTTCCTCACCCGCTACCATTGGCTTCTGACCTTACCATTCCAACAACACTGCTTCCTCTTAATCATCTTCTCGAGCTACCTTTGACCTCTCTGCTGACCCCTAACCTTGTACTTCCAGTACTCTTCACCCTGGACTCCCCTCAACTTCTTAAACCACCTAGAACTGTGCTCTTTCCCCTTCTCCCCTAAGCCTTCCCACCCTCCTACTTTCCCTGTGACTGTAGCGAACAGGGGCTCATCTCCCAGATTCAAAACGGTGGCGGGCCTGACAATTCCACCCCTGCAGCATCTCTCGAGGAAGTCCCCCCTCCCCTCCTTGGGCACCGACCCCTCCCTGGCCCAGGCCCTCAGGACCCCACCCCTGGACCATGGCGGGCCTGTGGAAATCCCGCCTCCTCCAACACCTCCCAAAGGTCATTCCCTCCTGCCATCCCTCTTAAAGCACAGGGTGATCACTCCATCCCCTCATCCCCCTCAAACCCCAGGGGCTCTCTAGGGTCTCAGGATCAAGTAGAAAATGTTCTGTTGGCATTCAAAGTACCTCAGAGTAGCCCAGGCTCCTTTAGCTCTCAGTCCCCACTAAGAACTGGGTGCAATGACCAGGATCCCTGGCTGTTCCAGCAACATGACCCTCTACCTCTGTCCCCTACCCCTGGGTCTAGAAGGCTCCCCCTTCCCTGCTCCCAAGTGCTGACCTCCTCAGCCTCCTTTATGCGCAGTTAAGATCCTCCCTTCCACAGGAGCCTTTCCTGGTCCCTTTTTAACCCTGGCACCTTAATGATGTCCTATTTTTCCTGTATCCAACCTGTTCTGTATATATGCTGCCTTCCCCATTAGGCTGCAAGCTTCTGACCTTGGAGGCTGCTAGGTTCTGCTAGGGTTGGGGTAGAGCCTTCCCCAGTCCAGGGTCCTGTAGCTTGAGAAGACTTTACCAGAGCCATGAGGGGAAGGCGAGGGGGAGTTCTCAGGGCTTTCTTACCCTCTTCTCCAGAGCCCCGCGGTCAGGGGGCGAGCGTAGCTTTTTCTTTCCGGCCCCCGATCCCTTCGGCCTACGTAGATACATAGACGGATATTTGGACTAGGAAAGAAGTGGAAAAAGAGGTGGGAAAATATTTTAAAAGGATATTGGGGAAGGATGGACGTGGATCCCCATTCTTGAAGAGGCTCCAGAGGGGTCCGTTTGACTGAGCAAAGTTCCATCCCTGTGTTCTGAAGAACTTCCCAGAGAAACAAGCGAGGAGAGCAGTGGAGTCCGCACTCGCCATCCCTCAAGATTCCTGGGACCCCAGAATCCCAAGGGACCTCAGAGGTGGCTCATCCGGCCCATCTCCACCCACCGTGAGAGCTAAGGGGGCCCGGGTTACTCTGAGGTACTTTGAATGCCAACAGAACATTTTCTATTTGATCCTGAGACCGTAGAGGGCCCCTGGGGTTTGAGGGGGACGAGGGGATGGAGTGAGCCTTCCAGTCTTTGCTTAAAGACTTCAAGTCAAGAGAAATCAGCTACTTCTCAAGCCAAGGCCAGCTTCTTATTTTCTGATGGCTCCTATTGTCAGGAAGGGTTTCTTTACCCCAACTACACTGGGGAGAAATAAGCTGGCCCTCAGGCTGTAGTTTGAGGACCCCTGATTTAGCAGACATCTTCGGTGGGCCAGGTCCTCCAACATGCACAGCCCCTGCCCTCAAGGAGTTTACATTCTAGTAGGGAACATAGTTTGAGCTCTTCTGTTGGGTCAAGGTATGATGGGACTCGGGTCAGGGCATGGTGGGACTTCCAGGCTCATCCTGGACTCCTCCCAGATTTCCTTCATCCCCAACCCCACACCCAGGGGTCAACCTGCCACCAGGTGTTGCTGTTCTACCCGTCCGCCTTCACAGCCCTTACCCAAGTGCAGGCCCCGATCGCCTTCTGCCTCAACCATGGCAGAACATTTATATAATATAAAGAAAAACAACTTGGAAAGAATTATGATCACAGCAGGGACCAACCATAGCTCTACAAACATGCTCCCTCCCTACTGCCCGACAGGTGATGAACTCTGGTCCAAAGGACACATCTGTCTACGGCCAGTATGACAGTTTGTTTGGGTCAATTGTTGTAGAGGCCGCAGAGAGTGGGGGAATGCTGGGTAAAATATAAGACCCTTTAGAGGAAACCCACTGACAATGTCTGGTTTGGGGTCTGCAGGCCCCATTTCCCTCTGGTCTTTTTTATTGCAAATAATGGGGAATCCCAAGGACTCGGAGAAGATTGTAAGTGTCCTTGCTCTGGTTGCTTTTGCACTGTATCTAATAAGGCCTGAATTCTATCACTCGCTAAGGGCCACTGTTCCACCCACACCAGTGTATCAGATTTCCATTAAATGAGAACAGGTGAGAGTGCAGGCAGGCCTTCAACAAAGCCGAAATACTCAATTGTAACCCTAACTGTTGTAAGATTCTCTTCCCCACAGATTGATGGGGATTTTTTTTTTTAAACTACAAAAGGAATAACAACTCATATCTTATCTTCAAATTTCCATCTCAAGGGGATAGCACTAAGTTCAGATATTGTTAGTGGGTTTCCTCTAGGCTAAAGAGTCTTATACCTTACCCAGAGTTCCCCCCACTATCTGCGGCCCCCTACAGACTGCCAAGCATAATTTTTTTCTTTTCTTTTTCCCCCCCATGAAGGAAGAAAGATGGGAGAAAGAGAAACAATTTCAATTGCAAAATATTCGGTTGGAATTTTAAAATAAGCCTCAGTAATGAAGGAATGGTGCCGAATCTGGAAGTGTGAGAGCACTGCCCTTGGGAAAGCCGCTTTCGTCTTAGGATCCTCTCCACTGAGGTTTCCCAGTTTATTGGGGAGATCATTTGTTTGTCTAGAATTGTTTGCTTGGTTGTCTCCAAGTCTGAGATTTAGAACTGGAAGGGACCTCGGAGGTCCAAGCCCTTTATTCTACAGAGGAGGAAACTGAGGCAAGCGGGGTCATGCAGCTAGGAAGTGTCTTAGTCTGTTACTTGATCTGTAAAATACAGGTGTTTGCTTTAAAAAGTCCCAAGTCCCTTTTCAGTTCTGGGACCTCTCTCTGCAGCCCCAGGAGCAGCCCCTGTGCATGGTGGGAGACAACTCTTACACTTAGCTCCCTTTGGGTCAGATCCTCAGATGAAAGCTCCTCTGAGTCTTGCAGTGGTGATCCACCAGCCATAACAAGGAGTGTGTGTGAGGCTCCTCCTAGTGCACAGGAGGCAGCAGACCCTGGTGATGAGGAAGAAAGATGGTTAGGCAACAGGAGAACGGGTAACATTTCCGTAGTCCTTTCCTGCTTTGCAAAGCATTTTACAAATATTACCAGATTTGAAAAAATCAAAGCAACCTTCGAGGCAGGGGCTCTCGTTACCCTCATTCTACAGCTAGGGAAGCTGAGGTGGACAGAAAGTACCGGCCCAGGGTCATACAGCCATCAAGTGCTGGTTGTTCCCATTCCAGGCCCAGCTCTCCGGCTACTTTCTGGACTGGGTCTTCTGCCGGATTAGACTTCCTTGGTGCCGATAGGGCTGCTGGGGGTCCCACATCCTCTCCCCAGGAGACATGGGCTCACCCCGCTCTGGCTCATCCCCCTCCCCGCCAAAGCCTTCCCCAGTATCTCCAAAGCCCCCTGTGTCCCTCTGCAGACTCAGGCTCCGCAAATGAGATTTTTTCTTGGCTTTGGTCCAGGACATCTCTAAAAGGGGGGTTGCTTTCTGCGGGAGTTGGGGGGGCAAACCCTGATTCTTCCCATTATTCCGACTTCTATTACCGGGTCTGGCCCTTTCCTCAGATATTCTGGAACAATCTTAGACATCAACATACAAAACTGAAACTCGGTCTCACAGTTTCTTCTGAAAGCGGGTCCGGCAGGAAATCCTGTCCCAGGACAAAATCAGGGCAGAACCCGAGCGGTTCCCGTCTTCCTCGTGCTGGCCCAGCCTCCGCTAATTGCGAAGATGAGGTCCTCTTCCTCAGCGGTTGCTACTTACTCAAGCCTGGTTGTCAAGCATCAATTGACTCCAATTAATCAAGGGGTTGTAACGCAGCCGTTTCCTTCCTGATCAGAAAGGGTGGAGCGTTCTTACACAACACAAGTATAATGAAAAAGTAGGTAAATACACAAGGATCATTTCTATTTTTCGTTTTCTCGGTGGGGGGTGGGGAGGGAGAAAGGGAAAGAATCTGGAACGCAAAAGTTCTAAAAACAAGTATTAAAAATTGGTTTCCCACGTAACTGGGGAATAAGAAGTAGTCATTTGTTCTTCAAGAAATGAACTTTTGTTTGGGGAAAAGATTAAATCAATTAAACCGCAGTCTCTTAAATGAGAATTTTTTGACATTTTTTTTTTTTAACTTTTGAGTTCCAGATTCTCTCCCTCGTCCCCATCCCCAATTCCCGATAAAAATCCACGAATGATGTTATGAAAAGCACTAGTTTTTTTTTGTTTTTGTTTTTTTTTTTTTTTAAAGGTGGCGCCTACTTTGAGTGGACCCCCCCCCCCCAGGAGGTGAGAAGAGGGAGGGGGAGGAGAAGGGCGGGGAGCCACTGTATTGTCTCCCACAGAACCCTGCTCCAAAGGCATCGCTCGCGGGCAGAAGCAGGGGCTGTCTCGGGGCAAGCCTCGCTGGGCTCAGCAAGGGCGCAGGGCATCCCGTCCCTGAGCAGGCGGCCCAAGCTCTTAAGGCTCTGCTCAGTTTTACCCTCATTTAACAGAGGAGGGCACTGAGGCAGGGGCGAAGTGACTTGCCTGGATAAGGGCAAGAGCAGAGATTCGAACCCAAATCTGGCATTTCCCTGCCTGGGTTTGGATGCTTTTGGGGCTGGGGACCTCACTACCTTGCAAAGCAAAGCCGCCCTCGGAGGAAGAGGGGCGAGTTACTGGGGGAAGCGGCCTTTGCACCACAGACGGAGGTGGGGGGGAGGGGGAGGGAGAACGCCGACCCCGCAGAAAGCGGAGAGGGTCCCGTTTTTAGGAGCTTGCGGGGAGGCTCAGGAGCCAATAAGCTGTAAGCAGCGGGGAGGAGCTGGGGGAGAGTAAATTCGTCCCACGTAGGTCCCGCCCCTACGGCTCCGAGCCTTCCTCCCCCAACCCCGCCCCTGCTCCCTCCGCTAATCAACGAAGGCATTGATGAAACGGGGCGGGATGAGGAAGCGGAGAAATGACAGCGGGTGGGGGCAATCAGGTGACTGGTAAGCGTGAGCGATGTCGCCTCGCGCCCATCTGGAGGCCGCTGCCGCCTCGAGGGCGGGGGCGTGCCGACCAATCAGAATCGAAGAACGGCGACCCTCGGCCAATAATAACGGAGGGGGGTGGGGAAAGGGGCGGGGTTCTCCAGGCCGCTGCTCGGTGGTGGGTGAGGGATCAGTTTCTTCTGCTCGTTCCCACCCCCGGGACTCCCCATTCCCACCGGGATGCGAGAGGAAGGGGTCTTGGGGAGTTCCTGGTCTGGGGTGGAGGAGCGCCTCGGGGAAAGGGTCCGGGAGCACAGAGAACTCCCGGGCGGGGAGGCGGGGGGGGGGCTACGGGTTGGGCAGCGCCGAGGAGTGAGGGGCCCTGCGGGGGGCGGGACTTCCGGGGGGCCGGTTTCCCGGGGCGGGGCGGTCCCCGGCAGGGGGCGGGGCTCCGAGGCGGTCCTGGTGGGCGGGTGGGCGGGGCTTTGGGGAGCGCGTGAGCCGATCCCGGGACCGCCGGGTGGGCTGGCTAGGCTGGGAGCCGGCTAGCGCTCATGGCCTGCGGCTTCGCTCTCTCCCCAGGGCCCCGGGGTGCCCCGGCCAGGTTCCATGGAGTTCCCCGGGCACAGCGAGCAGCTGTTGCAGAGCCTCCGGGAGCAGCGCTCGCAGGGCTTCCTGTGCGACTGCACGGTGCTGGTGGGCAGCACGCCGTTCCAGGCGCACCGCGCCGTGCTGGCCTCGTGCAGCCCCTTCTTCCAGCTCTTCTACAAGGAGCGGGACCTGGACAAGTGGGACCTGGTGTGCATCCACAACGAGATCGTCACGGCGCCCGCCTTCGGGCTGCTGCTGGACTTCATGTACGCCGGCCAGCTGGCCCTGCGCGGGGACACGCCCGTGGAGGACGTGCTGGCCGCCGCCAGCTACCTGCACATGAATGACATCGTCAAGGTCTGCAAGCGGCGGCTGCAGGCCCGGGCCCCGGCCGAGGCCGACAGCACCAAGAAGGAGGAGGAGCCCTGGGGGCCGCCGGCCGCCCCCGAGCCGCTGCCCAGCACCTCCCGCGGCCTCGCGCCCATGCCCCCGCCCCCCGAGACGCCCAGCTGGAGGGACCAGGACCAGTGGAAAGGGCCCGCCCCGGCCCCCGCCCCGCCCGCCGCCCCCCACGCCGAAGAACCCCCGGGGCCCGACGGGGCCGACACCACCCAGCCCGGCATAGAGGCGCCCGTGGCGGAAGGCTCCCTCTCCAGCCCCACCAGCTCCACGGAAGCGGTGCCCGCCACCTACTTTCCCCTCGGTCTCGGGGCTGCCCCGGGGGAGCCCCCAGGGTCCCTGGAGGTAGATGCTGAGAACACGGGGATCGGGGGCCCGCAAGAACCCAGTGGGCCAGCAGAGGCCTTCTACCCCCCTCCGCCCGCCCCAGCCCCGGGAGAGGCCGAGCCCGTGCAGGTGAAGGTGGAGGCCATCGTGATCTCGGACGAGGAGGCCGAGGGGCCGGAGGAGAGGCCGCGGGACTCCGAGGGATTTTTCTTGCTGGGAGTGGCCAACCGGAACCGCTATGCCCCACCCGAAGCCCTGGAAGAGGCAACGGCGGCGGGGGGCCCTGGGCCCGAGGAGGGGGGCCTGGCCGACCCCTTTGTGGCCCCCGATGCTCACCTTCCCTACCACCTGTTAGCGGGCCCTGGGCACTATCACCCCGGGCTGGTGACCCCCCCTCCTCCGGCACCCAGCGGCCTGCACGAGTCTCTGTACTTGCCTCCCGAGTACGAAGCGGCCTCAGGGGGCTTCGGGGTTTTCATGGAGGATGTCCCCACGTGCAAGATGTGCGGGAAGACCTTCTCCTGCTCCTACACCCTGAGGCGCCACGCGACCGTGCACACCCGGGAGCGGCCCTACGAGTGCCGCTACTGCCTGCGGAGCTACACGCAGTCGGGAGACCTGTACCGCCACATCCGCAAGGCGCACAACGAGGACTTGGCCAAGCGCAGCAAGCCCGACCCCGAAGCTGCCCCCTCCTAGGTGCGCGCCCCGGCTCTCTGACGTCAGCCTGGGGAGTGGGAGGGGCGCCCCAAGAGCCCCGGACTTGGCCCTGGGACTGTCCGGGGAGCGGAGTCCGCGCTGAGAGGAGGGAAGGCTGGGAGGACATCCCCGCGCTGCTGGGGAAGATGGGTGTGGGGGTCGGGCTGCCGTAACGTCCAGCCGCAGGTGAAAGGGCAGCATTAACCTAATCCTGCCCTGTGGGTGGGAGAGCCCGAAGCCGGCTCGGGCCTTGCTCTCCATTTCTCCCAACCGGCTCTCTCCTTCCCGCCCTGGGTTTTTGGGACCCAGAGGCCTTTCATTAGCAATCAGAGAGCACCGTGGCCTTCAGAAAGTTCCCCTGAAGCTGTTACTTGCCACTCCAAGTTTTGTCTTATTGCCTGGGCCATAAATGTGAAAGTGCAACCCTTTCTATGAAGTAGTCTTGGCTGGTTTTTTCCCCACCCTGGACAAAGGGGCTTAATGTTGATTGCTCCTAAGACCTTCCAAGAATCTGGCTTGGGGGAGGAGGGGCTGGGGGGGGGGGGTCAGGTGGCCAACGAGGGACAATAGCTGCAAAGTGAGTTTTAGCTAGAAAAAATGCAGCTTAATTAGGTCAGGGGACTGAATCCCATGAGTGTCTGGGCTGCAGCTAGTGGGTCAGTTTGGCAGCAGACAGCTCCCAGGTGACATCTGGGGTCGAAGGCTTCGATGAGCCGGCCACGCTGAGTGTCGCAAGAGTCAGTTTAGGACTCGGCCTGAGGCCCAGCCTGGTAACCCTCAGATGCAGTCGAGGAGGCCTGGGATACCCAGGGCAATAACAGCTTAGATTCACAGAATGTTTTGAGATTTTGTACAAGGTGACGGGAGCCAGAATCTGTCAGAGAAGGAAACTAGGAAATAGGGGACAAAGAGAGAGGGACATGCCCTGTGACACCAAGATCTTATACCTAGTCTCCTTAGAGATCCCCACCAGGCGGAGGAGACTCTGACTTCTCCCTGGAGCATCTTGAGTTTTGTCTCACAATGTCCCCTTCTCAAAGCCAGCTCCTTTGGCTTTCTGTACTTGGGGAGGAGCTGGGATGTTGGGAGGCAGCCCTGGGGACCTTATTTATATTTAAAGAGCTTCTTACATTCTAAAGTTCTCCATGACCAGTGGCTCACTTATTTTAAGGTACCCACCAATTGTCCAACTCGGGGGACCTGAAGAGGTTCTTACTGGGGCTGCCAGGAGGAGGCAGGGAGGGAAATGTCTTCTGCTCACATTTCCCTTTGTGAATGAAATCTGGGCCTGTCTGGGGGAGGGTGGCAGTCAGGGCACAGGGGCCAGTCTACATCACTGCAATGGAGAGCTTCCTGTGCATCTGAAACATCCCCACTCAGAGACTCCTAAGTCCTAGACTCTTGAGACTTGGTTTTCCAGTTCAATCTGATGCCCTCTGAAGAAGTCCTCTCTGTCACATTGCCAAAAGGGAGGCATTAAGCCTCTGCTTAAACAGTGGGATGAGGGATAGGCAAGTAAAAGATCTAGAGGCTCGGGTTCTGGATTTGAATTTCCATCTGCTCTTTGGCCCTGGACAAGTCGCCTCCAATCTGTGCCTGTTTCCTCATCTCTAGTTTTCATGGGGGTGAGACTGAAGATTTTCTAGTTATCACCTGATGACCACTAACGAGCCACTCATAATTACAAGGTGTACCATTCTATTTTTGGACCGTCCTAATGGCTAAAAAGGGACTTGGGTTGAGCTGAAATCTTCCCGCTTTGTTGAGTTGAAGCATTACATTATGTCCCTTTAATAACTTGATTATTTCCATCTTAGAAATCGCTAACAAGTTTCAATTCCTGTTCTAACCCAGAATATAATGGGCCTGGAACAGAAGTTCATTGGCATTAAGCAGCTTCCCAGGTCTCACCAAAGGAAAAGGCTCAGAACTGCCCTTAGACCTTCCTTTCCTTTCCCCTTTAGCTCAGATTAGTTCTAGCTGTGATGGAATTGTAATGTTGGAGGCATTTTTCTTGCTGAGGGTTTTCCCATGTCCCTTTCAACTGCTTACTCCTTGTCCCTGTTCCATTCCTGCTTAGGAAACCTCTTGCTCCCTTTCCTTTTTTCTCACAATCTCTTTTCAGATGCTCCTCCACATCATTCATTAGGGTCTTTAGCCCAGTAGCCCAAGTTACTTCTCTTTCTTAATTCCCCCCACAGCTCAGTCAGCTGATGAGGAGCCCGGCCACGCAGATTCGTGCTTGGCTTTCTGGCCCCCTTGGGCCCATTTTCTGGGTCGTTCCAGTCAGGCCCCGTGCTTCATGACGCCTGGATTTTTCCTTCTCCACATGCCAGCCTCCTTTTGTGCCATGTCAATACCACCCGTATCTCCATGTTACTTCTTGGCAGCCTGGAAGGAAAGGCCATGTGAGGATGAGGAGGTCCAAACACTCGCATTCAGGTCTTGGTGACAATCCTATTTGGATCTGGGCAAACATCTGCCTTCCAGGTCCATTTCCTTTCTGTTGAAGGGGGTTCGTGGGACTAGGTGATTTCTAACGCTCTCCCTAGCCCTCAGTTCTGTGAATAGTCTCAAATAAAAGGAACATTTTCATTATACATGAATTTCTTTATAAATCAGTTGAGTTTGTCATTATCTATAGAATTTAAAAAAATAGGAAGAGAAATTAAACGCTATCACCGTAGCCACTGTTCCAGCCAGTTTAAAAGGAAATATCTAGACTCACTTCCCTTTCTAAATTTCCCCCAAAGCTCCTTTGGGCAGAAACACATTTTCGTGGCCAGTGTGAGCTAGTGTTCTCATGATATAAGAGGAAGGGCTGGGAGAAAGGGGCATTACTGATAAAGGACACCACAGACTGGGCAGATTTCCCAGGATTTATTGACTTGCCGTAGTATGGAAGCGTCCCTCGGCCGATGAGTGTAGACCGAGCTTGGGTCCAGCCACGCTTCCGTCATGAGTCTAGCTGCCAGTGAGTGAATCTTTGGGCCAAACGCTTTCAGCAGGTGTGTAAAGGTGGTCACCTACATTAGCAGCAGGAACATGAGCCTTTCCAAGCACGAAGATGAGTGTAGATTGTGTGACGTGTGAGATGACACCCCCTGACCCGTAAGAGCCTTGCCACAAACAGCCGTCTGTTCTGGCTTTGCATAGGACCCAATGAACAGTATAGGGGCCTGATAAAGAACCCCCACCACCACCACCAACCACAGAGCAAGCACACCAACTGGAAATGAGGTTTTTAAATACACAGGATTACAAAGGAAAGCAATTGTATTCAGTCAATTATGAAAAAAAAAAAAAACAGGCTCACAACCTGATCAGAGAAGCACTGAGGGCCACAGCAGCCCGCCCTTTGTGCATCCCCGGTATCCTGGGGGCTTCTCATCCCCTTTTTCTGTCCTTCAAGTCCTTGGAGGGAGAGAGGCACTTGGAAAAAAATACAGGGACTACTAGGGGACAGAGAACAATGTTCTGGAAGGCTAGGGATGGACTGAGACCGCTTCAGCCATTTCCCTAGAGGCCAGCTTTGTGTGGTCACTTGGCTACTGTAGTTGAATGAATGGGGTTCATTTCTGAGGCTCACACAGACTTCAGCAAGAAATGCTTATTGTGTAGAAAGCAGAAGCAGAGACCAGAAGGGAAAAAGCAGGGCTCAGGTGTCACAGTCAGGTAAACAATCATTAGTCCTGGGGCATCAGAGAGTTGCATCAGTGTGACCCAGGGGGGAAAAATGATCGTCCTAATGTTAAGTTTTAATATAGTTGGGTCTAATCTCTGATTCCAATTATCATGAAAAAAAGAATGACTGTGGCCCAGAAAGAGCATTGCAGCCTATCAGGCGTCCCTTGACACCATCCAAACACCCATCATCCCCAACTGTCCAACAGGATTCCGCTGCCTTGGATCTTTAGGGAGGTAGAGCAGAAGCCTGGTTCCAGACAGCCGTCCTACACCACCTTTTGCCAGCCCTGTGAAAGCCTGCGGACAGATGGGTCTCCCCCATCCATTTCTTGGAATGTGTGGTTCGCTGAGATCTGTATCTAGGAGGCTTGTTCTGGGGTTCCCCATAATAAAACTCCACAAGGCTACAACAGTGATGCTGGACACAGAGACGGTGAGGAAGAGGACGATTCAGATTGCCTAAGAGGATGGGTTTGTGCAGGGCTGGGAACCCAAGGCCAGCTGAGGTATATCACAGGTGGACTGTTTGAAGTCCCCGCTTCCGGGTCGGGGAGGCTGGGGAGGAGGGCATGGGGACTCCAAGGAGGGCTAAAGAAGGCTTTGGCTCTGGGCTAACCAAACATGCCCATGTAAAGCTGTTTTTCCTTTTGGTGGTAGCTGCTTAGTTCTGATTCTGTCCGCTGCAGGTATCGCCGGACATTGGCATCTTGGGAAGAAGAAGAAAAGAAATGAAGTAATTTGAGTCTCCAGGGAGGAGGAATCAGATGTGAATAATCCCAAACCTTCCTACAGCCCTCTAAGATGGCTAGGGAACTTGCAAGGCCTGAGACAAACCTAGAAGATGAGCTGAAGCTGGTATAAAACCCCCCACTGCTTGAGGTAACCAGCTGGCCCCCGGCAGGAAAAAGCTTCCCCATCCCTGCTCTAAGAGATAAGGACATCCTGACTGTGCAGGGGCCAGAAAAATCAGATTCGGATTCAAATTCATTAATCTGGAGGTTTGCTCATTTATTTATTTTTCAAGGACTGAAGGCTGGATCTTTGTTTTGGAAGCAAGACTATCTCCTAAATGTTTTCATCATTTATGAGGGCAAACAGCTTTTAAAACACCTTTGATGCTTCCTTTATGTACAGGGTGAGATGTTAATTACGAGCCATTAACTCTTCAGGGAAACGGACCTTCGAAGGGAGCTTGTCTGAGGGATTTAGGGGCTCCCTCTGAAACCAGTAATTCTTCATCTGAAGCACGACCTCCAGTTTGCTTTTTCGTTAATTCAGACTAGCTCTTCCAAATGAGCAGAGTTAGCAGAGTTCTATCCTTTCCCTAGGTTTCTCAGAGAAAGAGGAAGACCAAGGTAGTAGATAAAGGACAAGCCTGGGATTCCAGAAGCCCTGCTTTGAGCCTTTGGCCCTGCCTGGGTGGGTGACCCTGGTCAAGTCACTTTACTTTCCCTGCAAGGTTCAGACTTTGAATTGCAGATCATAGTTGAAAAATCTGCTCCCTGGGGAGTGGCACTCCCTACACCGACAAACTCTGAGGTCCAAGCTGAGAAAAGCCCTCGGGACCGGAGCCCAAAGTCTGACGCCGGTACAGAGGTCCCTCTCGGACGCCAGAGACAGAAGCTGGCTGTTGGGAACGCCGCCCTCTTTCGAGGTCGTTCCTATGGTCACCAAGAGGCCCAAAGGCAAATGGGAAAGGGACAGGAAAGTGCAACAGATAAACTGATCCACCCTCAAGAATGCAGGTCTTCCCCCATCAGGGCCTCAAGGACCTCGAACCCTCTTCACATTCCCTTTGGGCAGATGCCATTTGAGCCCTACGACTACACTCTCCCCCCACACCCCAGCTCCTCCGGCTCACCTTTTGGCTGCCGGTCAGTGGCGGCCTGAAGGTAGCGTCGGGCCTGGTCATAGTCCTGCAGGTGAAAGGAGGCCACCCCTGCCCGGTACAGGGCCTTGGCGTTGGAAGGCTGGCGCTCCAAGACCTTCTGACTGTACTCTCTCACTCGCTCATAGTTCACGGGCTCCATCTGAAGCAGGCAGGCTGAAGGGGCCGAGAAAAGAGGCGCAAGGGCCACCTGGTGAATTCCCGGACAACGCTGAGCACAAGGCTTTGATGCCCAACCCCCGCCCGACACCATGAAGGGTCTCCTCACAAACAGCAAAGGCGGCTAGCTGGCTCGGGGGCTGCTGAGCCTGGGCAAGGCACTCAGCCTCCGTTTGCTTCAGTTCCCTTCTCTGTAAAAGGAACTGGAGAAGGACGTGTCCTGGGGCCTCCCCTGCTCTAGCACTCCTCGGATTCCCGCTTGCCTCGGACTCTGGCCTTTGCATCCTGGCCCTGGATTCTCACACAAATCGGATCGGGGTGTTCTGAGACCGAGGAGGCGGGAACCATCCCACAAGCTCTTCTCGTGAAAGCAAAGGATTCCTGGATTCCAGAGCTGAGGGTGAAAGGTCATCTGGGCCTTAAGGGGCTTGACTGTGCCCTTGCAATATGACCAGTGCAGAGGGTCAGATCACAAAGCATCCTGGCCAAGGGTCTGGTTCTTGCTCTGATGAACTCTCAGACACTGGTTGAGAGAATCTCGTTGGGAAGGAAAGCAAGGGAGAAAAAGGGCGGCCTTGGGGCCAGAGTGTCTCATGTTGGGGACCATTCTAACATATCCTAACAAGGGACAGACCGTGGGCTACGGACCCAGCTCTGGAATCAGTGGGCGGCACTGGCCAAGTTATATAATCCCTGTCTCGAAGGTATCAGGCGCATGCTCCATCTCCCTGACAGGTTGTTTGTTTAAAATGAATCACAATACATCCAGCCATTCTGGAGAGCAATTTGGAACTATGCCCAAAAAGTTATCAAACTGTGCATACCCTTTGATCCAGCAGTGTCTCTACTAAGCTTATACCCCAAAGAGATACTAAAGAAGGGAAAGGGACCTGTATGTGCCAAAATGTTTGTGGCAGCCCTGTTTGTAGTGGCCAGAAGCTGGAAAATGAATGGATGCCCATCAATTGGAGAATGGTTGGGTAAATTGTGGTATATGAATGTTATGGAATATTATTGTTCTGTAAGAAATGACCAACAGGACGAATACAGAGAGGATTGGCGAGACCTACATGAACTGATGCTGAGCGAAATGAGCAGAACCAGGAGATCATTATATACCTCAACAACGATACTGCATGAGGATGTAGTCTGATGCAAGTGGATTTCTTCAACAAAGACAAGATCTAACTTAGTTTCAATTGATCAAGGATGGACAGAAGTAGCTACACCCAAAAGAAAGAACACTAGGAAATGAATGTAAACTGCTTGCATTTTTGTTCTTCTTCCCAGGTTATTTATACCTTCTAAATCCAATTCTCCCTAAGCAACAAGAAAACTGTTTGGTTCTGCACACATATATTGTATCCAAGATCTACTGTAACCTATTTAACATGTATAGGACTGCTTGCCATCTGGGGGAGAGGGTGGAGGGAGGGAGGGAGGGGAAAAATCGGAACAGAAGTGAGTGCAAGGGATAATGTTGTAAAAAAATTACCCTGGCATGGGTTCTGTCAATAAAAAGTTATTTAATTAAAAAATAAATAAAATAAAATAAAATAAAATGAATCACAGAAGCCCCAGAAAAGTACCAAGGGCCATACCAATGTATGTCTCTTGTGGTGTCCACGGGGCAGGTCAGTGGCTTCAGTGGGAACTCCCGGGCCCTCTGCTCTTCTTCCTCCATACTCTCTCCCTTGGGGATCTCATTGGCTGCCATAGACTTAATGACAACCTTGATGCAAATAATTCCCAAACTTACCTTTTCTGCCCTAACTTCTCTGCTGACTTCACATAACTCATTACCTTTCTCCCAAACCTTCCTCTTCCTAACTTCCCCTTTACGGTTGAGGGTACCCCCACTGTTCCAGTCCCCAAGCTCACAAACCAGCCATCCTCGACAACTCGCTCAGCCTCTAGAGCCAATCATTTGCCAAATGTGGTCTCCCATATGCTTTCCCTTTCTCCTGAGACATGGTCCCAGGTAGAGGGTACAGGCCTTATCATGTCATACAAGACTCTAACCTGGCAAAAGGCCTCAGCCTCAAGTCTCTTCCCCTCTGCTCCTCTCTACTCTAGTTTGTCCTGCACTTATAGCTGCCAAGATATCTCTCTCCTCCCATCCAATCAACTGTAGTGGCTCCCTATTACCTCAAGAATCAAATATAAAATCTTCTGTTTGGCTTTTAAAGCCCCTCAATAACCTGGCCCTCTTCTTACCTCCCCAATCCTCCTTCACGTCCCAGCCAAAGTCCTACTGTTGGCAAGAAGTTTTCCCCAGATCTCCTTAATCCGAGAACCTTCCTTTGGAGACTCTCCCCAATCAATTCTGTCTATTTTTCTATTGTTTGCACAGTCATTGCTTGTAGCCTCCCCCACAGGTCTGGGAGCTATCTTTTGTCTTTATCTCCTAAGCCTAGAGCCTGGCACTTAGTAGGTGTTTTGTCAATGGTAGTGCGGTAGTAGAGCTAAAGCTGGAATCCTACTTCGGCCAGCTCTGGGGGTGGAGGATGCAGGCGCCCCAGGAAGCGCGGGCTGGGGAGTTTCAGGAAGGTGGAGCTTGGCAGCAGCACGGAATCAGGCCCATGAGTGACATCAGCATGAGTGGGTCAGACCCACAAGTGCCTCTTTACCTCCTGGCCTCTGTGAAAAGGGGGGACCCAGTCTTCAAAGAAAAACTTAAAATCCATACACCCTCCTTGAGCAAGATGGCCTTACCCTGCCGTAAAACGAGATTTCAGTATTTCCTGACTTTCCCGTGAAGTAGCTGGTGCTTCCAGGTTTCTTGACACCGAATCTCCATTTTCTGGGATATAATTTAAGCTCCTTTTTTTTGTTTTTAGAGTTCAGTTTAGTTACAATTACGATCTCTGCCCCCTATCTTTGTAGCTTAATCTAACAATAGCCCTGTCCTGAACAAACTGTCCATTCTTCTCAAGGCTCAGGCAGTATGCCAACCTGTATCTCTCTCCCACAAGTCCCTCCGCAGAGGCCTGGTTTCTGCTGGTTCAGTAGCCTCCAGCCTTCTCTTGGCCAATCCAAATGACCGATTACTGGTCCTGCTCAATAAAGTCTCCCCTGACCACTCCAATGATCTCTCCCTCTTCTGAGCCAATCCTGCTGCTATCACTTAGTATCAAGGGCCACGGTGTAGTGACTCCCTGCCCCTGGAGTCAGGAAGCCCTGGATGCAGCTCCCCAGCCAGTCAGACTGATCGCTCAGCCTCCTCTATAGAAGGAAGGGCTTGGCTGCCCAATCACGACCTCTTTCACTCAAGGAATTTCTATGTGACCCCAGGTACATAAACGAGGGGTGCAAATCCAACACTGATTGATAACAAATCATAACTTCACGGCCCCTAGCTTTGCTACGTGTGATTCCACAGGCATTTCTTGGGGTATTTACCTGCCCAACTATGAGACTATGAAGTGCCCAGGGCTTCCAGCACAGTACTGGTCACAGAGCTAATCACAGCTTGATAAATATTGCAAATAAGAGGAGGACAGACTTGGATATGCTACGGAATAGCTCATATACTTGGAGGCTGGGCAGGATCCTTTCAGCTGAACATCCTTAGGTCTTTTTTTCTCTGCTCCTACTGCTCATGGCCTGAGTTTTTGACAATCTTTGTTCCTTTGGTTCAGAGCTCTGACCCCGGTGCTCCTCAACGAAGGCGCGCTGCACGTAATTGTTACACTGGCGGGGCTGGAGGAGCAGGACGGTGTGAGGGCCGGGAAACTGGCCTCGGGAGTCCTGGGTCAGGTCCTTCCAGCTATGGCTGGCCAAGTCCCTCGAGCTCCCAGGGGCCCAAGGTGCTCAGGATCTGCCTTCTCCTCGGAGGCCAGACCCTCAGCCGGATGGCATGACAGGCGTGGACCACACAGGCGGTCGGAGCAGTGCTAATGCTCCCAGACCAGAAGCAGATCACGGCCCTACCACAGAGTCCCCGCAATTGCTTCACTTCTAACTGCGCGGTTGGTCACTTTAGCAGGCAGGGAGTGTTCCCTGCTCTACTCTAGATGCTGCACTTTGCCAGGAACCCTTCACCTGAGCATCCATCTCGTTCTGACGTAATTTCTAACCACTTGGTATCCTCAGGGACCCCAAAGGTCTTCACTTGATCACTAGCCTCCTGCTTGCCTGGTCCTACCAGTGCCACCCCTCCCCCTCCCCCGCCCCCCCCCAGGACTGGGCTTCCAGGGTGAGGCGGTCCTGGACATCACGGGGCTAGTGCGTTTGCTTCAGCAGCTCCTGTCCCCCCCACTAAGAAAGGGAGGATTGTTCCACCTCTCTCCGCAATCACTCCGCACGCCGGTTTCAGCTCTACGCGCCGCCGCTGTCCCTTGGTTAACAATGGGTCTGTTTCAGCCAGTCTAAAATTAGCTGGCCTAAGAAACCTCCTACTCCCAGCAAAACGGCTCTAAAGCCATTCTCGGAGCCATCCCCTCCAGCTTGAAAGCGAGGGACCCAAGATGCTCCTCCCCGTCAGGGGAAAGGGACCCCCCATCCCAGCAGATTCCGGCTCCCTCTCTTCCCCCTGAGCCCAGCAAAACCTCGGCACGACCGACACGGCGGCGAGAAGCTGCGTTCTAGGCCTTACCGGCGAGGTTGTTGTAGCAGTCCGTCTGCGTGCTCTCCAGCACCTTCTGCTGCTCCGCCGAGAGCACGGGGCCGCGGGCTCCCAGGGGCGGCAGCGGCGCCGGCAGGCTCGGATCCAGGCCCCGCAGCTGAAGCAGCGCCCGGTGGTAGCGGCTCACCGCGTCCCGGTAGCGCCCCTCCCGGTAGCGCTGGTTCCCCTCCTCCTTGTACTGCTGCGCCTCCCGAAGCCGCCTCTCCATGGCTCAGGGTCCGGAGCTGCAGCCGGGACTGGTGGCGAGGGCGAGGCTGCAGACGCTGCGGCCGGGAGGAGACCCTGGGACACCCGGGGCTGCCCGACCGGGGGGAGGGGGGAGGGGGCGGGGGCGGGGCTCCTCCCAGAACCTCCCGAGGGACACGGAACACACGGGGCTGGCTCTGCACCCAGTCCCTCCCCCCGCCTTCAGCGGGCAAACAGACCGCCGAGAGGGGGCGGGCGGCTCCCGCGGCGGCCCCGGAGCCCGGAGTGCGACGGCGGCCGCACCTTGGGCTGGCCTCGCACCGCCCTTACAGAGCCCCTGCCCCCCCAGGCCGCACCTCCCCTCCCGCCGCGACCCCACGGGCCCCACCGTCCGCCCAGAGAGGCGGCACCGGGGCGCTGGCGTCCAAGTCCTGAACGTGGCCGGGACGCGGTGGCCGGGCTCCCGGGGGACCCCACACGCGGAAAGCGGGCCCGGCCCTGCACCGCCGCCGGGATCCCACCGAGGGCCCGATTACCGAGCGCCTCCCGCGCGCGCTCCCGCCGCCCAATCACCTCACGGCCGCGAGCCGATGCACGCGCACCGAGGGCCAAAGACCTCGAGCATCTCCGCCTTCCTCCCGCCTGTCCCTCGGGGTCGGCGCCCCGCGCGGACCAATCCACAAACCGTCTCTGGCTGAGTAGCCCAATCAGAGAAAAAAAGAAACCCCGGCGGTGCGGACCCACCAATGGGAATGAAGACTGAGCGATTCGAGCCACCCAATAAGAGGGGCTTGGGGGCGGGAGAAAGGGGAAACCCCGAGGGCGTGTCGCCGGCCTGGAGACTGCGGGTGAGAAGGGACCAGCGGCCCCTGGGCCCGCACCCTAGTTTTGTAACTAAAGAATGACGTTTTCTCCGCCCCCGCTCCTCCTTGCGGCAGGGGGGGCAGGGGCTGCCGAGGCCGCCCCTCAGCGTAAGAAGCTAGGAGGTGGGGGAGAGGAAGGGCGGCAGCCCCGTAGTGGAAACCGGCTCAACCCCGCTCCTGGGGGCCGCAATAAAAACAAGACCCAAACAAATCGGGATCGACCCTGTTGCAGTGATTGGTGGAGAAGGAAAAGGGGGCGGGAAGAGCGAGGAAAGGCAGCCTATCCTGGGAGGCGCGCGGTTCGGGGGGCGTGAAGGGAGGGGTGGAAAAAGAATCCCCTCGGAGGTCCGAGACTAGGCCCGGAGAGAGAAAGGAGGGTCGGGGGCACGGCCGGGATGGTCGCCGGCCGGGAGTCCCCGGCGTCGAGCCGCCGGCCCCCTGTTTCCCGGGAGCGCGTGCCCGAGCGGGCCCCGGCCCCGGCGCGCGAGAGGCGGCCGGCCCCGGCCCCGGCGGCGGCGGCGGGCGCTGCGCCTGCGCGCTGGGACAGGGCCGACGGTTCGCGGGGGGGCGAAACCGGGGCGGGGGCGGCGGGCGGTGGAGGCGGCGGCGGCGGCGATGGAGGTGAAGCGGCTGAAAGTGACCGAGCTGCGGTCGGAGCTGCAGCGGCGGGGCCTGGACTCGCGCGGCCTCAAGGTGGACCTGGCGCAGCGGCTGCAGGAGGCGCTGGACGCCGAGATGCTGGAGGACGAGGCGGGCGGGGCGGCGGCGGCGGCGCGGCCCGCACGGCCGGGGGCGGCGGCAGAGGCGGCGGCCGAGGCGGCGGCCGTGCGGAGCCCGGGCGGCGACGAGGCGAACGAGGACGCGGACGCGGACGCGGACGAGGACGAGGACGCGGACGAGGACGCGGCGGCGGCGGCCGCGGAGGGGGAGGAGGGGGCCGAGCGGCGGGAGGAGGGGGAGCGGGGGGCGGGGGCGGCCGAGGAGGACGCGGCGGCGGCGCTGCTGCTGCTGGAGGACGAGGACGAGGCCGAGGATCCGCCCCCCGCCGCCGCCGCGTCCCAGCCCCAGCCCTCGGGCCGGGCCTCGGCGCAGCCCCGGCCGCCCGCAGCCGCCTCGCCGGCCATGGCAGCGCCCGACCCGCAGCCCCCCGAGTCCCCGGCACCGCCGCAGCCCTCGCCGGGCCCCGACCAGGGCGACGCGGACGCCGAGCCCGAGCCCGACGCGGCCTTGGCCCCGGACGGCCAGCGCGACCCAGCGCCCGCCCCCAAGGCCGGCGGCGACGCGGAGCGGGGTGAGCATGCGGGCCTCGGGGGCCCCGGCTGTCGCCGGGCTGGGGGGGCTTGCAAGGTCGGCCCCGGAGGTGGGTCCGGTTACCTTGCTGTGAAAGGGGGGCGCGGACTGGGGGGCTTGCAAGGTCGCACCCGTTTCCTTGACTGTAAAAGGGGGGGCTGTGCGAAGCAAGGTCGTGCCTTTTCGAACCTCAGTTTCCCTTGTTGTAAAAGGGGGCGCTGCAGTGGCTTTGCAAGGTTGACCCCGAACGTGCATCTGGTTACCTTGTTGCACGAGGGGGCTCTGGGCTGGGGGGACTCACAAGGTCGAGCCTCCCTCTTCCTTGTTCCGGAATGTGGGGAGGGTGCTGGGCGGGGGGGGGGGGGGGGGGGGGGGGGGGGGGGGTGATTCGTTTTCATGTCGGCAAACTCGGGGTGGTCATCGAACCCCCCCCCCTCCTTTTTATGATGCCCTCCTCGAACCGTTGGTGGAAAGGTGGTTTTTGGCCTATTTGGGGGCCATCTCTCTGCCAGCCTTGATTTCCCCCGGGGAAGGAGGGACTGGATTTTCTGGGAGGTGAAGGTGCCGGCTTAGTAATTTGTCTCTGGTCTCTGATCTCCATTTCCCTTCCCTCCCTGCTGCATCCTGCAGTTTGACGGGCAAGCCCGGCCCCCAGGATCTCTGTAAGTCAGTCAGGGGGCTGGACCAGGGCAGTCCTCCTCCCATGAGGTCTCTGAGCTTCCAGGAGCCCGAGAGACAGTCTCTAAGTTCTGATCTCCCCAGGACGGCCCGGCAGGGCCCAGCTTGGCCTCTGTGGGCCCTCCTGCCCCCTGGGCTGGATGCTGCTGTCCTGGAACTGCCCGGACTACCTGTGGAGCGCCCAGCCTTCCGGAGCTCCCGGGAGGGGAGGCTTGCTGGGGGAAATGGGGTTTCCCCGACTGGCTTCTCCCTCCGGTCCCTGCGGAGCCTGGCATCTGGGCAGTCGGGAAACCCATGGCAACTGGGGCAGCAGCAGCTCCTCCGCCTCGCGCCTCCAGTGGGGCTATCGGGTTTAATAGTTAAGAGACGGACACGAATGATTGCTCTGGGGCAGCATAGTTACTGTTACTGACTTTGAGCTTTAGCTCCCTTCCTGTTCAAATGCCAACCTTTGTACTGAGATAGCAGACGAGCCGTTTGTGGTGGGTTCACCTCAGTGAGTTTTTCTTTTAAATAACTGGGGTTTCTGAAAGCTCCTTGAAACGCAGCCGATTGAGGTGCCCCGAGGTGGCGGACTCGAGGAGCAGGCAGCTTTTCCCAGGGAGATAATGACCTTTTAGCGTTGGAAGTGATTGGCTGGCTCTGTAAACATGTCAGAGTCCAGGCAGGATCTGGGGAGCTAACTCCAAGTGGGCCTGTGGAAGGTGGACTTGTGGGGTCGATAATGCCTCTGAGCCAGCGCCAGCTCTTTGATAAGGCCGAACTCTAGATGATTATCATGATGTGGAGCCTTTCTAAATAAAAACAGGGTCCAGCGGATGGACTAATTAAGCACCTACTGTTTGTAGTATTCCGTCCTCGGCACTAGGGATAATACAAATAAAGAAAAAACACCGTAGCACGGTTGATTAACGTTCAGTGGCCAGAATATAAATTATTTAGCTTCTGTCAGTCATAGGAAGGCTCGGATACCTGCACTCGAATTGATAGAGTGTAAATGGGGTTCTAGCCAACTAAGGTATCATCGTGGATGTACCTTGTTAAAAAATCTAGTTTTATCATTTAAAAAAATAATAATTGGGTGTTAAAGTTGAAAAAGCATCTTCCTGTCCCAGATATTGTGTGCACCAAATCTGCAGAATTATTTATGGGTTTCTTGTGACTTATGCTTTGCCCTCACAACATTGACTGAAAAACCATGTTAAAAATACAGCCTTGTCTCGTGCACCTGGATCCACCTGCTATTTGTAGGGAAGCTGTGGCCACACATTTTAAAATTGGGGGAAGGGATTTTCTATTTAATTGAGGCTGGATTGTCAGTAAGCTGTTAGAACTAACCTGTCCAGCTAGAATCCCAAGTAGAGTTCAACCCATTCAGTTGTCTGAGACCTTGACCTTCGCTGTGCTGCTCTGGGCAGTTTGCACTGTCCCAAGTTTAAAACATGCATTTCTGTCTGAGTTAATTTGGGCAGATGGGTGAAAAAAAAAAACAAGCCCAAGAATTGTCAATTTTCTTTTTTATTTTATCATCAGTCTCTAGCAGATAAAGTCATTATGTTCTAGACAGTTGTGACAAGGTTTCCTTTCGTTGTGGAGGCACCGTGGCTACTTCCAGGGGATGTGGGGGTTAGATTTAGGAGACTTGTTTTTTTTTTTCAGTGAAAATTGTTCATTTCCCATCCTTTCTGTAGGAGAGGAGCGTAGTGAGAAGTCAAAACCCACGAGTTCAGATGGAGAGCGTCGTGGGGTAAAGAGACAGCGGGACGAGAAGGAAGAGCACGGCAGGGCTTACTATGAGTTTCGAGAAGAGGCTTATCACAGTCGGTAAGAGGGAGCTCCCCTTTGAGTCCCTGGCATTCCTGCTTTGGCCACGAGACCCAGAGGGGCTGCTGCCGAACGAGTTGGATCTGAGGGGCTTCACTGGCGCCTTCTCCAGAGGTTTCACGTGCTCCCCTTGAAGTAGACTCGAGCTCAGGCAAACACCCATCAGAGACGGGGATGTGCTGGGTCACAGGGTGCTGTTTTTCTCTCGTATAGTTCAAAGTCTCCCCCGCCCCCTGAAGAAGAGGTCAGAGATGAGGAAGAGGACCCGACCCTTGTGAACCTAGACACGTGTACGTAGGAGGCGGCCCGGGAACCTCCCGTCTCCTCCCTAGCTTCAGGAGTGCATTTGTCATCCGGGCCCCGAAGGGCTCAGGAGGCTCGGCCTTAGAGGGGTGGCGGGATCGGGGGCGGCCTGGGCTGCTGGAGTGACGCCGTCTCCTCCTTCCCCACAGATACCTCGGACCTCCATTTCCAAGTCAGCAAAGACCGGTATGGGGGCCAGCCGCTTTTCTCTGAGAAATTTCCCACCCTCTGGTCGGGAGCCAGGAGCACCTATGGAGTCACGAAGGGCAAAGTCTGTTTTGAAGCCAAGGTGGGGCGGCAGCTCGTGAGGATCGTTCCTCCTCCTCCCTCCTCCCTGTGTGCCCGCCGGCTCCCCTCTGTGCCAGAGCTGGTGGGCAGCAGCTGGCAGGGTGGCCCCCCCCCCCCAAGGGGCTGGCCCTGGGGGCTGGGGTTCCAGGTGGCTGAGGCTTCCCTTTCTGCCAACACAGGTGACCCAGAACCTGCCCCTGAAGGAAGGTTGTACCGAGGCGTCTCTTCTTCGAGTCGGGTGGTCTGTTGACTTCTCCCGGCCACAACTTGGTAAAATCCCTTTTCCCTTCCCCTCGTAACTGGAGCAAGTCTCCCGTGTGGGACATTGGAGGGGGAGGGCATCTTCTGGGGAGGTAACTCTGCTCCTCTGTTCTAGGTGAAGATGAATTTTCTTATGGCTTCGATGGCCGGGGGCTAAAGGCAGAAAATGGGCAGTTTGAGGAATATGGCCAGGCCTTTGGGGAAAATGATGTCATTGGCTGCTTTGCTGTAAGTCTTTGTGAGAGCAGTCCATTGATTGAAGGCTGTAGGCCGCAAGGGCATGGCGCCGGGGGAAGGCGCCGGGCAGTGCGCTCCCTCTCCGCGAGGTGCCCGTCCTCTCGACTGCCAGGGGGCTTGCTCTCTGCCAGCTCCTGCGCTGCTGATGAGGGGCTTTGTGCCACGAGTTGACAAAGGGAGAGCGCAGCTGCAGAAGCATTTTTCCTCCTTGTCCTGGGATGCTGAGCAGGCAGCTCAAGCCGTGCTCTGTTGCTTGTCCTTGTCCATCACAGAATTTCGGGAGCGAGGAAGTGGAGCTGTCTTTCTCTAAAAATGGAGATGACTTGGGTGTGGCTTTCCGGGTCAGCAAGGAGTCCCTGAGCGAGCGGGCTCTCCTGCCCCACGTCCTCTGCAAAAACTGTGTGGTGGAGCTCAACTTTGGCCAGAAGGAGGAACCCTTCTTCCCCCCTCCTGAGGAGTTTGTGTTCATCCACGCTGTGCCCGTGGAGGAGCGGGTTCGGACGGTGCTGCCGCCCAAGACCACGCAGGAGTGCGAGGTGGGAGCAGCGGGAGCCCGGGGGTGGCACTGAGAGCTCAGCGGGGGCGGGGCAGGAGGAGGGATGGGGCCCACCCGCACTCAGGGAACACTTCCCCTTCTGGGCTCTGTCTTCCCCGCTACAAACCCGGTGCTGTAACCTTGCAGGTGTTACTGATGGTGGGACTACCTGGATCTGGAAAGACCCAGTGGGCATTGAAGTATGCACAAGATAATCCTGAGAAAAGATACAATGTCCTGGGAGCTGAGACTGTGCTCAATCAGATGCGGGTAAGCGGGGAGTACCCTCGGTGGGCTTGGGCAGCGGTGCCCCACAGCCTCGAGAAGCCCAGACTGTTCCTGTTCCTGGGAGCCTGGGAGCAGATCTGAAGGGCCGTGGTGGAGAGGAAGACCTGTTGTGTTTGTTTCCTTGTCAGATGAAGGGGCCTGAGGAGCCAGAGATGGACCCCAAGAGCCGGGACCTTTTAGTGCAGCAAGCCTCCCAGTGCCTTAGCAAGCTGGTCCAGGTGGCCTCAAGGACAAAGAGAAACATCATCCTGGATCAGGTATTCCTCCGCGAGCCCTTGTCGGCCTTCCCGGGCCCGGCCTGCTGGGCCAGGGATCCAGGTCCCTCATCCAGTGTCCCTGAGCTGCCTGGCCAAGGAGGGTTCCTGAGCTTCAGGCCGGTCTGCTTCTGGGCAGCCGCTGCCGGAAAGCTCGAGTAAGCAGGCGTCCCTTGTGCTCGTGTCCCCAGTGTAATGTGTACAACTCCGGCCAGCGGCGGAAGCTGCTCCTCTTTAAGACCTTCTCCCGGAAAGTTGTGGTGATCGTCCCCAATGAGGAGGACTGGAAAAAGAGGCTGGAGCTGAGGAAGGAGGCGGAGGGAGACGACGTGCCGGACACTGTAATGCTGGAGATGAAAGGTGCGCGCTGGGGTTCCGACCTCCCTGGTGGGCTCCCACCTCCTTAGCGGCCAGAGGAGCTCCAGAAACCCAGATTGGAGCTGAAGGGAGGAGAGCCAGGCCACAGGCAGGCCCCGCCCTGGGATGAGCTTTGTGAGGATGAGCTTAGTAGGTGGCAGTAATTGGAATGAGGGGGAGCTCCGGCCTGGAGGGCGAGTCCCGTCCTTGTAGCTGCCCATTAGTGCTTCTGCTGTTTGGCTGAAAGAGCCCCTGCCCTTAGTGGGAGCCTCCAGACAGGCCGACAGGATAGTCTCAGGAAACTGCAGGTGAGTGTTTTTGCCACTCGGGTCCAGAGAGCCCCAGGCTTAGGCGTCTTTCTGAGCCCCTGGAACTCGGTTGTGGTTATGAAGAAAAGGGTCAGCAGGACGTGGAACCATGGGGAGGTTGTTACGTTAAGCTGAGATGGGCAAATAACGTTCAGGTGGTCGCGCTGGGGCTTCCCTCTAATGGCACGCTCCCTAAAGGACCTTGGTCTTTGTTCCCGGAGCAAGGCCATGGCCGAGGCTTCGGTCAGTTTATCTTCTTAGTGGGATTTCTGGTCTCTGTCAAGATGTTGAGGAAGAGGCATGAAAAGGAGTTGGCCTAAAAACGGTGGCTGCGCTCCCCCCGAGGAGGGGGCCAGAAAGGACCCAGCTCCCTGCCTGCCCTGGGGCCAACTCGCTAGTGCCAAGGGCTCTTGGAAGGGTTGGCTTTCCAGCCGAGTCGTTGCTGCTTCTGGCTGCGGGGCAGTTTCGGTCACTTTATTCCTAAAAGCACGGAAGTCCCAGCTTCGTTGCAGTGGGAGCTAGAGGGGGAGCCCCAGATGGGCAGGAGGGGGCTGGGGCCGAGGTTTGAGGCATGCTCGCCTTGCCGAGAGCCTTCCTCCTGCCTAACTCAAACTGAGGGCCAGCCGTGGATGACGTTTATCTGTGTTGAGTTGGGGGAGTTTGGTAGGTGCCAGGCTGGTGGGGGGAGCCCACTCTGTTCTGGGATTTTCAAGGGGAAGAAAAAAGGCCCGGATCATATTCTCTAAGCCTCCCCACCCCCTTTTGTAAACACTCGTAGCCAACTTCTCTCTGCCTGAAAAATGTGACTATATGGAGGAGGTGACCTTTGGGGAACTGGAGAAGGAGGAGGCCCAGCCGCTGGTCACCAGATACAAAGAGGAGGCGAGGAAGCTGCTGCCCCCTTCCGAGAAGCGGACAAACCGCCGCAACAACCGCAACAAGCGCAACCGGCAGAGCCGCAGTCGCGGCCAAGGATACGGTGAGCAGGGGCCGCTGCCGGCAGCCGGATGGCTGGGCCACGGGGCAAGAAGGAGGGAGGGGCGCGGGCCCCATCTGGGGAGTGCTCCTCTGCTGCTCCTTGCGTGTGGAGGCTCCATGGAGATGAGAGGGACTCTGCTGGTCTCTCCTGCCCCGGGGGAGCAGGAAGGGTCCCTCTGCTCTTGGAGAAAACTGAGGTTGGGGAAGAACGGTTTGAGCGTTCAGAGGCCGGACTGGAATGGACGCCCTGCCCGGCTGCCTCTGACTCATTTCTCTCTAAGTGGAGGAGTTGATCCCTTGACCCCCCCCAGGCCATGGCTCTGCCCTCCCGCGGCTGGTACAAGTTAGGGAGGAGCTTCCCAGGGCCAGGGGGGCTGACCCTAGCCAAGAGCCCCGGGCGCCTGTCTGAGAGCTGTTGTCCGTTTCTCTTCCAGTCGGCGGGCAGCGCCGGGGCTACGACAACCGGGCCTATGGGCAGCAGTACTGGGGGCAGTCTGGAAGCAGAGGGGTGAGTGTAGCTCTCCTCCAGCTGCTCCCTCCTGGCAGGACCGTGGGCTAAGCTCCTCGAGGGCGAGCCCCGCGCATCCGTATCCGCCTGCTGGCTGCGTGTGCCGACGGGATCTCTGCTGCTTCGGGGGGGCTAGCCGGGAAACGGCCGTCTCTGCTGCGGCCGAGGTGCCGGGCAGCCCCGGGCGCGCCTTACCCTTCCGTCCTCTCCTTTCCCTCAGGGTTACCGTAACTTCTACGATCGATACCGAGGAGATTACGATCGATTCTACGGCCGGGACTACGACTACAACCGATACAGGGATTACTACCGGCAGTACAACCGGGAGGTGAGTGGGAGAGGGGAGCCTAGATCCAGGAGGGAAGAGGCTCGGCGGCCGGCCCTGGCTGACTGGGCTTTCCCCTCTTCCAGTGGCAGAGCTACTACTACCAGGACCGAGACCGATACTACAGGAACTACTATGGCTACCAAGGGTATCGGTGAAGTCCCAGCCCCAGGCGCCACCGGCCACAAGGAACGCAGCCTCGGGCCCCCCCGAGACACAACCAATGAGAAATGGGCTGGGGGGGGGAAGGAAGGGGGAGAAGGCAAACCAAGAAAAACTGTACATTTTTTTAAAAAAAAGTTTGTTGAAAAGAATATTGTCTTATTCTATAAAACATTTCAAACTTAGTTAGACATTTGTAATCAAAAACTTTTGCGCATAATACAGCCCTAGGGATGCCTGTCGTGCCCTTGTAAGGAATGGGACTGGACAGGTGATGCGTTCCCCTGGCTCCTGACATCCTGAGGCAGCTGGGCTGGCAGTGAGGCAGGGGAGAGGTCCCGAGGGCTGGCACTGGGGACAGAGGGAGAGGTTGGGACGGGGGCAGTGAAAATAAACGATTGGATCTTATCAATCATTCGCACCACTAACCGCTTGTATTTTCTTTACCGACCTTTCCCTCTGGGGATGTCTGGGCCGGTGGGCCCGAGGCCAGCACGTCCTCCGCATCTCTTGTCTTTGTGCCATTGCCACGGCACAGAAAGTGTCCATTAGGTGACTCAGAGGCTGCCCGTGCTCGGTGGGCAAGGCCTGCTTGGGTCCGGAGCAGAGGTGTTTGGTTCTTGATGTCTGTCCCGGAATTTTCCTGAAAGCTTTGGGAAAGAAAGGTGGGGATGCTGAGCTGGCGTGTAAGACCCAGATGGCCCGTGCCCATCTCTGTCTTCCAAGGTTATGCCAGGGTGCCCTTAGAAGTCACTCCTGGGCAGCGTCCACCTTCTGGAGTAGTTGGAGGCAGGGACTTTTCTCAGGGTTTCACAAGCAAATGCAGCGGGATTCTCCAGTCTGTTGGAGCCTGAGGTGTCCAGAGGAATCTTGTGTGAGCGGCCAGCTCCCAGAGTCAAGGAGGGCCATTCGGTGCTCTGTGGAAAAGGCCATTCTCTCCCATCGAGAGGCACAGTGGACCCAGGAAATGGCCTCGGGGAGGAAGGCTCAGGGCAGGAAGTGGGCTGCAGGCTGAGATAACTAGAGCGTGCATGTGGGAGATTTCAGTGGG
Source organism: Sarcophilus harrisii (assembly GCF_902635505.1). Lineage (NCBI taxonomy): Eukaryota > Metazoa > Chordata > Mammalia > Dasyuromorphia > Dasyuridae > Sarcophilus > Sarcophilus harrisii. The sequence goes on from NC_045431.1 coordinate 243,743,244, forward strand.
CAGCAATTTATTGTTGATTTTCCTGTTTTCAGTTGGCTCTTTATAAAAAGGGATAAAGCTGTTGGAGATTATGGAGAGGTAGCCTGAGGCTCCCTTCCTGTTCCGCTGCCTAGGCTGGTGTGGGGGCCATGGGTCCCCTCCACTCCCCTCCACTCCCCCGGCGCTGCCCGGCCTGAATTGTCATAGGGGAAAGGCTTTGTCTTCCCATCTCCTCCTGTTGCACTCAGACTGCTGGCATGAAGCCGAGTCCTGACTCGGTTCTTTCCATTTGCCCTTGACAGACCCTGTGCCCCCAAACTGGCATCAGTCAGGAGCTGAAGGGGCCCCTGGTCCCTAGATGCTATGTAAGGGTTGGTGACAGTGCCTGGAGGCCAATACTACAGCCTGGGCAAGCTGGCTTTGGGCTGCTCTAACCCCAAGTTCTGATCCCCACCTTGCTTCTCCTTCGTCTGTGTCCTTTGTGAAGCACTGTGGGAAGTAATGGGATCTGGGGGCTGGTGGGCGGCCCCACCACCGCTGAGGGGATTCAAGGGGAAAGCCAGAAAAAAGGCTCTTTGTGAAAAAGCGGGGATTTCTGGAGAGGGAAATAACCACTGCCCCCACGTCAGTTCAGACCCCAAGATCCTTTGGCAAGATGTCTGATGTAGAAAAGTCATTTTAAGGGAAACAAACCCCCACAGACAATGGTAACAAGGCATCTTTGGCCTTGTTCATCCTCGAACGTTTGTGTTTTGTTCTGAATGTCTGAGTTGCTGTAGATGGAAAAGCGTGTGAGAAAAATAACAAAGCCTGCGAATTCTTTTACAAAACCTGTAAAGTGTTATTGGGCATGGCCAGTAAACGAAGGGAAAGTGCCATTTGTGTCCTTGTTTACAGCTGTTAGCTTTCCCTCCATTCTTTACGAGGGTTTGGCAAACTAGGCAACAGCAGCTTCCGGTTTTAGAATAAATCATTGGAATGAATTCACCACCTCTTGGCCAGGGGAGGGGCGAGCCCCCCTCCTCCCTGCACCCCTTGGGGCTCTGCCGCCTGGGGGGCTGGCTTTTTAAATCAGCTCTCCGCCAGGCCCTTGTGACTACTGCCAGGGGGACTGTGCCCCCGGTCACTCCAGAGATGGGCAGCTTCGTTTGGGGGCTCGGAGCCCCCGGCACTCCAGGCAGAGACCTTGGGAGCCCTGGGTTTGGAGAGGTCAGCCTGGTGCTTGCCTCGGGCGGGCGGGGAAAGGGAGGAAGAAAGAGAGGGAGGGGCGGGGGGAGGACTTGGCGCCCAGACTGAGACCCCCACCCACAGCATTCCCTTCTTCGGGGCTCCATCTCCGTCTCCAAGGAAACCCAAGGACCCCCGGCGGCAGAGTGCCAGCGCAGACTGCGTAATGCGCACGCGCAGCCTCGCCGCAGTTTTCCGCAGAAGGGGCGGGGCCACTCCCTGTGGACGGCCCCGCCCATGGCCGACTTGCCGCAGTCCGCGGGGGTGGGGGCGGAGGGCCGCCATTTTGAGCACAGACGCGGCTGGATTCTGTCGGGGACGGGGGAAACTAGCTTGGGCGCTGCCATTTTCAGAATGGAGTCGTCCGGGAACGCGCTCTGCACGCTCGGGCGGGGCCATGTCGCGGCGGTCCGTGGCGGCGGCCATTTTGGGAGAAGGCGCTCTAAGGGGGCGGCCATGTTGCGCCCGCCCCTTCCCGTCAGCCCCGCCCCCTCCCTGCCCCGCCTCCCTCAGAGTTCCGCAGTGGGGGGGCTCCCTGCTCCTCCCTTCTCGGTGGCTCGCCCCGCCCCCGCGCTCCCCTGCCCCGCCTCCTCCACGCCCTCTCCGCGTGGGGGGGGGGTTTCTGTCCAATGGCTCCCCTCCTGCCCCGGCCCCTCCCGCGGCTTGGGCCCCCCCCCCCCGCAGGCGGGGCTCGTCGGGTTGGGTTGAATAAAGGCGACGCCAGAGCTCCCTCCGAGAGCGATGCTTTTATTCCGCCTCCCAGGAGCCCCCACCGGGCCCGAGCCTCCCTCAGGCGCGCGCCGCCCTCCTCGGAGCTGTCCAGGGTGGGGGCGGGGCCGGGGGCGGCGGGGGCGCGGGGGCGGGGCCGGGGGCGGGGCCCGTTCAGAGGAGGGCACAGAAGAACTTCTTCTCCCGGAAGGGGTTCTCCGAGGTGGGCACGGGCGTGATGAGGGGGTCCTCGCAGGCGTGAGCATCACAGTATGTCATCAGGTCCGCGGCCGCCTTGGACACCTGGGCACCGGCAGGGCAGGGCCTGAGCTCCCCGGGGCGCCAAAGCCCCCCCTCCCCCTCCCAAAAGCAAGCTCCCCGAGGGCTGCTCCCGGGCCCTTCCCCGGCCTTCGGGGCGGAGCGCCCCCTCCCAGACCCAGCGCGAGAGCGGGCGGCCCCCCAGGCCGGCAGGGACCTCCCTCCCCCGGCGAGCAGGGACCTCCCCAGGCCGGCAGGGACCTCCCCCCCGGCGAGCAGGGACCTCCCCCCCAGGCCGGCAGGGACCTCCCCCTCCCCCGCCCCCGGCGAGCAGGGACCTCCCCCCCAGGCCCGCAGAGCCCACCCCCCCAGGCCCGCAGGGACCTCCCCCAGGCCGGCAGGGACCTCCCCCAGGCCGGCAGGGACCTCCCCTCCCCCCCCCCCTCCCCCTCCCCCCCCGGCGAGCAGGGACCTCCCCCCCCCAGGCCCGCAGGGCCTCCCGAAGCAGGGGGCGGGGGTCGCACCCACCTTGATCCGGCACATGCTGGCTTCTATCTTGAGCTGCTCCACCAGCTTTCGGGCTTGCCCGATGCTCATGGTGCTGTTGACGGGGGTCTCTCCTTTCATCCTGCCTCTGAGGAGAGAGAGCACAAGGGCAGCTCAGAGCGGGGCGGGAGGCGGGGAGCCCGGCTCACTGCCCGAGGAAGCCGCAGATCCACAGCAGCCCCATCGCCAGGCAGACCCTCGGAGGCATCGGGCGCAAACCAGACCCGGCCACCCCGACAGCCTTTGCACCAGTGACCCTCTGGCTTCTGCCCAAGAGCCGCCGATCCCTGGTGCCTTCCTGAGCCCCCTTTCCGTCACTGGGGGCTGGGTGTTAGGTGGGAAGGATTGCCAGATAATCCCCATCCTTCCCCAGGAGCTTTCCCACCGCCCTGCCCTCCAGGGTGGGAATGGGTGTGAGAAGGGAATGTGAAGGGTATGAATTGGTGGCTTCCCTGAGCCAGACCTGTTAACATTCAGCAAATGAACGATGGGTCATTTCCGTCAAGATGAATTGTAATCCTCCCCCCCACCCCCAGCATCCTGGAATTCTCTTGCTCTGGAGGATATTATGAGGGGCATGGAGAGTGGGCCCTAAGTGCATTAGCCCCCACCCAGTGGGTGAAACCCGTCCCCCCCACACACACACCATTGAATTACTGACCTCGAGCTTTAAGTGCCTGCAGATCCAGGGGGTTTGGGGGAAACGGAGACCTTCTGGCCGGGGTGGGCGTCTCACCCTGTGGCCTGGCGCCTTCTGACACAGATGATAGAAATAGCAGGCTCCGAGGAGAATAACAGCAATCCTCCACAAGGGAGCGGGCACTGGGCTCCGTCCTTCAAGGGCTGGTCCCAAGTGACACAGCGCTACCACCGCCTGTCTGGACCACTACTACCTGAAGGATGAAGGATGCTAGAAGGAGTTGCTCCCATCCCGGAACATACCAATCGTGCAGCCAGTGGGGGAGGCTGACAGCCGGCTCCTGCCCTGGGTGGGCACCTTGCACCAGCTAATGACTAACTCCCTGCCCTCCCCTGTCACCAGCATAGTGAGATGAGGGTCAGAATGTTTCCCAGAGGGCCTTGAAGGAGCCGAGGCCAAACTGACCTCCCCCATCCCCCTGTGGTGGTCTGGGCCCATGGCATCTGCTGCAGTGGAGTCTGTGCTGGGCTGCAGGGGACCCTGCTCATTTGGAAATCTGACATCAGCTGGGCGTTTACTCCCCCTCCCTTGTCCTCCCCTCTTCATTCTGCCTCAGCATTGTCATCCCCTTATTCTTATGTCCAGGGGCCTCTGTTCCTAAGCTTGCAACCCTCTACGCTGGGTGAGGTTCCAGCTTTTACATCGATTCAATTAAACAAATATTTTTGGAGCATAAAAGGGGCTCTGCCTTAGGAGCTTGGAACAGAAGGTCAAAAACAGTCCCTTTTCTCATGGAGAGTCTATTCTAGCGTAGAGATTGCTTTACATGGGGCAAAGTGGGGGCCCAGAGAGGTTAGTCAAAAACACCACTGAGGTTTATTAAGCTCCTCAATCCTCATCTGAGATTCACCCATAGTCAAACTGGCATCAAGAGGCTAGTATGCCCTTGCTGTCACCCCTTTCAAGGATCCATACTGTGTGATGGATAGGTGAGGGGTGGGGGTGCTGCAAGCCTCACGCCTGATTTGTAGAGGAGGGAACTTGGTCCCCGACTGCTCATGTGACCTTCGTGACTGAGTTAATAAAAGCCAAGATTTGAATTCAATAAATGCATATTAAGCACCTACTATGTGCCAGGGGCTTTGATAACTGCTGGGAATATAAAAAGAGGCCAAAGTCAGTCCCTGATCTCAAGAAACTTATAATCTAATGGGAGAGACCACATACAGAGAAATATACACAAAGCACGGTGCAGAGAAGACAAATAGGAAATAGTTAAAAGAAGAAAAAACTGTAATTAGCAGGGGCTAAGGAAGCTTCCTATAAGAAGTGGGACTTTGTAGGACTTGGAAGAAGCCAGGAAGGTCAGTAGTCAAAATAGAGCAGGGAGAGCATTTCAGGCTTAGGGGACAACTGAGAGCCCAGAGCCAAGGGATGGAGAGTCTTGCTGGGAGAACAGCCAGGAGGCCAGTTTCACTGGGCCAAAGGCTACTCTGTGCGGAGTGAAGTATCAGAAAGCTGGAAAGGGAGGGAATGACCAGCTTCTGAAGGGCTTCGAATGCCAGAGAATTTAGCGTTTGTTCCTAGAAGCAATAGGGGGCCAGCAGAGTTGATTAAGTAAGAGGGTGCAATAATCCAGGTATGGGGTGAGATGTGAGGGATGTGAGAAATGTCACAAAGGTGAAGTCGGCAGGTCTTGGCAGCGGCTTGGATATGGTGGGTGAGAGATGTCAGAGATAGATAGAAGCGGGACTCGACAGATGATTGGATGGAGAGCGGTGAGAGAGTGGGGAGTGAGGGTGACTCCCGGGCTGTGAGCCTGAGGGGCCTGGAGGAGTGTTACCTCTGTAGTAAGAGCGGTGACATGGGGCAGGCAGTTAGGGGGCAAGGATGAAACTTGGTTTGGACATGGTAAATTTAAGGTGTCCCTTGACACCCAATTAAAGACACCTGCCCCAGTTTCTCCGCTGACTGCCACTCTCCCATTGCAGGTGAGATAGATGTGAGCATCAGCATTGAGAGAGGGTCATTAAACTCATGGGAGCTGATGAGATCCCCAGGGAAGCAGTACAGAGCGAGGAGAAGCGGGCCTAGGACAGAGAACCCTGAGATGCCCTTGGGGTTAGGGGGTGAGCCCTGGAGGAGAATCCAGCAAAGGAGGGAGGGGGCTGTCAGAGGGAGGAGAAGAAGGGAGAGATGGGAGGGAGAGACAGACAGACAGAGGGCGTGAAGCCCTTCAGCAAAGCTTGTTAAACCGGGCTGTGATCTTCTATGGGGTCACAGAACTGAACCCGGAGTCTCAAAATCATGATCGATTGGCAAGGGTTTGATTTGTAAGCCTGTCTTTGGGTACCCAGGAGAGCCACAGGGCAGGGCTGGAGGGAGAATCAGGAGCTGGGCCCAGGGTCCCATGGGGGGGGGGGGAGAAACGTCGGGGAGAGCAGTGGGAGGGGCCGGCCAAGGGCAGGGTCAGGCAGGTGATGGCGAGCTCCGTTTGCTCCATCAGCATCGGAGGATTACAGACGGGAGAAGCTCGGTTCAAATGGAGGGCATCGCGGAACATGGCGCAAGGCCCTGGAAGGCGGGGGCAATCCCCGGCCGCCCAGGGCTGCCAACTCTGTACAACGGGCCTCCTGAGCCAGCGCCAACGCGCCCGGGAGGGTCTCAAAGACCCCCCCCACAAGCGGGAAGCGGGGCCCGGGGGCCGATGCGCCCCAGAGTCTGCCCGATCTCGGGGGGGGGGTGAACCCCACTGTGCACAAAGCGGGTCCGCAGTGAATGGGCCCAGATTCGCTGATGGGGAGACTGAGGCCCGCGGGAAAGGGAGGAAACAATGACGCAGCATTCTGGCACTTGCTCTGGGAGTCACTTTCATCGGGGGAGGCGGGGCCGGCGACATCATTCCCACCTTGGGGGGGGGGACCACAGAGGGAGGATTTTATTCCACACCTCCCGGGAAACCGAGGGTCGGAAGGAGGGAAAGGGAAGGAAGCCACGAGAAGGGGGGGAGGGGGGTCTCGGGAGTGGGGGTGGGGCGGGGAAAGCGGGGAGGTCTCGCCACAATTCCCGTTACCACGGCAACGGAACCGCAGCCGTTGGTCTGTGCACGTGCCGCTAGACGCCAAGGGGCGGGGCCGGGTCTCGTTGCACCCCTGAGCCTCTCGCGCCCCGCCCCTCTCGCGGCGTCTCCTCCAATCGCCGGGCCCCATTCTCGGGCCCCCGCGGCTGGGCCCCGCCTCTCAGCGGCAGTACAAAGGCGGGCCCGCGCAGGGGGCGGGGCTTCCGCGCGAGGCGGAAGTCTTCCGTCGGCGTTGCCGGGGCAGCGGCAGAGGCCGGTGAGTGGAGGAGGCGGCGGCGGCGAGGCGGCGGGGCGCCGCCGGCGGGCATGGTTTCCATGGTGACCCGGTTAGGTAGGGGCTGGCCGTCCGCAGAGGCCTAGCGTGGGGAGCGGACGGGCGGCCCCAAGCGGTGTCGGGAGGCGGGGGCCGGAGGGAAGCCGCGGCCCCCCCCCCCCCCCCCCCCCCCCCCCCCCCCCCCCCCCCCCCGGCCTTGGGCCCTCCCCCACCCCGCGGCGCTTACCTCACGGGGCCTTTGTGAGGCCGGGGCTGGGGGGGCGCGGCGTCGTTGGGCCTGGCCGGGCGCCGGCTCTTGGGGCCGCGGGGCCGCGGGGGAGGAGTGCTGCCCCCATCCCCTGGCCCGGGTCACCTCCGAGGTCGAGCCGCCGAGGCCGCGCGCGAGCTTGAAGGGGCCCCGGGGCCGTTACCGCAGGGTCTTGGGCCCCCCCTCCTCTAGGCAGAGCCTCCGGGCTCGTGACAAAGGTGGGCAGGGGCAGGTGGCCATTTATTCCCGGAGGCGGCCCGGGAAGTCCCTAGTGAGGAGCAGGCCCCCTCGGACAGGAGAAAGCCGGGTGCGGGCCGAGGCCTCCGCCCGGCCTCCCCCTGGGTAGAGGCGTCAGAGGGGGCCTGCAGGAGACCCCCGCGGGATCGAGGGCAGGGCAGGCGCTTGGGTCTGGCGGTTTCCCCGGTGGGGGAGTTGGTAAGGACTTTGCCCATGATAACCCCGCCAGTAAGGAGCCCAAGGACTGCCCTGCCCGCCACTTGGGCCGAGACCACCTCTGGGGGGGGGCCCTAGGAGGGGTCCCCGAGATGATGTAGTGGCCACCCTCCCCCTCTGAGTCCGCTCTCTCTGAATGGGGCAGACGGGAGATTACGGGCCTGGGGCGTGACCCTTAGAGCAGGTGGGCCCGGGCCGGGGACCTTTCTGGAGAGGCAGGGGGGATGGGCAGGTCAGGGGCTGTGAGGTGGCCGGGAGGGAGGGAGCCCTGCCCTGGGGGCTCGGCCAGTAAGGGGCAAGCTGAGCCCGAACTGGTGTAGCGGATGTGCTTGGGGGAGGGGAGGAGGCCCATTAAAAAGCCTAGAGCCCCATGCCAAGAGAGTTCCAAAGTGCTGGCAGCTGGGGCCCCTGCGCAGGGGCGAATCTGCTCCCCCGGGGCCCTGAAGCTGGCCCAGCTGCCTGGCCACCACTCTTCCCTTTGGGTCTTGTTCTAGGAACTGCCGCCTATGCTGTCTCATGGCCAGGGGTAGCGTCCAGGTGACGGAGCAGATTGGACAAGGCGGCCTGACACCTGGGCCTAGCCAGGGCCTGGCTGCCCCCCACGGCTCCCGCTATGGCCAGTGACCCAGTGCCGGCCCTGCTCTGGGCCCAGGAAGTGGGCCAGATGGTGGTGGGTCGAGCCCGCAAGCTCCTGCTTCGGTTTGGAGTGGCATTCTGCACCATCCTCCTCCTCCTCTGGGTGTCCGTCTTCCTTTACGCCTCCTTCTACTATTCCTACATGCCGACAGTCAGCCACCTCAGCCCAGTCCATGTTTCCTACAGGTGAGAGGCTTCCCGCCAAGGACCGACTCCTGAGGGCTGCTCCAGCTCTGGGCCAGGCTGGCGAGGGGGCGCATTCAGACTAGCAAAAGACCCTAGTTGTCCCCGCTGGAACTGCTGTCTGTCCCCGCCCCTGACAGCCAACCACTGCCTCCGTGTAATTTTTTTTATTTTAAATCATATATATATATATTTTTTAACTTAGTTGATGTTGGTTTTTTATTTTTCCATCATAGTCATTTCTGGGAATTCTCCTACCTTATTTCTTGGAGTTGAACCTTCCCCTGTAACAAAGAAAAACATTTAAGCACAAATAGCCAATTCAGCAATGGAGTATTGAGTGACCTCGTGTTCTGGCAGTTCTCTGCCAAGAAAGGAGAGAGACGTTTTGTTATCTGTTCTACCGTGTTTTACAACATCCCTTTCCATTTGCACCCTTGCCATCAAACCCTTACTCATCCCCAACTGAGTGAATATAATTGACAACCAAAGGAACCCAATTTAGGATCATGGAAAACCTCCCTTGAGTCTTCTTCCCCTTGGGGATAAGTTCTTCCCTCTTTGGGGACCCTTTTTCCTCTGTCCTCCTTCCGCTGTTCACTCTCAATTCTAGGGAATTGGCTCTTATTACATGTCAAAGCTACGATGGCAGGAGTGACACCATTTTCCTTCTCTGATACAGATGATAAGGTAGCAGGAAAAAGGAGTGAGAGTGAGATGCTATCACCTTGTGCCCCCCTCCTCCCCAGGGTCTGAGGGGGCTTAAGGTCAATGGTGTGACTTCATTCCCACTCTAGGACAGACTGCGGTTCTGCTGGACCTGTTCTCTGCTCCTTTCCTGTGGCCAACGTCTCCCTGGTAAAAGGTGGACGTGATCGGGTGAGTAGGGAAGAGAAGGTGGGAGAGCTTGCAGCGGGAGTCCCAGCAAAAGATGCTGGGCAGGTGAGAGGGTGAGTAACCCATCTGTCTTTGGCATAACATGGGTGAGGAGCCTCGTTCTCGAAGGCCTCAGCTCCCGTGTGGGATGCTATTGAACACACAGGCAGTTTTATGCATACATGTTGATGGGATTGAAGGGTCAAACTCTGGAAGCTCATCAAAAACACCTGCTGGACCAAAGGGCCTGTCGGGTGTCTCCGTGGCTGCAGAGGACGGCTAGAACGTGCAGACCAGCCTGTCCACCTCCAGAGTTGGGCTAGCTGGGAAGGGGGGAGGTACTGGGGAACACCTAAGCAAAGAAGCCGTCTCACAGAAAGGCAGCAAGTTGTCCACTAGTTGTATTCTGCGCAGAGGTGGGCCCTCGTCTTGGACAGTGTCTCTCTGAGAGCCTGCGATTGAGGCCTGCTTCAGCCTCCTGTTACCTTGTGAGCTTTTCACCCCAGCTCTGCTTCTTTCTCAGTAAGATAGCTGGCCTCCTGGGCCCTTCCAGCCCTGAATCTACGCTGCTGATCAATGGGTGGGATTTATTTAGAACTTCAAATAGCCTTTTGTAAGTTTTTATCCCAAAAAGTTAAAAAATGGATGAATGTAACTATTTTACCAGGGATGGGTGAAAGGCAAGACTACTAGAGATCAGAGAACATTTCAGCCAAAGGATAAAAGTAAAAGCCATGGGATCCTCCCAGGACTTTTCTGCCAGGAGCCATCTTAACTCATTTAAATGAGAGGCTTAGAGACAAGAGTGACTTAGTAGGCAGTGCCAGACTTGAGTAAGGAGGACCTGAGATTTAGCTCAGTTTTAGACAGTAGCTGTGTGACACTGGGCAAGTTACTTCCTTAAAATTTCCTCAGTTTTCTCAACTGTAAAATGGAGGTAACAATAGCACTTACCTTCCATTGTGCTTGTGAAGATCAATTAGATTGATGTTTGTAAAATGTTTATTAGCACAATGTCATCACATAGTAGATGCTAATATTTATTTCCTCCCTCTGCCTAAATAATGAGGCTTGGTAGAAGCATATGTAGTGAAATAGGCACACCCTTAGGGACCATTCATTTCTTGTGGATAGTGAAATGCCAAGATGATAAAAAATACATTTTGATTTCACCAGGTGAGATGACAATAGACAGGTGAATTTGTTTCTTGTGTGATGTACTTCAGGTAACAGGTGCTCTCCTCCAGCTGCAGTACCTCTGTACCCAGACTAGGGGAGATGCCCGAGTCATGGTTGTGACCCTTGGGGATGGGGGAGTCATCCTTTCTAACGGGCGCCTCTGTCTCAGAGAAGAGCAGCTGAGATGATCTCTGTAGAGTGGTGTGAACGTAACCCAAAGGGGAGGTTTGGCCCAAGTGTGAAAAGCTGAAGCCGAGCCCTTTCCTAGGGTGCTTGGCTCCCAAGGGCTTGCGGGGCAGCCCTCATGGGACAAGCTGGGGCAGAGATGACAATCAGGAACGACGCCGCTTAGCTGGGAGCCAGTGACATTCAATTCAGTCAGTCTTGATCGGGTGGGAGATAAGCCCCTGAGGCCTGCAGCACAGGCTTTGAGAAGCCCGTGTGTCCTAGCACTGGGAAGGTCACTGTGGGCCAGGCTTGGCAGAGAAGGCTGGGGAAAAAGGGGAGTCTCAGGGCGGGCTGGATGACTAAGGCCTATTGCAGGGGTGAAGTAGTGTGGGGATTTCTGCCAAGGACAAAGGCCAGATGTCCTCACAAGATGTTAAAGTCTTACCATTTCTAATAAACTCTTTGAAGCATCAAAAACTAGAATGACACACTGAAGAGTTTGCACAATGGGAAGAATTCTTGTGGAATGGATCATCCTGAGAGTGAATAGCGTAGGCCAAATTTGGGCTTTCACAAAGGGTTTTTATCAAATTGGAGGTGCCACGGACGCCACGGGTGGTCAGGGTAGAGATCGAGTCTTCAGAGCTAAAGCGAGCCGTGATCTCCTACAGCAGGAGACACCCTGAGAAGGCGGAATGAGTCTGGGGCCATCACTCTTACAGATGGGATGCGAGGAAGGGTGATGAAGTGCTTTTGAGTGCCTCCTGAATTAGGACTTGCTGGCTGCTGTTGGTTAATTAACGACAGAAATGGTGTCAAGCTGGTCCAGGGGGATGGTCTGTTTAGCACACTCTTTAGCCTTAGTCACGGATGACCCATTTGGCACCTCTGAGCTCACTTTCCGAGAAGGGAGCGTCAGTGACATGGGGCAGATATTTCCCTGAACCAGGAAGTGAGGCTCAGCCTGGGAGCTGGGAGTGGGATTCTGGCCCTCCCTGGATGCTGCAGTGGGGACTGGGAAAGAGGGGGCCAAGGGGGATTAGGGGGGGGGTGTCTGGGCTTGGAGTGCTTCTTGAGGTGTTGGATTTACTCAGTTACTGGTTTTTTCTTTTTAAATTCTTTTGCAAGTGATGGCTCCCTAGTAGGTGGGAGATGGATTTGGGAATGAAAGAGAAAAAGCATTATCGCAGAGCTTGGGGCTAGGAAGGTGGCTGACGTTAACCCCCCTCCCCACCCATGTGTGCAGGTGCTGATGTATGGACAACCCTACCGAATTTCTCTGGAGTTGGAGATGCCCGAGTCCCCGGTGAACCAGGAATTGGGCATGTTCATGGTCACCATTGCTTGCTACACCCGAGGAGGCCGAGTCATTTCCTCTTCTGCCCGTTCTGTGAGTCTTGGAGGTTAGGTGGGGAGGGAGAGGGGTGCATGGCGGGCATGACAACCTTAGGAGCCTTGAGAGGAAGGGCCTTGGGAGGGAGCTTTAGTAAAGTTCTGGCCTTCTCACTGGGCTTGGCAAGGGGCGCCCGTCCATGCTGAAGCAGTAACTTGGGGACTGGGTCTGACCTGAAGGAGCGTTCTCTCCTGACCCAGATGGTCTCCCCAGCATCTAGCAACAGGGACTTGGAACGGGTTAGGTCCTTAATGTCTTTTCCACTTGTATAGAGATACTGGGTGAGCTCGAGTCCCCACCTCCTCAGATCCGAGGTTCTTTGCCATTTTTGTGTCCTGGATTCCTTAGTCTGAGGAGGGATGCCTCTGCACCCTCTCCTCAGAATCAAGTTTTAATTGCATTTTATTGAAAGCATTTGAGGGGTGTAATGATTTTTCTCATCCACTTCTGTGGATCCTTTGAAATGGACTGTGAGATCTCAGGTTAAGAAGCCCCAAACAAGGACTGTCCAGATTATAATGTTAAAAGGGAAGGGGGTGGTTAGGACAGGTTTAATGGGCTAACATAATGGGTTGTCCTGAACCTCTGAGCTTTCAGTAAAAAGGAAAATGTGAGCAAACAAAAGGCAGGTGGGCCCTTGAGGTGTGAAGGCTGGAACGTGGGCGAAGGGGCTTGGGAGCAGGGCCTGGCTGTGGAGGAACACAGGCTTCTGAAGAGGCTGGGCCGGGGGTAGGGGGCTGAGCCCAGAGCCAGGGTCTACCGTCTCCTCTGGCTCTCCAGGCCATGTTGCACTATCGCTCAACCCTGCTGCGACTGCTGGACACACTTGTCTTCTCTGGCCTCTTCTTATCGGGCTTTGCCGAGCAAAAGCAGCTCCTCGAGGTGGAATTGTATGCAGACTACAGGGAGGACTCGGTGAGAGAAGCCCCTGGGGTCAGGGTGCATGAGTGAGAAACTGGGGGGCCTTGGCCCCTTCTCCTGAAAGGAAGTCCCTGTTTGTTAGCCGGAGCTGCTGAGGAAAGGGGAAGGGTTGGGGGCAGCTGGTGGAGGAGGGAGAGAGTGGGAGTGCCGAGAGGCTCCCGGTGCTGACCGCAGCCCTCCTCCCCAGTACATGCCCACCACCGGCGCAGTGATTGAGATCCACAGCACCCGCATTCAGCTCTATGGGGCTCAGCTGCGGATCCACGCCCATTTCACAGGGCTCAGGTAGAGGGCCCCAGCCCAGAGCAGCAGCCCCAGAGCAGAGTTGGGAAGCCTTCCCAGGAAGGGAACACAGCACCTTGGGCCTTTTTGCTGCGGGGTCGGGGGAGGGGGCACTCCTCTGGGGGCGGGCAGGACCAGCTTTCAGTCTGGGTGGGACGTGAGGATGAGGCGTCCGCTACAGAGAAGTCACAGGCCACAAGCTTGCCAGGTCTGCGTGTCCCCCTCTTCCCCCCACCAGGTCCCTCGGGGCTCCCGAGATAGCATGAGATCCAACTCTCAGACTAAGCCCAGGTGCTGGTCATTGGGGGGTTGGAGGCCTCGGAAGCCTGGGGCTGCAGGACAAGCCCACGTCCCTGCCCCCTGTGATGCCGAGTGTCCCCGGCCTCAGGTATCTGCTGTACAATTTTCCCGTCACCTCCGCCGTCATTGGCATTGCCAGCAACTTTACCTTCCTCAGCGTCATTGTGCTCTTCAGCTACTTGCAGTGGGTGTGGGGCGGCATCTGGCCCAGGCACCGCCTCACCTTGCAGGTATTGGGGGGCATCGAGGGCCGGAGCCTGCAGAGGGGACGGGGACCGGGGCCTCCAAGAAGTGCTTTGAGGTCCCTCCTCCTCTCCTTGTCCTAGGGGCCCAGCCGAGATAAGGACAGCTCGCAATCAGAAGGCCAGAGAAGAGTCGCTTCCAGGCGGCCAGGTTTGTTGGGCAGCGGAGTGGCGGGGGCGGGGTTCAGTGATCTCTGGGGGGGAATGGGGGGCTCCTTGCTGGGCATCCTGCTGCCCTTCTTGTTGCCTGGCTCGTTGCCTTTCCACTCACACACGTCCTTGTCATGACTGAGCCCCATTTGTTGTGGCAGAGTCCTGGTGTGACCCCGGCAGGGGAGGTTCCCGGGGTGCTAACAGATGGCCTAGATGTCGAGGCCTGTGCTAAGGCCCCGGGGGATCTCTGTGCAGAGCATGCAGCCCCAGGAGCTGCGGTGACTCAGGTTGGGGTCCAGGCTTAGACCTTTTTACCAGTGGAGCCAGGCCTCCTGAGTCCAGTTTTCGGGTTCAGCCCCTCCGCTCCGAGGAGGGGGGAAGGAGCACACACATCTGTGGGAACGGCTCCCTCATCCTCTCCCTCTCTGCAGGGCTGGGGCCCAGAAGCCGAGCAGAGCTAACCAGGCTTCCCGAGAAATCTCAGGATGATGGGGACCACGCAGCTACCCTTGGGCCAGGTATGTGCCAGGGTCAGAGGGACAGGCCTGTCCCCCCAGCCCCGGCCTTTCTCATTCCCTCCTGAGATACACCCAGCCAAGTGTGATGGCCCCCTTCCTTCTCTGCAGGGAGTCAGCTGCCAGAAGAGAAAGGGCCAGAACTGCAGCCACTTAATGAGGAGGGTCTGGATCAGGAGACCAGTGACGGTAAGGGTCACGTCCCGCTGGCCGGCCGGGGGGCGGGGGGTGGGGCTGGGGGGCGGAGGTGATGCCATTTTATACTCTGTCTCCTCCTCCTCCCCTGCTCAGGTTCTGGCTCCTGGGAGGATGCAGCCCTGCTGACGGAAGCCAACCTGCCCTCCCCCTGCCCAGAAACCCTGGGCAGCGCAGACCCTGCAGGCAGCGCCGAGAGCCCGTCAGGCACCCCCCGCCTCCGCTCAGCCTGCTCTAGTTCTTGAGGGTGGGGGCCCTGGTCCTCAGATGTCCAGCACTTTTCCTTTGCTCTCCATCCTTAATGCTTTTCCCCACAATAAACTTTTTTCACACCATCTGGTTTCCTCCCTTTTTGGGCCAGTCTGGGAAGGTCCCGGCAAGGAATGGATAAGTGGCTGCCCCTGGGGCTTTCCCCTCTCAGCCTTGTGGGGTCAGAGCTGCTCACGTGCTGGGGGCTGGGGGACCTGGACACGGACCAGGACAGTCCTGCGGGTGCAGCCTGTTGTGGCCTCCGAGCCTGGCTCTTCTGGAAGCTATTAATTTTTCCATCTCACATGGAGTCTCATGTGGCCCTGGGCCTGGAGGGCCCGGGGGGCTGATGAAGGCTTCTGTCCCACCCCTCCCTCTATCCACTGGGAGAAGTAAAACAGGAAATGAGCTGATGGGTGTGCATGGTCTGGGCATCCTGGCCTGGGTTCTAAGCTCCCCGTCACCGTCACAGATGTGCTGTCCACCCAGAACCCCACTGACTTCACAGGCCTGACATTCCACACTCAAGCTGCTGGCGGCTGGCCACGTTCCCCTCCCTTTCCAGGACCCTGGAAGCCTGGCCTCCAGCTGAGCCAAATGCATGTGGTTTCCCCATCCCTCGTCTCGTGACTCAGACCCTGAAACGGGATCAGCCCTTCTGTAGACACAGGACTGTGGATGAGGGTGGGGGGAGCAGATCATGACATCACTGCCCCAGCTTATAAAATTGGAGGCTCCCGACCAAATCAGACAGCGGAGCCCGAAGGCCACAGATCCCCCCC
Source organism: Sarcophilus harrisii (assembly GCF_902635505.1). NCBI lineage: Eukaryota > Metazoa > Chordata > Mammalia > Dasyuromorphia > Dasyuridae > Sarcophilus > Sarcophilus harrisii. The sequence goes on from NC_045431.1 coordinate 243,758,729, forward strand.
AGTGCTGCCATGAGAATTCCCACCAGCTGATCACCTGATCCGGAACACCTTGTCCAGGAGCGCAAGCTGGTGAGTGAGGCTGGGGTGGAGCCGAGAGCTGATGGCTGGCCTTGGGTGAAGACCAGGCAGCAAGTGGGGGCCTAGCACTTGCCTTGTGGTCACGGCTGGCTCTCCGAGACCCCACTGGGGGTTTTCTTGGCAGAGGAACTGCCGGGGTTGGCCGTTCCCTTCTCCAGCTCGTTTGACAGAGAAGGAAACTGAGGCAGGCAGGGTGAAGTGACTCACTCTGGGTCACCCACTAGTCAGTGTCCGAGGCTGCATTTGAACTCGAGTCTTTCTGACTCCACACTGATCGCACACACTACCCACTGTATCGGTCAGGACCCCGGAAGGTACCTCACTGCCTGAACCTTGGCGTTGTACCAGAGTGAAAGAACTCTGGATGTGGCGGCAGGTTCCAGGCTTAAATGCTGACACTGAGCCAGCTCCAAGTCCTGTGAGATTCTGTCCAAGTCAACTGATGTACAGGTACCAGGCTAAGAGGGGGTGTGAGTGTGTAATTGTGTGAGTGTTAAGTTATGCAAGTGTGTGCATGGGTATGAGTGAGAGTGTGTGTGTGTGTATGTGTATATGACTGTGTATATGTGTGTAAGTGTATGTGTGTATATGTGTGTGTATGAGAGTGTGTGTAAGTGTATGTGAGCGTGTCTGCATGTGTGTGTGTGTGTGAGTGTGTAAGTATGTGTGAGTGTGTGTGTGTGTGAGGGGGTGGGGTAGGAGAAAGAGCTGGGACCCTCCCCTCTTGTTCAGCTCAGCTTTTGCTTCCTTGTATTGGAATCGGCAGTTTTCCTCTGCTCACCAACGCCCTCCTATAAAAGGGACAGCTCTCCTTGACTATCTTTTGCTTTTATTCATTCTGAACTGAAATCTATAAAGACAAAAAAAAAAAAAAAAAACCCTTTCCATGTCCACGGCACAGCCTGAAATGAAGTTTCACTATAAACCATGAATGGACATTTCACAGTACTTTAAAAACCAAACTACAAGTACTAGTCATTTTCTTTCTTTTGTAAATAAAAAGCTATAATTAAAGAGAGAGAGAGAGAGAGAGAGAGAGAGAGAGAGAGAGAGAGAGGGAGAGGAGAGAGAGATGTGTGCATGCCTGGGTAATTTTTCAGCATTGACAATTGCCAAACCTTTTGTTCCTACTTTTCCCTTCCTTCCCCCCACCCCCTCCCCCAGATGGCAGGTTGACCGATACATGTTAAATATGTTAAAGTATAAGTTAAATACAATATACGTATACATGTCCACACAGTTATTTTGCTGTACAAAGAGTCGGACTTTGAAATAGTAGTACTGATGAGGGCTAAATATGGGCACCTAAATGAAATTAGGGTTTAGTTAGGGTCTAGTGGCAGGTCGGGATACAGGGAGTCAAACAGAGCTCCCCTGCGACCCCCTTGGATTCGGCGCAAGGATATGGAGTTAAATAAGTCTAGTGGTGGTGCGAGGGTTCCCAATAAAGGAATTTATTGGCCCGAAAAGCTAGATTGATAAAAGGTTTATTATGGGGTTTGGAAGTGAGGTGAAAGTGTAATTAAGGAAACAGGTAGAAATAAGAAGGGCACCGGACACAGGGTTCCAGTGGGCAGAGGGTCCTGGCATGCCAGGCGTAAGGTTGGCATGTTTGGAACCTCTGCCAAGAGGGAGTCCCAGCTTGGCCCTTTTATAATGAGAGATTTAGATAGAGGGGCCTGTAGGTGGAGTCCCCAGTTGGCTCAGATCCTCGTGGGGCTGGGACAGGCCTGTTTCTTCTATTAGAATTTAAAGGGACCAGGATTTGTGAATCCAAATGTCCTGGATGGATCAACTAGGAGGGGTTGGGAGTCAGAAAGAAAGGAATAATCATTCTTAAAGGGACCACACCCGCATCATTACTAGGCATTTTCAATGCTTCTCTGGTCCTGCATGTTCTGCTCTTATTCCCACTTTTTAATATTTCCCTTCTCTTCCCCCTCCTTGCCTTAGAGAAGGCTATGTGTATATATATGTGTACATGTGTAAAATCCTACTAAGTACACTTCCATTGATCCTCTAGCGCACCTTCCTTGCTAATCCTGGGTATTTCATGTGGGTATTTGCAATACTCAAATTGCCTTAGTTGCTCCAATATTTTTTTTAATGCTGTTACTTTCTTTATGCAATGTTCTTTTGGTTCTTCTCATTTCATTTTCCATTATTTCATATAAGTTTTTCCATTTTTCTAAAAGTAACCAGCTTCTTCTCTTTAACAGGACAGTAGTATTCCATCAAAATCATCTGTGCCACAGTTTGTTCTTCCTCAATTGATGGGAATCCATACGATTTTCAGTTTGATGAGGTCTAGCTATGAGGCACCTAAGTGAAATTAGGGTTTAGTTAAGATCTGGTGGCAGGTTCGGGGTACAGGGAGTCAAATGGAGCTCCCCTGCAACCCCTCTTGGATTCGGCGCAAGTATACTGCGGTAAATGAGGTCTAATAGTGGCACAAGTCCCCAATAAAGGCATTTATCGGCCCGAGACCTACATTGATAAAAGAGGTTTATTATTGGGTTTGGAATCAAGGTTAAAGTATAGGCAAAGGTAGAGATAAGGAGGGCACCGGACAGAGAGTCCTCACATGGGTGGCATGTTTGGGACCTCTGCAAAGAGGGGGTCCCAGCGTGTCCCTTTTATAATGGGAGATTTAGCTGGAGGGTCCTGTGGATATAGCCCCAAAGTTGGCTCAGACCGGGGTGGGGCTGGGACAGGCCTGGATCTTCTATTGGAATACAAAGGGACCAGGATTTGTGAGTCAAAGGGTAATTACATTAACTAGGAGGGGGTGGGAATCTTACATCAAGTTCTTTGCCCACAATAAGGAGAACCCAATATTTTTCCCTTGATCACCTTGGGAAACAGACCCTAAGTTGCTGGACCAAGGGGTATAGGAAGTTTAATAACTCTTTGGCCATAATTCCAGATTGCTCTCCCAAATATTTGGATTGGTTCTCAGTTCCATAAACAATTATGAATTAATGTCCCAATTTTTCCCCGTTCCCTCCAATATTTGCCCTTCTATCTTTTTAGCCAATTTGGTAGCTATAAAATGATATCCCAAGATTGTTTTAATTTACAGTTCTCTAATCAATAATGATTTGGAACATTTTTTCCTATGACTAAATTGTTTTGATTTCTTCATTGGAAAACTTCCTGTTCATATCCTTTGGCCATTTATCAATTGGGGAAGCTTGTATATATTATAGCTTCAACAAAGTTCCTTATATATTTCAGATATGAGACCTTTGTCTAAGAACCTGTCTATAAATTTTTTTTCTTCCAGTTTTCTGCTTTCCTTCTGATTTTGGTTACATTGATTTTATTTGCACAAAACCTTTTTAACTTAATTAAAATTATCCATTTGGGGTAGCTAGATGGCGCAATGGATAGAACAGCAGCCCTGAAGACAGAAGGATCTGAGTTCAAATCAGATCTCAGACACTTACTTCCTAGCTGTGTGAATCCTGGGCACTTAATCCCATTGTCTCAGCAAAAAAAGAAAAAGAAAAAGAAAAAAAGAAAAGAAAAGAAAAAAAAAAAGTAAAATTATCCATTTTACACTTCACAATGCTTTCTATCTCTTATTCATAAATTCTTCTCCCAACCATAAATCTGAAAGGTAACATTCTTCCAATTTTCTCCTAATAGCTCTCTTTATTTCTAGGTCACATATCCATTTTGACCTTATCTTGGTAAATGGTATAAAATATTGATCTGTACCCAATTTTTGCCAAACTGTTTTCTAGTTTGTTTTTTTTTTAAATTTACCAAATACATGTATACTTATTTTGTATTTAACATATTTAACATGTATTGGTCATCCTGCCATCTAGGGGAAGGAGTTGGGGGAAGGAGGGGGAAAATTGGAACAAAAGGTTTGGCAATTGTCAATGCTGTAAGATTATCCATGCATTAACTTGCAAATAAAAAGCTATTTAAAAATAAAATAAAATAAAGTTTACAAATGCTGAATTCTTATCCCCCAAATTTGTCTTTACCCTCATCAAACACAAGATTATTATCAACATTTACTGCTGCAAATTGTAGCTCTATTCCATCCATCCACCTTTCTATTTCTTAGCTAGAATCAAATAATTTTGATAATTACTGTGTTATAATATAGTTTAGATCTGGTACTGCTACTCTTCCTTTACTTTTTTTTTTTTGTTGTTTCGTTTTGTTTATTCCTTTCATATGCTTGTTTTGTCCTTCCAAATGAATTTTGTTATTTAACTCAGTAAAATAAAGTTTTGGGTAATTTAATGGGATGGCATTGACTGAATAGATTAATTTAGGTTGATTCTTATTTTTAATACATTGGCCCTACCTAGTCATGAACAATATTTCTTTAGTCATTTAAATCTGATTTTTTTTGTATAAAAAGTTTTTCATAATTTTGTTCATGTAGTTCCTCGATTTTTGAGAGATCCACACCCAGGTATTTTATACTGTCTACAGTTATTTAAGTGGGATATCTCACTCTCTCTTCTTGAAGGATTAATTAGCTACCTTTTTTCTTTCAGGTACCATGCTGAGTTCAGCCTCTTTCCTGCAGTTTGTGACTGTTGTTTTCTTTTTATCACACCTGGCTTGGTCTTTCTCTTCAGAGGAGTATGAAGAAGAGGAGGAGGAAGAGGAGGAGGAAGAGAAGACCCCTCCTTCTAACAGTAGTCTCTGTGATTATGACCGATGCAGACATCTGCAGGTGCCCTGTAGAGAACTCCAGGGTCCCAGTGGCGACGATTGCCTCTGCCTGTCTCTCTCCAGCGCCCACCAACCTCCAGACCCTCCCCGGCTCGGAGAAGTGCACATCTGGGCGGACCAGGGCCGGGCCGCGGTCCACTGGTGTGCCCCCTCTTCCCCCGTGGACAATTACTGGCTTGAGCTCTGGGAAGGAGGGGCCCTCGTTCGAACGGGCCCCCCGGTTCTGTACAACACCAGCGTCCGGAGGGCGGAACTGGAAGGACTGAAGCCTGGAGGAACTTACACCCTCTGCGTGATTGCCTCAAACGATGCGGGGACAAGCTTTGTGCCAGAGGGGGTTCTCCTGCCTACCACCTTCCCATCGTTTGGGCCCTGCCGCCATCTTTCCATTCCCCCTAAACCCCAAACCCTGGTCCATGTAGCAGTGGGGATGGGGATAGTGCTGGTCTGCATAAGCTTTGCGGCCTTGCTATGGCATTTCTGTCTCAGGGACCGCTGGGGCTGTCCCCGCCGGCCCCCAGGTCCAGCTGCTTCCAGAGTGGGGGAAGAACTCTAGTGTCCCAGCCCCAGGCTTCAGGAGCACAGAGACTGGGGGGAGGGGGAGATTAACCTTCACAGAGCTGCCAAGAAAATGGCCCTAGATTCGTGGAAGGCGGGAGCTCTCCTCACAAGGCAAGATGACGGGGCTCTGCACCCCGGCCTGAGAGAGGGGGGCTCTGCCCGTCTCCCAGGTAATGGCTAAAAGCTGCATCAGAGAGAGGGGTCACTTCATGGGCCTAGGCTCTGGGCTTTAGACGGACCCTTCTGGAGGGAGAAGGCTGCTTTTCTCCACTAGTCTGCTGCTTGCTGATCAATAAAGATACTGTAATGGAGCCAGGGCCTCGTCAGCAGGCTTTTGTGTGAGCATGGCCACGGCCAAAGGGGAAGGAAACTGCTCCTGGGACCTGGGCCAGGGGCATCCGGAGAGCTGATACTGTACTGAGTACATTGTACTGTACTGAGAACAGCCGTGTGGGCTCCGGGGTAGCTGTCATCGCCCTGAGAACAGCCGTGTGGGCTCTGAGGTACAGAGACTTCTCCCCATTTCACAGATGGACAAACAGGCCTGAGGCAGCTCCTTGCGTAACCATGTGGGAGACTTGCAAAGTATCTGGAACAAGGAAATGAAATTCTCCTGAGCTCACAGGCCAAGTTCTTTGCTGTAACTTTCTGCTCCCATTATTTTCAAAAAGATCAGATAAGAATGGGTCCAGCTACCGGACCGGGCCTTCTGCTCCCCCTTTTAGCTTCCCGTGCCCGCCCTTTTTCTGCCTCAGTTCCTTGCTCCTCTGCTCCGAGCTTTATGGCCCAGGCTGCGTACTGTCTGGGCTACTCTTTCCCCGTCTGGAAAACGAGGGGATTGGTTCAGAAGGCTCCGATTTCCCTTTTCTGCCCTGACCTTCCTGCAGTTCTAGCAAATCTCAGGAGATGTGTACATGGGTGAAGTGCCCTTAGCCTCTGACTCAAGCCACTGGAGGCTGGGGAGAGAGCGGATGTTGCCTAGGCAGGGCCCCAGGGGCCCTGGACGGAGCCCAAGAGCCACTGGGCCAGGCCCAAACTCGTGCTCCATGTCCCGCTGAAGGTGAAAGGTACAAGTCAGCAAGCACTGAGGGACACAGGTTCTGGCCCTGGGGATACTGGGGGGGAGGGGCAAAAACAGGGGGCTCCCAGTCTGAGGGAGACAGTGCGCACACAGCTTTGTACTCACCAGATGGAAACGGCCCAGATTGGACAAAACCAACCAGGGAAGGTACTGAGAGTCAAGAAGACTGAAAAAAGGCTTTGGGTAAGAGGGGACTTTAGCTGAACCTTGGAAGTGGAGATGAGGCGGGAGAGAGCGCCCGGGAGTGTCCCGTGCAAGAAGGCCAGCTCCACCAGCTCAGAGAAAACGGGGAAGGTACAAGGGGGGCCCTGAGAGGTTCAAGAAGATTGGAAACCTTGCCAAGCCATGGAGAGCTTTTCTTTTGCTGTTAAATATGGTAGGAATATGTTAACTCCAATATACACACATATTTATACAATTATTTTGCTGCACAAGAAAAATCAAATAGGAAAAATGAGAAAGAAAATAAAATACAAGCAAAGAACAATAAGAGTGAGAATGCTATGTTGTGATCCACACTGATTTCCCACAGTCCTCTCTGGGTGTGGATGGTTCTCTGCATCACAAGATCATTGGAACAGGATCATCAGCTCATTGTTGAAGAGAGCCACGTTGTGCAGAGCTTTGGAAGAGAAATGGGGACTTTGATTTCCTTCTGGAGGTGAGAGGGAGAGAGTTTAGTGAAGGGGAGTGTGTGTGTGATAGAGACACAGAGACAGAGAGAGCCATGGTCAGCCTTGCCCTTCAGACTCGCCTCAGGCTGACAGCTGAGTGGGGGATGGACTGAAGCGGGCAGAGCCCCCCACCACGGTGGCAATAATCCAGGCCTGAGGGGATCAGGGTGGGAGCAGGGTTGCAGGACATGGGGGCTTTAGCAAAGGTGTGTGAAGGTAGAAGCCAGGCTGCCTCGAAATTGATTGGATACAGGAAGTGAGGATTGAGGAGGTGAGAATGACGTCTCGGGAGGGAGCTTGGGGGATGATGATACCCCGGGAGGAAAGACCCCAACTGCAATTGTTTGTGCTGAGTTTAAGATGGCTCCAAGCACTCGGGTTTGAGGCAGGTGGAGATGTTCGAGTCTGGGAGAGCGTTAGGGCGTAGAGATCACCCCTGACCCCGGGGGGTGATGAGATCACCGAATGAGCTAGCACAGGAAAAGGGGAAAGCCCAGAGGAGGGCCGGGGCTAATCATGCTGAGGGGGTGCGCCCAAAGGAATGAAAAGGGCAGGCTCGGGGACAGGGGGTAACGCAGCTCTGGGAGTCGGCAAGAAGAGCCCGCTGGTCACTTTGGGGAGGGAAATTTCAGTTGGAAGAACTCAGAAAACAGAAGAGGCTAAGATGGAAGAAGGCACTAGCCAGGAAGAGGTGGGGAGGAAAGTTGGCACGGGCAGACCTTCAGGCCAGGAAGGGGGAAACAGCGAGGAGACGAGGAGATGATGAAGGAGAAGACCAGAGAATGGGTCCACTTGGGCCCAGGATGGGGTGGCCTTGGCAAGGAGAAGGGCCAGTTCTCAGAAATGGGTGGAGGAGCAGAGGGCTGCAAGGCTGTCAGAAGGGGAGGAGGGAAGCTGTGGAGGCTAGAGGAGGGCTGAGAGGTGTGGAGGGCACTCAGAGCCCGTCAGGGCCGTGTAATGGACTGACTGGGTCCGCTTGAGCTAAGAGGATCCAGCGGGAAGGACCCCGGCCGGTGAGCAGGAGCCCAGGCAGGGCAAGGATGGGATGAGACAACGGGGCAAAGGGCCGAAAAGGGCGGGGTAGAATTGGACCGGGCCCCTGAGGGTCCTAGCAAAGAGCATTCTCAACCACTGACCTCGGGGCTGCCTTTAAATCCCAACCCCCCATAGGAAGTCTTCCCCCGGGCCTTTAATTCCTCTCCTGTTACTATCTGCTTTACATGGATTTGAGTCCCTATTGCCTTAGATTGTAAGCTCCCCGAGGGCAGGGACTGGCTTTTTTTTTCCTTTCTGTAGCGCCCACACAGCGCCTTGCACACAGTAGGTGCTTAAATTCCTAGCCTGACTCAGCGTTTGGGTGCGCACAGCAGGAGTGACGTCACAGCGCGAGCGGAATGACGTCACGTCGTGATCGGATACGGGAATTGGGGAGGAGGAAGCGGCCCCAGCCGAGTCGCGCAGCTTCTTCCTCGGCCGCGCGCGGGAGTGGCTCATCGAAAGGTCTCTCCCGGCTTTTCCGCCTCTAAGGGATTCACTCCCCGCGCTGGGGCAGAGGCGGAAAGCGTTGTCTAGGAAACCAGGGGAAATTCCGCTCCCTCCCAGCGGCGCGACCACGTGCCCTTAAAAAGCGAAGCGGCCTTCACGGCCTTGTCCCTCGGCGGCTCTCGTAGGCCGCCCCGCCCCGCCCCCAGCACCCACGTGACAAAAACACCGGCACTTCCGATTTCCTCAGCTTCCTCCCCGACCACCCTCGGCCCCCACCGGCGCCCCAGTTTGTCCGGAGCCACCGAGTCAGGGTGAGGGCGCGTGGCCCGCAGGCCAGGGCGGAGGCGGGAGAAGGCCCCAGGGGGCGCGCCCCGCTCGGAGCGGGCTCGCGCCCCGAGATGGGGGAGGGGAGGCGGCGCGCGTGCTCTGGCGGGCCCGTGGCCTGGGGCTTAGGGAGAGGGGGCGCGCGGGCCCCGCCTCCCCCACGGGCCCGGAGGCGCGTGCGGTTCAGCTGGGCGCTGGGCGGGGGGGGTGGGGCGCGCTCTGTCCCCGCCTCCTATCTTCCTGGATGCGCGCGCGGCCCCGAGGCCCTGGCGGCGAAGCGTAAAGGGGGAGGAGCCGGGGCGGCACGTGGGCGGCTCGCTCCTTGCTCCGCCCCCTTCCGGGAAAGGAGAGGAGGTGCGCGTGGCCGCCGCCCTGACCCCGCCCCCGCCCCCGCCTTCCTCCCCAGGTCCCGGTGGAGGCGGAGGCGGCGCCATGGCGGAGCGAACAGCTCTGGAGAGCCTCATCGAGATGGGCTTCCCGCGGGGGCGCGCGTAAGGAAACCCGTCCCCGCCCCCGGCTTTGCGGAACGTCCCCCGCTCTTTCCGCCCCTCCCCCAGCTTTGGGTCCCCAAGGAGAGTCCGCGCCCCTCCCCCTCCGTACAGACCCTGCCTTTGGGGTCCTGGGGGCGGACCGCCCGCCCCGGAGCCCGGACTCGCCCCCGAGCCCCTCCGCCCAGGCCTTCCGAGGCCCGTGTCCCAGGGGGAGGTGACCCCGGCGCCCTGTGCAAAACCGGGAGTCCCCCTGTGGCCCGTCATGCCCGTGTTATGTGCATTGACCCCGCCCCCGGTTTCTGTCCCCAGGGAGAAGGCTCTGGCTCTCACGGGGAACCAGGGCATCGAGGCTGCGATGGACTGGTGAGAGCGAGGGAGGCCGCGGCTGGGGGCTCGGGAGTCACGGGGTGACTGGGGGGCCTGGGGGCGGGAGGCGTCCTGGGAGAGAAGAGTTGTAGGGCAGGTGCAGGATTCCCGGCTCACTGGGTTGCCCCACTCATCTAGGTTGATGGAACATGAAGATGACCCGGATGTGGATGAGCCCCCAGCTTCCCCCCTGGGACACTCCTTGGGGCATGAACCCCCGTCCTATGGGGGAGGCAGCCCTGAAGGTCAGAGCCAAAGGAATAGGTGGAGGAGTGGCACCTTCCAATTAGGGAAGGGATGGGGACTGGGGAGGATTCCCCCGGGCCGCAGCCCTGGGGACATGACGGGGGTTACCTCTTCACAGGGTCTGGGTCAGCCCAGGTGGAGGAGAAGCCCCCTCTGAGTGAAGAGGAGAAGCGGGAGCAGACCAAGAGGTACCGGGCCCTGGGCCTTAACCTTCTCCCTGGGAGGGGGAGCCTTTCTCACTGACCCCCGACCGACCAGCTGCTTTGTGGCCCAAGCCCCTTCTGCTCCCTCTTGTCTGAAGCCCACCCGGGACGGCGTCCGAAATGTCTTCCGGTCTCTTCCAGAAGAAACAATGTGGTGCACACAGTAATTGCTTAATAAGCGTCAGAAATAGCCAAATACTTTTTTTCGTTTTTCTGAATTACCATCACGTTCTCTTTTCAAAGTGCTCCCCTTCAAGTGTCAGTTATTACCCTCTCCTTCCTCGTTGTTGAGGAATTCCCTGTCTCTGATCCAGGATGTTGGAGTTGGTAGCCCAGAAACAAAAGGAACGGGGAGAAAGAGAGCAGCGGGAGGCGGTGGAGCGCGAGAGGCAGCGTAGACGGCAGGGCCAGGAGCTGTCGGCCGCCCGGCAGCGGCTACAGGAAGATGAGATGCGCCGGGCAGCCGAGGAGCGGAGGAGGGAGAAGGCCGAAGAGACAGCAGCCAGGTCGGAGGCCCGAGGGAGCGGGCAGGGCAGGAGGAAAGGTTGGTGGCGGGGCTGTGTCACTCACCAGATTCTCCATCTCTTGCACTCCCTTCCAGACAGCGAGTCCGGGAGAAGATTGAGAGGGATAAAGTAGAGAGAGCCAAGAAGGTGGGTGTCAGTGGCAGGATCAAATTAGGAAATACAGGGTATGGTCAGTCACGAGACATCTCCATCGTAAAGGATGGTAAATGGTGTCTGGGGGGCATGAGAATAAGTGTGGGAGGGGGCCACGGGGTTTAGTGTGGCTCCCTAGCTAATTTCCCTTGACTCCTAGTTTGGTGGCACTGGATCACAGATGACCTCCCCTGCAACAGAGCCAGGCCCCGTTCCTTCTTCTCCCAGTCAGGAGCCTCCCACCAAGCGAGAGTATGACCAGTGCCGAATACAGGTATGGGGGTGTGATGGTCCCTTGGAGGCTGGGCTTTCCTCCAAATCAAGAGCCGTGTTGAGGTGCTGCTGCTCCCACTGTCTCACGTTCAGGGATCCCTCCCCTTGGCTATCTATATTCTTCCTTCCCATATGAAATTTTTATTTTCTCAGTGTGACTTTTAACAACTTATTGGTGAAATCAGCTGACTGATCCTTATCCTGTGTGAACACCAAACCCCTGTAATATAACTTCTGCTTGTGGTCCTGCGACTGCTTGTTTATGTTTTTAGCATCCTGGGCCCCCTGGGTTCAGTCTCTTACATCTTTCAAGATTTGTCTCTTGCTGTATTGTAAACTCCCAGGCAACAGGGAATGGGTCTTTTTAACACATGTACAGCAGCCGGCGCCACCAAAGAAAGGTGCTTCATAAAAATTTCTTGTCATGGTTATAATTAGTTCCCAGTAATAGCCTCATGTTCTCTTTTTTTCTATTTTTACTTAAGCAAGCGAAGGCAGCCCAGTGGCAGAGTGGAAAGGCATTCACTGGCTTTGCTGGGCAAGTCACTTCACTTCTGTTTGCCTCAGTTTTTTCACCTTAAAAGGGGGCTCATATAGAATCCCCTTCCTGGGTCCTGTGGATCAAATCAGACAGTTGTAAAGCACTTAATGATTGTTAGCAACATTATGAGGCAAGCCTTTACCCCACGTTTCCCCTGATACCGGACTCTCTCTGTCCTTCCAGGTTCGGCTGCCAGACGGCACCTCCCTGACACAGACATTCAAGGCCAGAGAGCAGCTGGCGGCAGTGAGACTCTACGTGGAGCTACATCGAGGGGAGGAACTAGGGGGTGGGCAGGACCCTGTACAGCTGCTCAGTGGCTTCCCCCGGCGGGCCTTTTCTGAAGCCGATATGGAGAGACCACTGCAGGAGCTGGGTATGGGGACTACAAGGTGGTGGGTGTGGAGACTGCCTGAAGTAGGGTTTGGGCTGTTAGGAAGCGGCTGAAACTGAGCTGAATCTCCTCTCTTCCTACAGGACTTGTGCCTTCTGCGGTCCTCATTGTAGCCAAGAAGTGTGCCAGCTGAAGGGCTCTCCAGCCTCCTTTCTTTTCCCCTCAAAACTCCCCCCACCTCTGACAGAGCACTGACATCCCTCCCTAATAAACACGTCCTGAGTCATGTGTGTCAGGCTCCTTCCTGAGGTTGGGGAGGGTGGAGGAGGGGGCTGAGGCCTCCCAAGAGTCTGGTGCTGTCCTTACTTGGCTGTTGAGAAGGGTCAAATGGCAGATCCCTGCAGGTTGGGCCTGGCCCTTGATCCCTGCCCTACAATGATGGTGGAAAAGCCACTGACGCCTTCATGTCCTTCCCCTGCAGCAGGAGAGGACCCTCCTCTACAACCCAAGGCGGGGCCCTCCATGGAGGTATCCTCCCCCCAGTACTGGGAGGGAAGTGCAGGTCCCATCACCTGAACATCCCCGGAGCCTTCTCTTTCCCCTCCAGCATGCAAATACAACGTGACCCCCAGGCTGAAGATGATGTTCTCCCGGCCCAAGCCACAAACACTAACGGGCCGGGACCAGAGCCTTGAGTGCCAGGCAGGGGCATCTTTGTCGCAGACTTGGAGGGTGCCCGAGGCGGGGATAAGGGGCTCGTTCGTTTTCAGACTGGTCAAAGTGGAGGGAAGCCGGAGGCTGTTGTGGGGAGGATAAAATGGCTATTACAATGAGCCCTGAGTCCCGTTTATTAAGCCAGAGTTTATAACGCACTGGGGAACGCGAGGAGGCAGCGGCCTCTTAGAGCCCCTCAGGTATCGGGGATGCGCGAGGCCCGCGACGTGGGGGTGGGGGGGATCCCGAGTTCCGAGGGGAGCCCGGGTAGGCGTCAGGCCGCCCGGCCGCCCTCCCGCCGGTTCCAGTCCTTCCTCCAGGCCACGTTCTCGTGCGTCTCGGTGGCCTCCCGCAGCGTGTCCAGCAACAGCATCTTGGTCTTGGTCGCCTCGTCCCACCGCTGCGGGTTCCCCTCCGGGATTTCCTGCGCAGGGCCCAGGAGGGAGCCAGGTCAGGGCCCGGGAGCCGGGTCGCCGCGGCCTCCCCCAACCCTCCCCGCCCCCCCTCCCGGCCAGCACCGAGGACGGATGGAAGCCCCCGGAGGGCAGGGCCGGCCGCTGGCTCGGGGCAGTCGGCGGGCACCTCTTCCATGCTCTCCGGGCGGCGGACCCACCTTAAGCAGCTCCCGCGTGCGCTGCTCCCCCGGCGTCACCAGCACGAAGAGGAAGACCCCTAAGCCCCCGCCCGCGCCCAGCACCGCCGCCACCTGCAGCGCCTTGAACAGCGACCCCATGTCCTCGACCGCCCACCGAAGAACGGAGCCCCGCCCCCTCCGCCGCCTAAAGAGGCCGCGCCATAGAGACGAGAAACGTAGTCCTCCGCGGGCGGGGACACCGGCCTAGAGAGGCCAACGCGGGGGAGCGAGGCCGGAAGTCGAGGACTTTAAAGGGGGCGGAGCGGGAGGAGGTGAAATGCACTAGAGAGTTTTTCTCTTCCTCCTCCGACTGCGCAGAGCGGGGCCAGGAGGGAGCAGGAAGAGCGCTCGTGGCTACGGCGCCCCCAGGCGGAGATCCCAGAGTCCTCCCCGATGGGGCTGGCCCGCGGAGCCGGCCGGGCACATGCGCTTGGCTTCGCTTGAAAAACCCGTCAGGTCGTGCAGGATCCGGCCTGTCATCCGCCCGTCCCCACGGGGACCGCTTGGGGCGCTGAGAAGCGGGATCACGTTTGTAAAGCGCCCGCAAACGCTCCGACTAGGCCCCGCCCGTGGCCCGCTCCCACTCCGGGAGGCGCTTCTCTCCCGCACGCCCCTCCCCTAGGCCGCCTCCTCTCTCAGAGCGCGGCGGCGGCGGTGCCGGGGCACGGGCCGGATGGGGGGCGGCGCCTTGCCCCCCAAAGCGCCGCATAAAGGCCGCCCCTCGCGGATGGGAAAGGGCCTAGGCGCTCAGGGTCACGCCCCGCGCTCTACGGCCAGCTTATTGGGCGCGACGTCGCCCAGCCTGTTCCAAGCGAGCGGTTTGGGCTCAAGGATCTTTTCCCCCGGAAAACATGATTCTAACCCCCCTGGGCGGGCACTGGGATCTGGGATCAGCCTGGGGACTGTCCTGTGACTCTCGGGTGCCCGCCTACAAAGTGCACGCACTGGATCGGTCCTGAAGGCCCTTCCTGCTCTATAAACTTGCCTGATACTTGGCCCCCAGCCGCCTGGGAAGTGGGATTGTAAGCATTAACACAGACACTGTATGTCAGGACACCGGTTCGCCAAGGCAGAGGGATTTGGCCAAATCCTCCCATCTAATCGCGTCTAGGACAGCTGTGTCTCATCCCTGCAAGGGTCTGGTGGATCCCGCCCCTCCACCCATGCCCAGCCCTGGGAGACAAGGGCCCGGGAGCCGGTCAGTCTTAGGGCAAAAGGCCTCGCGAGAAGGATCCTGAGCGACGTGTCCAAGGGGGAAGAGGGAAAAGGAGCTTTCAACTTTTTCTCTTCCCCTCCAAGGGCCAAACCTCGTCCACAATTTTCCCTCCCCCCTCTGGGACTCTTGTAATCCCCCTGCTGCTTGTCAGCCTCCTTTCCTCAGATGCGATTAAGGGGCCAGTTTCCAAAGGAGATTACAGGGGCAAAATCGGTCTCCCCTTCTGCGGGAGTCTGGCCATAAAGGGGCTGGGGACGGAGGGGGACACCGGCGCAGCGGGGAAGTCCGCGCTGCTCACCGCGTTACCATGGCCTTCCTGCCTAGAAGCAGTGAGGAGGAGGAGGAGGTTTCTTGGCCCAGCAACAGCCCAGGTTCTCCCTGGAAACCGGACTCTCCAAATCAGGTCAAGACCTTGTGGGACGACCAGGACGTTCAGGTACGTGCGCCAAGCCCGCTTCCCGCTTAAAGCAGAAACTCCTCCAAGTCCCTGCCTCGCCTTGTTGGTTCTAAGTCAGTTTGTGCGCTGCCTTAGGTTTCTTCTCAGAAGCCCCGTCCACCCTCCATCACCGTGGAAGCCACAGATCCAAATGAGGTGGAAAGTGGGGAGCTCAGGTGGCCTCCTGAGGATTTGCTGTTATCCGACAGTGAAGAGGAAGAGGAAGCCTTTTTCCAGGACCAAGATGAAGAGTCAGGTGAAGAAAGTCTTGGTCTGAGAGGCCTAGAGATGGAAAAGGGGGAAGAAAAGGAGATGGGCAGGAAGCCGTTGTTTAGGTGGGAGAGGGAAAGCAGAAGGATGATGAGGATGGATGGATTTCCTTTTAACTGATCCAGTGGCAGAGTAGAGCAAGACATGGATTCAAATCTTGCCCCAGAAACTTAAACCCCCATTCTTGGCTTAATGTGAGCCAGTTTCCCCAACTGTAAAATGAGATCAATTGAGTCAGAGTGTAAAGGGATTTTTGGGGAAATATCCTCGTGGTGGCAACATTATTCTCCCACCCTAGGCTGGGCTTGGTGCCCCCTAGATCCCAGATCCTCTCTAAGAACCCTCAATCCTGGGTCCGACTGGGAGCAGGAGGAAGAGGAAGAAACCTGGGAGGAGAGTGAAACTTCCTGGATTTCTGGTGAGTGAGATTAAGATTCTTCCCTTGTTTCCTGAATCCCCCCCCCCCCCCCCCCAGCCAGAAAAGAAAGGTTATCACTACACTTGACACACAAATAAAATGGGGAAGATTGCTTTTATTGAGCTGCCTGGACCAAGTAAGCAAAATAAGTGAGCCCCTTGAAGGGCCCCAGTTCCTGTATTTTCACCAATCTGCTGCCAGCTCCCCGCTCCAAGCAGGGCAAACGAACATCGGGGTCCTCATCGGAGAACTGTACCAGGGTGCCCTGGGGGGCGAGCACCCGCAGACACTCGGACAGCAGCTGCTCTGCCCCGGCTTGGCCACCCCTGGCCACAGCATCCCAGGTGCCCTTGTCCAGCACCAGCTGGAAGGACCCAGAAGGGCAGGCAGGTCCCAGGTCTCGGGCGTCAGCCTGCAGGAAATGCAGCCGGGAATCGGGGTGCCCGGGGCGCAGCCCGGGGCGGTCTCCGTGCCCTTCCAGCAGGCGCTTCATGCGCTGCACAGCCACTGCAGAAAAGTCCACCCCGAGCACGTTCAAGGGCAGGGGGCACTTGGTGTAGAGTCCGGGGCACAAATCCGAGGTTCCACAGCCCACGTCCAGCACCCTGAGGGGGGCCACTGCTGGCCCTCGGGGAGCCCCCTTCTGCAGCAGCGGCAAGAGAAGCCCCCGAACCTCTTCGTAGCCAAAAAACCAGTCGAAGTTAGGGGGCCTTCCGGGCAACGCCTGGGCGTGGAGCCGGTCCCAGAGCCCGGGATCCGACAGGCAGCTGCCGGCCAGGGAGCCTGCGCGGGGTTGGGACAGGGCAACGTTAGGGGCGTGCGCTGGGCACCCCCCCCGGCCGCCCACATTCCCGACCCCCAAAGCCCTACCGGCCCAGGAGCGCTTCGCCCTGGTCCCCTTGTGGAGGAGTCGGTGCAGGAGCGCCATGGGCCAGGTCTGCAGGGCCGAGTCTCGCGGGCGAGAGGCAGGCCCCGCTCCCCTTCCCCTCCCCCTGCGCCGAGAGAACGAGGAACAAAGGTCAG
This sequence comes from Sarcophilus harrisii, assembly GCF_902635505.1. Classification (NCBI taxonomy): domain Eukaryota; kingdom Metazoa; phylum Chordata; class Mammalia; order Dasyuromorphia; family Dasyuridae; genus Sarcophilus; species Sarcophilus harrisii. The sequence continues at coordinate 243,775,463 of NC_045431.1, forward strand.
AGCCAGACTCTTCTCAGGGAATGGACTTTATTGAACCAGTTAAAAGGGGGGTGAGAGAAGGATCCAGTCGTTCCACGTCCAGGGGCGGCGGCGATCAAGGCCCTGAAACAGAAGCACAACAGATGAGCAATCAGAAAAGCGGGGGGAAACCGGCCCTTTCTCGGCCCTGCAAAGGACGCTGTCCCGGCGAGTGAGGATAGAACCGGCGGATGGGAGCCGCCGGCACCGAAGACATGACGCCGGGGGGACCGGGGTCCCCTTGCTCTGCCTCCGTACATAACGGGGGCCGGGACCGAGCACCCGGCCCCCGCCAAGAAATGGAGGCGGCAGCGCCTGCGAAAGCGAAAGCCCCAGGCCGACAGCCCCGGCAGCCCCGGCAGCCCCGGCAGCCCCGGCAGCCCCGGCAGCCCAGACAGCAGCCTCAGGGGAGGCTCTCCGGCCGCACTCACCGGCTCTCCGGCAGGAAAGGGACTGCGCCTGTGCCCGGCGCGCCTTTATAGGCAGGTGGCGCACCGCCCCTCGCCTCCGATTGGCCGCTCTCTGCCGGGGGCGGTGCCTCCCTTCCGAAGGGGCGGGGCGCGGCGCGCCGAGAGCGACACTAGGAACGTCGGAAGCCGCCGCGTCGCCGCCGCCGCTGCGACGCTGACCTCGGCGCCTGGACCATGGGGGCTCCCGGGGGGAAGATCAACCGGCCGCGGACGGTGACTGCTGGCGGCCCCGCCGAGGCCCCTTTCCCGGCCCCCTTCCCCGCCCTCTGCCCCTGCTGCCCACCCGGGGCCTCCACGCGGGTTCCTCCCGGGGGGGGGGGGGACGTAGCCGGGCGCGCGCCCCCCTAACTCTGCCGCCTGGTCCTGCCCCTGCCAGGAGCTGAAAAAGAAGCTGTTCAAGCGGCGCCGGCTGCTGAGACGGGAGCGGCGGCGGCGGCACCAGGTGGTCGGGGCGGTGCTGGACGAGGGGCTCATCACTCGCCATCACCTCAAGAAGCGCTCGTGAGTGCTCCCTGGGCTCCCCGGGCGGCCTCCCGTGACCCTCTCCCGGCAGAAGGGGGGCGGGGCCAAAGGCGCGGACAGGGCCGCGGGGGTGGGGGTGGGGGGTCGCCGCTGGGGTCTCCGGATGCTGCCGCCCCCCCCATTCCCCCCATTATCCCGCTTGGACTTGGCTGCACTTTCTACTAGAGAGCCCCATCCTTATCCTGCCCCCCATGCCCCCTCCCCCTTCCCGAAAGCTGGAAGTTCTGGGAGAATTCAAGCAGTAATCGGGAAGTAGCTCTTAGGCCTGCTGTGTGCCGGGTGCTGCGCCAAGGCCCGGAGCTCACTGCCCGGGAGGGGGCGCTTAATGTGTGTACTTCCGAGGGAATTCAAACCCGCGGCCCAGTGACTTCCCCTGGGGCACTCGGGAGCCGCCAGACTGGACCTCTGCCCCTCCCCTCTAGGTCGAGTGCCCGAGCCAACATCACCCTGTCTGGGAAGAAGCGGAGGAAGCTTTTGCAGCAGATCAGGCATGCCCAGAAGGAGAAGGCTGCCATGGAGGGTGAGGAGGATGGCGGGCTTGGGAAAGGGAAAAGGTCGGAGGGCAGAGGTTAAGTCAAGAGGGCATTCTGCTAATTAACTTTACTCCTCCCAGTGGAAGCTCCCCCGAAGCCAGGCAGGACCACTGAGGCGCAGCCTAGACGGCAGAAGAAAAGGAAAGCTGGAGCTATCCAGGATGTGGAGATGGAAGACCTGGAAGCTGGCAGCTGAGCCCCCACGATCTCAAAGAGGCCATTCCTTCCGTTAGGACAAGGAGGCAGAGCCCCCCACCCATAGGCAGCTGCTGCTCGTTCTTTTAAGTTTTGGAGGCAGTCAGGATTGTGTGATTTGCCCAGGGTCACACGGCTAGTAGGTATCTGAAGCTGGATTCAAACTCTGGGGCTAATACACGACCCATTTTGCCTCCCAGGTGCCCCCCTCCCCCCATAGGCTTCTAAAAGGACATGGCCCTGACCTTTCCCTCCCCTCCCCTCCTATGTCTCATTCAAGTCCCTTTGCTTTGAGAGGGGAGCTTCAGATACTGTTTGCTTTGCTTCCTGGGGAGGAAAGAAGGGAGGTCCGTGGCTCACTAGTGATAACAGTTTGTAATAAAGTTGTTTGAGTTCTGGTTGGAGCATTTGTGAGTCTCTGTGGAAGGATGAGGATAGAGTAAAAAGGCTGGGGAGCCAAGCCAGGGGCATGAGCTGAGTATTGATAATAAGCAGGGAGCCGGGAGATAATCCTGCCCCCAAGACTGAGGGTTCTATTTAATAATAACCTTTTATTTTCCAAATATATGCGAAGATAATTTTCAACATTCGCCTTTGCAAAATCTTGTGTTTCAAATTTTTCTCCCTCTCCTAGATAGCAAGTAACCCAATACATGTTAAATGTGCACTTCTTCTATAATTTCCACATTTATTGTGCTGCACAAGAAAAGTCGGATCAAAAGGAGAAAAAAAGAAAAAAATCAAGCAAACAACAAAAAAGGTGAAAATACTATGTTGTGATTCACATTCAGTCCCCATAGTCCTCTGTCTGGATGCCCACGACTTTCTCCATCACAAGTCTTATGGAATTGGTCTGAATCACCTCATTGTTGAATCCATCATAGCTGATCATCACATAGTTTTGTGTACAATGTTCTCTTGGTTCTCCTCACTTAGCATCAGTTCATATAAGTCTTTCCAGCAATCATCCTATTGATCATTTTTTTTAACCTTTAGGTAACAACATTTTTTGGTTCATATACACAGAATTTTTAGCATTTCTTACAAATGCACTTTGTGAAATGGTTAAAGGCCAAAGAGGCAAAATAGGTAGAATGGCTCATTTCACAGAATTAAAAGCCTGAAGCGATGCAATAGAGCCTTTACAGTAATGCAATTTTTTATTTTATTTTTAAAAGTTATTGATAATACTTGGTTTTTATCACTTTCATTTCCTTTTGTTTATTTTAACACACATCGCTTTGTTGGGAGAGAAAAATCGGAGCAAAGGAGAAAAGCCAAGGGATAGATTAAAAAACAAAAAAAGAATCATGTGTTGATTTACAATCTCCTTAGTTCTTTTGCTGGAGGCAGATGGCATTTTCTGTCCAAAGTCTATTGGCATTGCTTTGAACCACTGAGAAGAACCAAGTCTTTCTTAGTGGATCATCAAACATTCTTGCTGTTATTGTGTACAATATATTTTGGTTCTGTTTGTTTCACTCAGTATCTGTTCATGTAAATGATCATTTCTTGTAAAACAACAATATTCCATTACATTTATTATACTGTAACTTCAGCCATTCTCCAAGGGATGGGCATCTACTTACTTTGCAGTTCCTTGCCCCTACAAAAAGGGCTGCTGCAAACATTTTTGTCTAACATTGTGCTAACAGGGCCCTAAGTGCAAAAACGTGTCAGTCTGTCCTTTCCCTGTGTTTTTATCTGTAAACTCTCTCTGCTCCTCACTGCAGTAGCTCAATTCAAAGTAGTATGAGTAAAAAAAGTCAGGTAATCTGGAGTCAGGAAGACCCGAGTTAAAATTTTCCCTAATATTGGTAGTAACACGGGGCAAGTCATTTGCTCATCTTCCAATTAACCTGGATAATAACGGCATCGATCTCGTGAGGTTATTATAAGAATAAATTGAGATAATATTTATAGTGTGGTTCCTTAAACAGATGTATGAATGCTAAGCATTATTAAATGGAATGCTTTGGGAAGTAAAAAACAAAGTTCTATCACTCAGGACAAATCATTCTAACTCAGGATTACATAGTTATACCCAGCCTCACAGCCCCACTTCTAAACCTCATGAACCAAAAATATTTTTTTTTTGGGGGGGGGGGTGAGGCAGTTGGGGTTAAGTGACTTGTCCAGGGTCACATAGCTAGTAAATTGTCCAAGGTTGCATAGCTAGTTAAGTGTCTGAGGTCAAACAACTCTGGTCTTCCTGACTCCAGTGCCTGTGCTCTACCACTGCACCACCTCATGAACCATTGCTCTGCTTGCCTATCATTTGCCCCACATTTCACTAATGAAACTGATTGTATTTTATTTTTCCAATTATATGTAAAGATAATTTTTCAATGTTGATTTTTGCAAGATTTTGACTTCCAAAATTTTTCCTCCTCCCTCCCTTAACTTGCCACTCCCCAAAGCAGCAAGCAATCTGATGCCATTATACCATACAATGGGCCACAAGTAAAATCAAATGAGATGAATTTGCTGAGTAGTTAACACAAAGCAAGTGCTTAGTAGGTTCTTAATACGGACCCATTCTCTTATGTCACCCTCCCTATCCCATCCCATTCTGTTTTTACTTGTTCTGAGTGTGTAATCAGCCTCATCTCTTCAACTAAAAGGGGACTTTCTCAGCTTTATGTGGTCTTTGCTTCCAGATGCTTAATGAATGTTTTTGTTAAGTGATTGGATTTCTAAAAGCTCCAGGAGAGTAAAGAGCTAGGAGTTAATCCGGTATTTGTCACTCTGGACAATTGATCTAGAAGAAAGAAGCAGTGAAAAGGGGCAGTTTACCACTCAAGTCTTCAGCTCCTACCCTCAAGCCATTTAATATCTTCTGAGATAGGTGGTTTTTTCCACCCATTTTACAGATGAAGATGTTGAGGCCGAGAGATCAGGTGACTTTGTGTCTAAATGTCAAACTCGGTCTTGACCTTGTTCTCAGTCCTTTTCTTCCTTCCCTCCTTAAAAGTCGAATTGATTCATATTTTCCACTCTTTGTGGTACCTGCTCCTGAAGCTGCTGCTACATATTGAACAAGTTTTGTTTCATGTGAATTTGAAAAGCAATTGAGCCGATTTCTCTACTGGGTAAGTTGTCAAAAGCAAAACGTGTTAAAAGAACCGGAGGATCTTTGGGTGGATCTTGGAGGGCGGCGTGTGGATAGGAAGCGCATCAGTTTATGGAGGCGCGATGCTCGGGGAGATGATGGATTCGTTTTTGTGACCCCTCCCCTAAAACACACACGCACACATACATGCGCGTGCGCGCGCCCGCGCACTCTCTCTGTGTCTCTGTCTCTCACTCTGTCTCTGTCTCTCTGTGTGTGTCTCTCTTCTTGCCCCGCGCCCCACCCCCCACTTCAGAGCTGGGCGCTTGTCATCAGCCCATTTGACAAGACTTCCTATGCCAATGGAAGCCTCCTTTCCCGGGGTGCAGCGCTGTGGAACTAGGCCGGCTCTGTCAGGAAGCGGGGGTTGAGACGCCGGTAGAACTCGTCCACGATGGGAGCTCGGCGGCTCAGTCTCCCCGCGGGTGCAATGAAGGGGTTGGGCTTCCAGCTCGGACACTCACGGATCGGACCCGCCCCTCCTGGGCCCCGCCTCTTCCCCGCCCCTCGCTGGGACCCGGATGGGCGCGGAACGCTCTTTCAGCGGCTCCAGACGGCGCCGGACTTTGTTGCGTGCCACTCTCCCCGGCAGGTTCCGCCGCTCGCTGTCCTCCCAGCGCGCATGCGCCAGCCGCGCTCCGCCGCTCCCGCCCCCGCCGCCCCTCCAGCCGCTGCCGCTGCCGGCTCCGGGCCCGGGATGTCGGCTCTGTGTGATCCCTCCGGGCCTCCGGCCCCACCCGCACCCGCCGCCCACGGGCCCGCGTCCCCGCTCAGGTGCGTGGGCGCCGGCATCGCTCCACCCCGGGGTCAGCTCTCGGAAATCGTCCATCCCTCCCCATTGTACAGATGAGGAAACTGAGGCCAAGGGGCTGGGCGGAAGCCCGGGGGCGGCCCGTCCGGCCACCTCGTTTTATCGCCGGCGAAACCGAGGTCCCTGGAGGGAAGAGGAAGGGGAGGGCGGAGCCTAGGTCTGGGCCCCGGGGCACCTCCCCCGTACTCCTCCCCCAACTCCTCCTCCCACCCTTTCCCCAGCAGAGGCTCCCGCCTGGAAGGTGCCGCGGCCTCGGGATGGTCTGGGCGCAGGCTCCGAGGCCCGAGGGCCCAGCCGCGGGCGCTGTGCTGCCCCTTGGGTAAAGGGCGGTGGGGGAGGGCGGGCGGAGGCGGAGGGGGAGCGGCGCCTGGAGCCCCGCGGGGCGCCGAGTGGGGGGCGTGTCGGGGCCAGGCCGCCGGGAGAGGAGACGGTCCGGACTGGGGGGGGGCCGCGATCTGGAGGAAGGGGGGCGGTGGGGGGCCGCGAGAGGGGGTTCGTAGCCCGCCGGCCGGAGGCCCCGGCACAGGCGTGGTCAGCCAGGCTGAGGCCCCTGGGTGAGGCCTGCGCCCCCCCCTCCGGCCGGAGGAGAGGGGCTGCACCCTGAGAGCATGGGTGGGGGAGGAGCAGCAGCGCGGGGCCGCCCGGGGTCTGGAGGGGAGGGGTCCCTGAAAAAGAAGTTTCAGTGGCTGCGAGTCACAGAGACCGGGGCTGGGGAGGAGGCAGGGCCCCCATCTTGTGCCAGGCCTGGAGGACACCGAGGCAGGCTCCAGAGGGAGGGGCTGCGGAGGGAGCCTTCTTTCTACCTGCCGGCCTCCCCCCGGCGCTGCCAGAGGATTGGGGGCCTGCGCCAAGGCCTTCCTTCCCTTTCCTCATTTGTAAAGGGGACAAGGGGGTGTCCGGCGCTCAGCCTGACTGGTGTGTGGTGACGGGGCGGCCCCGTGGGCTTGGGCTCCTCACGTTTGTGGGCCTCGGCTCCCCCGCCCCACCAGGGCCCTGCTTAACGCCGTCTGCGGCCCCCGTTTGGTTCTGGGAGCCCCAGCTTAGGAGGACGAGCACATGATTGGGGGGAGGAGGCCACGTGTGGCTTGGTGCCAGGAGGGAGGATCGCCACCGCCCCCTCCAAGTAATCTTAAGAGCCAGGGGCGGGAGGGACGTCGGCTGGGTACAAGGAAGTGGCCAGGAGCCGGCCAGAAGCCGGGGGCCGCTGGGAGGGGGGGAGGGATCCTCAGGCCGGGGTGGGCTGGCCGTTTCTGGGAACGCTCTAGAGGGAGGCCTGGCTGCCGTTCAGCTGTGGGCGTCGTGCCCGCCGGGAGCCTCTCAGTTCTGCCTGATTGCCCTTTCTCTCCCTTCTTCCCAGTGCCCAGGAGCTGGCTCAGGAGATCAAGGCCTTCCTGACCGGCGTCGACCCCGTCCTGGGCCACCAGCTCTCGACGCGGGACCACGCGCGCTGCGGCCTCCTGCTGCTCCGCTCCCTGCCCCCTGCCCGGGCCGCCGTCCTAGACCACCTGAGAGGCGTCTTCGACGAGAGCGTGCGCACGCACCTGGCCACTCTGGACGACGTTGCCAGCACGGGCCCGCAGCACCTGCGCCCACCGCTCCCGTCCCACGTTCCTTCAGGGGGTCCCGGCCTGGAGGATGTCATCCAGGAGGTGCAGCAGGTGCTCTCGGAGTTCATCCGGGCCAATCCCAAGGCCTGGGCCCCGGTGGTCAGCGCCTGGTCCATTGACCTGATGGGACAGCTCAGCAGCAAGTACTCGGGGCGGCACCAGCGGGTGCCTCACGCCGCCGGCTCCCTGAACGAACTGCTGCAGCTGTGGATGGGCTGCCGCGCCACCCGCACCCTGATGGACATTTACGTGCAGTGCCTGTCGGCCCTCATCGGGAGCTGTCCCGACGCCTGCGTGGACGCCCTCTTGGACACGTCGGTCCAGCACTCGCCGCATTTTGACTGGGTCGTGGCCCACATCGGCTCCTCTTTCCCCGGCACCATCATCTCTCGGGTGCTGTCTTGTGGACTCAAGGATTTCTGTGTCCACGGTGGGGCTGGCGGGGGAGGCGGGGGAGCGGGCGGTCCCCCTCCGACCCCTTCGGCGGATGCCTTCCCCTCAACCCCAGCCATCCCTGGAGAAAAGCGCGTGCCCAAGATTGCTTCTGTCGTAGGGATCTTGGGGCATCTGGCCTCTCGCCACGGGGACAGCATCCGCCGCGAGCTCCTCCGGATGTTCCACGAGAGCTTGGCCGCAGGCTCTGGGGTGCGTGGAAGCGACCCCTCCCTTCAGGCTACGGTGCCCTTCTTGCTGCAGCTGGCGGTCATGTCGCCAGCCCTGCTGGGCACCGTCTCTGGGGAGCTGGTGGACTGCCTAAAGCCCCCGTCGGTCCTGAGCCAGCTTCAGCAGCACCTGCAGGTCTTTAGCCGAGAGGAGCTGGACAACATGCTGAGCCTCGCAGTCCACCTGGTCAGCCAGGCCTCCGGGGCTGGGGCCTACCGCCTCCTCCAGTTCTTGGTGGACACGGCCATGCCGGCTTCCGTCATCACGCCCCCCGGCCTGGCCGTGCCCGATGCTGTCCGTGAGGCCTGTGACCGGCTCATCCAGTTGCTGCTGCTGCACTTACAGAAGCTCGTGCACAATCGGGGAGGGTCCCCCGGGGACGGGCTGCTGGGTCCTCCTCCCCCACCCCGCCCAGTGCCCTTCCTCGATGCCCTGCGGAGCCACGTCGGAGAGCTGTGCGGGGAGACCTTGAGGCTGGAGCGGAAGCGCTTCCTTTGGCAGCACCAGCTCCTGGGCCTGCTGTCCGTCTATACCCGGCCCAGTTGCGGACCAGAAGCCTTGGGCCATCTCTTGAGCCGGGCCCGAACGCCGGAAGAGTTGAGCCTGGCCACGCAGCTTTTTGCCGGGCTGGTGGTCAGTCTCTCGGGCTTGCTGCCCTTGACCTTGTGCAGTTGTCTGGCGCGCGTCCACGCGGGGACGCTGCTCCCCCCCTTCACGGCCAGGCTTCTCCGCAACCTGACTCTGCTGGTGGGGTGGGAGCAGCAGGGTGGGGAGGGGCCCACCGCCCTGGGGGCCCGTGTCGGCGAGGCCGTCTCTGCCCAGCTTCCGGACCTGGCCCCCCTCCTGCTGCACCCGGAAGAGGAGGTCGCCGAAGCAGCTTCGTCCCTGCTGGCCATCTGCCCCTTCCCTCAGGGAGCCCTGCTCCCTGCCCAGCTCCTGAGCTTGGTGAGGGCCGGCGTGTCCCGATTCTTTGCCTCCCTGAGGCTCCACGGGCCCCCGGGCGTCTCCTCGGCTTCCCAGCTGCTCATACGGCTCTCCCAGGCCTCCTCGGCCGGCCTCAAAGCCGTCCTCCAGCTTCTGGTAGAGGGAGCTTTGCATCGCGGCAACGCCGAGCTGTTCGGGGGGGAAGGGGAAGGGGGAAACGAGAACGCGTCGGCCACGGCCTCCGGCTCGGCCTCCGCTTACCTGCTGGAGACCAACAGGCGGCACACGGCGGCCGTGCCGGGCCCCGGAGGCGTCTGGTCCGTGTTTCACGCCGGAGTGATCGGCCGCGGCCTGAAACCCCCGAGGTCGGCCCAGTCCCGGAGCGCCCAGGAAGTGATCTACAACACCCAGAGCCTGCTCCGCCTTCTGGTGCACTGCTGCGGCGTCTCGAGCGGGCCGGCGGCCGGCGACCGCTGGGCGGCCCCGGCGCTGAGCCCCGAGGCGGCCAAAGCCGTGGCCGTGACCTTGGTGGAGAGCGTGTGCCCGGACGCCGCCGGGGCGGAGCTGACCTGGCCCCCCGAGGACCACGCCAGAACCACGGTCGAGCGGGATCTGCGCATCGGCCGCCGGTTCCGGGAGCACCCGCTGCTCTTCGAGCTGCTGAAGCTGGTGGCGGCGGCGCCGCCGGCCCTGTGCTACTGCTCGGTGCTGCTGCGGGGGCTCCTGGCCGCCCTCCTGGGGCACTGGGAGGCCTCCCGCCACCTGGACACCTCGCAGTCCCCCTGGCAGCTGGAGGCCTCCTGTACTCTGGTGGCCGTCATGGCCGAGGGCAGCCTGCTGCCGCCCACGCTGGGCAACATGCACGAGGTCTTCGGGCAGCTGGCGCCCTTCGAGGTGCGGCTGCTGCTGCTCAGCGTCTGGGGCTTCCTCCGCGAGCACGGGCCGCTGCCCCAGAAGTTCGCTTTCCAGCCGGACAGGGGCCGCTTCGCCCGGGACTTCTCTCGGGAGGGCGGCGGCGCCGGGGGCCCCCACCTGGCCGTGCTGCACAGCGTCCTGCACAGGAACATTGACCGCCTCGGCCTCTTCTCGGGCCGCTTCCAGGCCTGGCCCCCCTCGGCCCCGGGCCCCCCGCAGAGGCCGGCCCCCTGAGCCGCCCCCGGCCTGGCCCTGGGGGGGAGGGCCCGCGGCCGGCGCGCCCCGCCCCCGCCTCCGAGCCTGCGCTCTCCCCTCCGCCGGTTCCCCCCCCCCCCCCCCCAAATAAAGGTTGCCCAGTTTGCAATGAGCCGGACTTGTGTGGCTGTCCTGCGGGGGTGGGGGGAGAGGGAGGGCGGGCGCTGGGCGGGCCGGGGCAGGAGAAACGGGCCAATGGTAGCGCGGCAGGCTGGGAACCCTCCTATCGAAGGTCGCTCGCTCCTCGTTCCCGCCTCCGGGCCCACGTCCATCAAGGTCTGTGCTTCTCTCATAGGCCGGCCTGGCTCCCTGCTCTCGGGTGGCCAATCGCCTTCCGGGATGGGAGGGCGCGCGGGGCCACGTGTTCCAGCGTGACTGGCGACGAGAGGAGGGGAGAGCCGGGGTCAAGGATCGAACCCGGCACAAGATGGCGGCGGCGGCGGCGCCTCGGAGGCGGTGAGGAGACGGGGGAAGAGCGCTGCCCGTCCCGGCGGCCTCTCCCCGGCACCTGGAGTGCCCCGCGGGCCCCCGGCCCCCCACTTAACTCTCCGGGGAATTGCTTCCCCCGCCGGGAAAGGCCGCGGGGGGGAGGGGACAGAGAGGAGAGAGGCGGGCCCGGGGCGGCCCGGGTGGGGGTGGGGCGGGGGCAGGGTTGGGGACCCCCCGAGCGGGGGAACCTCGGGGCCGGTCCCCGCGGGGCCCGTGCGGGCCTGGGACTGCCCCGCGCTTTCCCGGCCGGCCCGAGAGCAACGGCGGGAGCCGGCGGGCCCCTTCCCCTGGTTCTCCCCGCCTCCGAGGGCAGCTGCAGATGAGGAAACTGAGGCGCAGCTAGGTTCGGCGGCTTGCCAGGCCAGACCGAACCCAGGCTTTCTGCCCGCGGATTCCGCGGTTCTCCTCGGGGCCTCAGCTGCCCGATCTGTAGAATGGGCCGCAGGGAGCCGGAAAGTGAGGTGCGCGGAGCCAGGCTCTGGTGCTCGGGGGCCTGGGGATGCTGCCGGACCCCACTTGTGTGGCCCGGGAGCCTTTGTGCATCTGCTGCCGGTGTCCCAGGCCGTTGGGGGTCCGGGGTCCCCGCCTCGGGTCCGGGGTCCCCGCCTTGGGCCCGAGGCCCCTTTGTGCATCTGCTGCCGGTGTCCCAGGCCGTTGGGGGTCCGGGGTCCCCGCCTCGGGTCCGGGGTCCCTTTGTGCATCTGCTGCTGGTGTCCCAGGCCGTTGGGGGTCCGGGGTCCCCGCCTTGGGCCCGAGGCCCCTTTGTGCACCTGCTGCCGATGTCCCAGGCCGTTGGGGGTCCGGGGTCCCCGCCTTGGGCCCGAGGCCCCTTTGTGCACCTGCTGCCGGTGTCCCAGGCCGTTGGGGGTCCGGGGTCCCCGCCTAGGCCCGGGGCCCCTTTGTGCACCTGCTGCCGGTGCCAGCCCCTGGGGAGCTGGAGGGCGACCCGTGAGGCTGGATCTTTTCGCGCAGTTTCAGGGCAGAGGCGGTTGGCGTTTTGGGAGGTGGAACAGCCGGCTCTGAATCCAGCAGCCACAAGTGGGGGGACCAGGGACCGGGGCCCCCCAGGCTGCAGAGCCGCGGGTCTCCTGGGGCTCCTTCCCCCAGAGACTGGTGCGCGCTGAGCTGACACCGGAGCCCCTTGGGCTGCCCCTGCCGGGGGTGCTCGGGGAGCCCGTCCCCCAGGGCCGCACAACTCGCAGGGAGCTGAGGAAGGAGCGAGCGATGGGCGGCTGCCGTGGCCCCCTACGGAGCAGCCGGCTCCCGCCTGGGACCTGAGCGCCCTCCTTCCTTTCCCAGGGCCCGGGCAGACTTCGTCCTGGCTTGGCTGGGCCTCTGCCTCTCCACAGCCTGGGCCGTGGACAGAAGCAACTTCAAGACCTGCGACCAGAGTTCCTTCTGCAAGTATGAGTCTGGGGGCCGGGCGGAGAAATGCGGGCAAGGGCCTGGGGGCGGTTGGGTGGGTTCCGTCCCCTGGGGACCGGGGAGCTGGCGACGGGCGGATTCTCCCGGCACTGAGCCTGCCATTTCCACACAGGCGACAGCGCAGCGTTCAGCCCGGCTCCTCCCCCTACCGGGCCCTCCTGGACACTCTGGAACTGGGCCCCGACGCCCTCACCGTCCACCTTGTCAACGAAGTCACCAAGGTCCGCGGTGGTGGGGAGGGCTAGGGCAGGGGGAGGGGGGCCCCCATGCGCTGGGCCCTTGTCGGGGGATGGGTAGCCAGCAGAGACCCCGGAGGGAACGCAGGGCTGGGCTCACTTCTGTCCCGTGCAGGCGGTGTTGCTGTTGGAACTGCAAGGACTCCAGGGGAACATGACGCGGATTCGGATCGATGAACTGAAGCCCCTCCGGGCACGCTACCGGGTGCCCGATGTCTTGGTGGCCGATCCCCCCACGGCGCGGTAATTCTGCCCCCTGCCCTCCCCTGGGGCCTCCGGGGCCGCCCCTTCCCATTGGTCCTCTTTAATTCCTCTCTCCTTGGGCTGTTGTTAGGTTGTCCATCTCTGGCCGGGATGAGAACAGCGTGGAGCTGACTGTGGCTGAGGGGCCTTACAAGATCATCCTGACGGGAAGGCCCTTCCGGCTGGACCTGCTGGAGAACCGCAGCCTTGTGCTCAGTGTGAATGCTCGGGGACTCATGGTCTTTGAGCACCAGAGACTCCCCAGGAATTCGTGAGTAAAGGGATGGGAAGCTGCCAGGAAGGGCTTCGAGGAGGCCTCTCAGAGTCTGGGTCCCTAGACTTTCTGGGGAGGGGTGGAGGAGACAGGGAGGACCGGGAGGGGGTGGTCAGTGTGTGCTGGCCAGGAGACCGTGCCCCTGCCCTGGGGCGGGGGGCCCTTCCTGGGCCTCCCTCCTCGGCCGCCACTTCACCTTCTCTTGGAGCCGTCTTGTTTCCCAGATTTATTATCCCCCCCCCCTTTTTTTTAAATAAATTTTTGTTTGTTTGGTTTTTCCGTCTCTGGATGTTCGTCGACTGAAACTCACTTTTGTGTTTCTGTTTTTGTGTTGGTTTTGTGCCTCCTTCCCCTGCCCCTTTGCCCTCCCCTTCCTTTCCCCTCTCCTCCTGCCCCAGTTTCTCGGATAAAGTTAGTCTCACGTTCGGTAGCATTTGGGATAAGATCAAGAACCTTTTCTCTAGGTAAATCCACGGCCACTGGTACTGTATCTGTTCCTCACCCCCTGCTCCTCCGCCCCTGCCTTCTCTGCCCTGCAGCCCACATAGACACACTGGCACACACACTCACACTCACACTCACACTCCCCATCTCTGCCCCCTCAGCTAAAAGGCTGCTGTCCCAGGAGGACTGGGCAGCACGGGGAGCCTGCTCGCTCCGCCGTGGGGCTAGGAAGGTGGATGCCAGGAATCTCGTTCTCTCTGCTCCAGGCCAGGTGGAGCAGGAATTGGTCAGTCCTAGAGCGAGGCCTGGGGAGGGGGCTTGACTGGGCGGGGCATCCATGACAGCCAGACTCGCGCCAGATCCCCTGAGTTGCTCTGACTCCCTCCTTCCCGATGCTCTTCGGTGGCGTGTGTGGACATGTCAAAAGCATATGACTTGGTTCCCTTGATCATTGCCTTCCTCCCTCCCTCCCTCCTTCCTCCCTCCCTCCTTCCCTCATTTTCACCTCTCGGCACACTCCCAGCCCGGCCTTGGGAGGAGGATCTCTTCCCTGGGGATGCACTCCACGATTGGCTGGAGCTCAGGCTTTATCCTCGTCCCCATGCTCTCCCCACCCCCCAAGCAAAAAACATCCAAAGCAGAACCCTTCATCCCTTCTCCTTGGACTGGATCAGACCGCTCTCCTACCTTCCAGGGAGGGAACAAAGGAGCCGGCTGAGGGGGATGGAACCCCAGAAGAGGAGGCTGCGGGGAAAGCAGACAAGGTGAGGGAGAGAATGGAGGGAAAGAGAGGCCAGGGAGGAGGGCCAGCCTAGACTGAGGGGCCTGGCCAGTGTTGGGGCTGCTAGATTGGGGGCGCAATCCCCTTTCTTCCTCCTGCAGCCAGAGGAGAACAGTGAAAAGGATGACGATGAGCCAGGGGCCTGGGAGGAGATGTTCAAAACCCACTCAGACAGCAAACCTTTTGGTGAGGACACAGGGGGTTTTTTTGGGGGGGGGAGGGAGGCATTAAATGGGTGGGCTCCCCTCGACTCCTGACCCCCCTGCCTCCCACAGGCCCCACTTCAGTGGGTCTGGATTTTTCTTTGCCTGGGATGGAGCACGTGTATGGAATTCCAGAGCACGCGGATAGCCTGAGACTGAAGGTCACTGAGTAAGTCACGTCCAAGAAAGGGGAGCAGAGCAGGGCAGGCTGGGAGCAGGGTTACATGGCCAGAAGGTCTTCCCCAAGGGGCTTTGTCTCGGCTGGCTTCTCCCTGGGGAGATCAGCAGAGTGGCCCCCGGGGCCTTGCCTGCCAGCTTGCTCTGAGGCAGCCCTGACACCGAGGCCTTTGCAGGGGTGGGGAGCCGTACCGCCTGTACAACCTCGACGTGTTCCAGTACGAGCTGTATAACCCTATGGCCTTGTACGGCTCGGTGCCTGTGCTCTTGGCGCACAACGTCCACCGAGACCTGGGCATCTTCTGGCTCAATGCGGCCGAGACTTGGGTCGACATCTCTTCGAATACAGCAGGAAAGGTGAGGGGGAGACAAGGCCAGGGGGGGCCGTATGATCTGAAAGAGCTCTTGGAGTGAATACGGTCTGGGCCCATAAAATGGGGGACGACCCGTTTGGCTCCAAGGGGAGCAACCGAGTCCTGTGATTCCTGATGGGAAGAAGATGTCCATTGTTTGGTCCAGAGACCCTGAGGGGGGGCCATTCCCTTTGTGAGAATTGTTAGGAAGTCTCTAATTTCTGGTCCTCCTGAAACAGACCCTGTTTGGGAAGATGCTGGATTACCTGCAAGGTGGCGGGGAGACCCCTCAGACCGATGTGCGCTGGATGTCCGAGAGCGGGATCATCGATGTTTTCTTGCTCCTTGGGCCCACAGCCTCGGACGTCTTCCGCCAGTATACCAGTCTCACAGGTGGGCTCCTGCTGGGCTTTGGCACCCGTACCCAGCCCCTCAGCTTGTTCTTTGATGTCAGTTGTGTTTTGGTTTGGCATCTTTTGCTTTTTTGACACTTGCCACCCATGGGATCCCTGTCTTTCCTGACTATGAGCCGTCCCTTATGACAAGGAACAGTGACCGGACAGTTCAGCACTGGCCATTAGTCCCACTGGCTGGTCCTGTGTCCGGGGCAGCTCCAGAGCCTCGTTTCACATCTGTTCTTGGTCTGGTCCTGCCAAGAGGGAAGGAGGAAGGCGGGCCCCTCCCTGGCCAAGTGTCCGTGTCTTGAATCACTGAGCTGGGCCAATCTTGGGTTCTTGGCCCCAGCCACTCTATGGGTTTGGCCTGATTTGTGGCTCCCTGACCCGTCCCTGCTCCCACAGGGACCCAGGCTCTTCCTCCACTCTTCTCCCTCGGCTACCACCAGAGCCGCTGGAATTATCGAGATGAGGCTGACGTGATTGACGTCGACCAGGGTTTTGATAACCACGACCTTCCCTGTGATGTCATCTGGCTGGACATTGAACATGCTGATGGCAAACGCTACTTCACCTGGGACTCGAGCCGTTTTCCCCAGCCCCTTGCCATGCTAGGACACCTGGCTGGCAAAAGACGGAAGGTAAGAGAGCCGGCCAGCCACGAGGAGGGGTTCAGAGTGCCTGGACAGATGCTGACCGTTTAGTGTTCCCTTTTCCCAGCTGGTGGCCATTGTGGACCCCCACATCAAGGTGGATTCAGGATACCGGGTACATGAGGAATTACGGTCGCTGGGATTGTACGTCAAGACCCGAGATGGTTCTGACTACGAGGGATGGTGTTGGCCAGGTCAGGGGGGGAAGGCCCGGCCGGGACTGAGAGCTGACCGGAGGCAGAAGGATGTGGGTGTGGCACCGGCCATTGGCCCTTATGGATGACCTTTGATTTTGACTTCCCCCAGGCTCCGTTGGCTATCCCGACTTCACAAACGTCAAGATGAGAGACTGGTGGGCAAACATGTTCAACTTTGACAAATATGAGGTAGGACAAGGATGGGGAGCCCCTTCCCCCTGATCCTCCAGGCCCAAGCAGCGATTCCCTCCCTTTGCCTTAACCTGTATGGGTCGGGTTGAGCCCCTGGGCAAAGTTCCAAGCTCAGGCCTTCTCACGGCTGATTGAACATGCCGGCTTGGCGAGTCCGGCTCCCGAGCCAGTGGAGGGGGTGGGGGAGGGTGCTGTCGCTTTGCATCAGTAACATACGGGACTTGGCTTGCGGTCCTCTTGGGGTGTCTGCTGGCCGTTTGTATTGCTTTTTCTTCCCTTATTTCCTTCCATCAGACCTCGCTTGACCATGTTGGAAAGCGAAAGTGTCCTTCAGTGTTCCTGGTCCCCATCTCTACCGAGTGATGGCCAGGGCACGATCGTCAGCCGCCACGGGGCGCTCCGGAGTCTGTGCTCAGGGTGTACTTTCCTTTTTTAGAATGTTCTCTCTGCATCGGTCCGTAGCCGTGCAGCTTGCTTTCTCTGGGTCTCCGAGGGCTCTTGTTTCTTAGATGCGTCGTCCCTTCCTTCCCCGGCTTCCTCGAACTTTGGTTTTCCACCTTTTCTTTCTAGGGTTCAGCCTCAAACCTCTACGTCTGGAACGACATGAACGAGCCATCAGTATTCAACGGTCCGGAGGTCACCATGCTCAAGGATGCCCGACACCATGGGGGCTGGGAGCACCGGGATGTCCACAACATTTACGGCCTCTATGTGGTGAGGGCCCTGATGGTCTTGAGCCGTGGGGAGGGTTGGGCCAGGCCTGTGGGATCCCCACCCCTGACCCTAGCTTTCTCTGTGCCCCCCAGCACATGGCCACAGCCCAGGGACTCATCCAGCGCTCTGGAGGGGTGGAACGTCCCTTTGTGCTCTCTAGGGCCTTCTTTGCTGGCTCACAGCGTTTTGGTGAGATCTATGGGAGGTTGGGGGGTGGGCACTGGCAGGGGAAGGGGGGGTTGCTAAGACACACTGCAGAGGGAGCTGGGGGGCTTCCCTGCCAACAACCCTTCATGGTGTCCTCTCCCCTCTCCCAGGAGCTGTCTGGACAGGGGACAACACAGCAGAGTGGGATCATCTGAAAATCACCATCCCCATGTGCCTCAGCCTGGGGCTGGTGGGAATCTCTTTCTGTGGGGGTGAGCAGTGTGGACCTTGATGGAGGAGGAGCTCCAGGGAGGGTTACTGGCAGGGCATCACCCGGGGCTGGAGGGAGGGAGCACCTTTTGGCATCTTTCCCTCCATCTCCTCCTCTGCCTCCTAGCCGACGTGGGCGGCTTCTTCAAGAATCCTGATCCAGAACTGCTTCTGCGTTGGTACCAGATGGGCGCGTACCAGCCGTTCTACAGGGCCCACTCGCACATGGACACAGGCCGGCGAGAGCCTTGGCTGCTGCCCCCTGAGTATTTGGGGCCTGTCCGAGACGCCTTGCGCCAGCGCTATGCCCTGCTCCCCTTCTGGTACACCCTTTTCTATCGTGCTCACCGGGATGGGCATCCTGTCATGAGGTGAGAAGGGCAGTACCATGGGGGAAGGGGGATAGAATTGGGGCTGGCAGAATGACAGGGATGTAGGGGCAGCTCAATCCTTACTCATGGGGGGTGTTGGGGCAAGGGAGGCTGAGGAAAATGACAACAAAAGCAACAGACCCCACTCAAGACCTGAATCCCTCTCTCTCCTCTTCTTCCTTAGGCCCTTGTGGGTGCAGTATCCCAAGGATGTGACCACCTTTAGCCAAGATGATCAGTTCATGCTAGGTGAGAATGCCGGGAAGGGATTAACATCTGTGGGTCTGGAAGAACCAGCAGAAACGGAGATCCCGGCATGCAGGTAGGAAGCCGGGCCCTCCTGCTCTGGGGGTGACCGCACCCTGTTTCTGTTTCAGGAGACTCTCTGTTGGTTCATCCTGTGGCAGAGCCTGGGGCCCGGGGAGTCCAGGTGTACCTGCCTGGTCAAGGGGAGGTGAGCTCATGGAGGGCAGGGGGGTCTGGGACGGGACCAAAGAGAGAGAGAGAGGGAGAGAGAGAGTGTGAATGTGACTGTTTAGAGCTGGGGGGGTGTTGTGTAGACAGAATAAGGAAACTGCTCCCATCCCTGCTCTCCTCCTCAGGTGTGGTACGATGTGCAAAGCTACCAGAAGCATCACGGCCCCCAGACTTTATACCTCCCGGTCACTCTTAGCAGCGTGAGTGCTCCTTGGGAGGACAGAAGGTTGTGACCTCGTGGGGTGGGCCGGGGTGCGGAGTGAGCAGGGAGGCCTTGAGCCAGGTTGTTCTGTCCCCAGATCCCGGTGTTCCAGCGTGGGGGGACCATCATCCCTCGGTGGGAGCGGGTGCGGCGCTCCTCAGACTGCATGAAGGACGACCCAATCACTCTCTATGTGGCAATCAGCCCCCAGGTGAGACCCCCCCCATCCCAGTTCCCTCCCCAGACCCTGCAAGTCCAGCTGCCAGCGCTGGACTCTGACCTCTTCCACACAGGGCACGGCCGAAGGGGAGCTTTATTTGGATGACGGTCACACCTTCAACTATCAGACCCAGAACGAGTACCTGCTGAGGAAATTCACCTTCTCGGGAAACACTCTGACCTCCAGGTGAGCGCGCGGGGCTGCGCGGCCCCCCTCCCTCCCACGGCTTTCTTGCCATTCCTCTTACTGGGAGCCCCTCTTTGTGCCCCTTCAGCTCAGCTGACCCTCGAGGCCACCTGGAGACGCCCATCTGGATTGAGCGGGTGGTGATCCTGGGGGCCGGGAAGCCTGCCTCGGTGCTGCTGCGGTCCGAGGGTGAGTGGGCTGGAACCGGAGGGGGGGGGGGTGGGATTCGGAGGGAGGGCGGGGCCGGGAGGGGGGGTGTCCTGCCCACTCACGACCCGGTGTCGATGCCCGTAGGCCTGCCGGAAAGCGTGCTGACCTTCCAGCATAGTGCGGAGACCTCGGTGCTCACCCTGCGCAAGCCCGGCGTGCGTGTGTCTGCGGACTGGAGCATTCATTTGCGATAGCCCGAGGGTCGGCCCCGCCCGCGTGACCCAGAGTGACCCCTCCCTCCGCCCGGAGGTCACACCCCCTTTCGGAGCTCTGTTGGCGGCCCCCAGGATTTGCTGGCCATCGGCCGGGCAGGGGCTGGGACCCCCCCCCCCCCCCCCCTTCCCAGATCCCTTCCCCCCTCGGGGTGCGGGAAGCCCCGCACACACCCACCACGGCACCTCAGCCCCCCTCCTTCCCGAGACTTCCCATTTAAGCCTTGCTTTCAGGCTCTGGATCCCGTGAGCCACGGTCACTAGTCCCCACCGGGACCCCTCCCCTCCCCCTCCTTTCCTCAAGTGGAGGGAAGGAGTCTCTCGGAGACTCCCCCCAGCCTTTCCTATCCCACGGATACACTGGGACCACCCCCCACCTGGTGGGGGGGCCGCGTGGAGAAAGAAGGCTGTGGGGACCATTCATCTCTCCCGCCCGTGGGGGAGGCAGCCCCCCTCCCTTAGCAGAAAGCAGCCCGCGCGGGCCCCTCCCCCCGGGTTGCGCGCCCACGCAGGAGCCCGGGGCTCGTCCCATCCCATCACGCCCCGCGTATTTATTGTTGGCCGAGGGGGCAATGGATCATGTGTGCCCAGGGTTGGGGGCTCTGAGGCCTGAGGAACGGGGAAGGGGCATCTTGGACGTTTTTTACTTCCCCACGGCCCGAGCAGGGATAGGTTTTGATAAACGGAAAAACAATAAAAGAACCGAAACTCTTGGAAGACGCGTCGGTGAATAGGGGGCGGGAGGAGGGCCGGAAACGGCGCCCTGCGCACGCGCCCTGCGCTCCCCGTGGCTGGCCAGCAAGCTCTGCTCCCGGAGAACCGGGTGAGCCTCCCCCAGCGCTTAAATGTTTTGGGAAGCCTCCACGGTGTGGCGCTGGCCGGCTCCTCCGGCCTCTGGCCTGGCCTTCAGCCGGCTCTCGGCCTCGGGCGCTGCGCGGAAAATCATGTCGGGACTGGGCCCGTGTGACCGTCCCAGGCGCCTTCGAACCGCGTGGCTCCGCGCCGCGTCAGGTGCGTGGCCCGGGCGTGACGTCACTGATCCCGGAAGTGAGCGGCGCGGGAAATCTGAGGGGTGGGACCAAGAAGAGATTTGCCCCGGAAGTTGGGGATGGGACCAGGATAAGTGACCGGAAGCGAACCTTTGCCAACCTGCCCGGAAGGAAAGGGAGAAGGGGGAGGAGGCGGGAGCTTCTCAACCCGGACCCGTAGAGGGTTAGGCTGGGGTGGCCTCTGATTCCCCCTTTACCGCTCCGCCCCATCCCGGACCCTCCTGAACTCGCTGCACAACCTCGGCTCCGCCCTTCCTCTTGCTCCGCCCCCAAGCCTCCATCCCCCGCCTGGCATCCCTTGGCCCTGGGGTCTCCCCGACGCTGACCCCGCCCGGGTGACCCCCCAACGCCCGCTCCAGGAGCTGCCAGCCCGGCCCCGCCCCCGCTGGCCCATGGCCTCCCTCTCCGTTCGGGGGCGCGGGCAGCTCCGGCCTCTGGGCCCGCCTTAGCCCCGGCTCGGCGTCCGCAGGCCCCCGCGTCCAGCCATGAAGCTGAAGCTGAAGAACGTCTTCCTGGTCTATTTCCTGGTGTCCCTCTCCGGCCTCCTCTATGCGCTCCTGCAGCTGGGTGAGGCCCGGGGCGGGCGGGGGTCCTGGCGGGCGGCCCCGGGGCGGGCTGAGGGCCTCTGGGCGCCCCCCCCTGCTCTCAGGGGTCAGGGCGCTGCTCTTACCCCGCAGCCCCGGAGGGGGGAGCTGGCGCCCACCGAGGCACAGGGCGCCGCAGGGGGGGAGGGAAGGGCCGCCCCTTGGGACCCCCGCCCCACCTCCTCCTAGGGGGGCTTAGAGGGGGCTTTGGTCTGGAAGATGGAGGTCATTCCCTGCTGTGTCAAGCAGCAACGTTGCCAGCTTCTCTCCATCATCTTCTGCGCTCACTTCTGTGCCCGCTCCTCTCCTGTGCCCGCTCCTCTCCTGTGCCCGCTCCTCTCCTGTGCCCGCTCCTCTCCTGTGCCCGTTCCTCTCCTGTGCCCGCTCCTCTCCTGTGCCCTCTCCTGTGCCCGCTCCTCTCCTGTGCCCGCTCCTCTCCTGTGCCCGCTCCTCTCCTGTGCCCTCTCTCCTGTGCCCGTTCCTCTCCTGTGCCCGTTCCTCTCCTGTGCCCGCTCCTCTCCTGTGCCTGCTCTCCTCTGCCCGCTCCTCTCCTGTGCCTCCTCTCCTGTGCCCGCTCCTCTCCTGTGCCCTCTCTCCTGTGCCCGCTCCTCTCCTGTGCCCGCTCTTCTCCTGTGCCCGCTCCTCTCCTGTGCCCTCTCTCCTGTGCCCGCTCCTCTCCCTCCCGTTTCTCTCCGTGCCCACTCCTCTCCCCGTTTTCCGCTCTCCAGGCCAGCCCTGTGACTGCTCCCCCCACCTCCGGGCGGCAGCCGATCACCTTCGCAGGAAGGACCTGAAGATCTCCCAGTTGCAGGCCGAGCTTGGCCGGCCGCCACCTGCTCCTGCCCAGCCCCCCGAGCCCGAGGCTCTGCCCGTCATCTACGTGGTGACCCCGACCTATGCCAGGTGCGCAGCCTCTGGGCAGCCGGGTATCATACAACGCCAGCGGGGGATTGAGGATGAAGGATGGGTTGAGGCGGGGCCGGGGTCCTTGCTGGCTGCGGAGGCCCCCGAGGGGAGCCGAGGCTGGGCGGGGGCCATGAGGTCGCCGTAGAGCAGGCGGTTCCTGGGCCCCCACCAGCCCCTTGGTTTGGGGGGACACAGAGGGAACCGGGCCTCCTCCCTTATTCTGTCCGCTTGGTTCCTGCCGTGACCGGGAGGGAAAGGTCGGGGACTTGCCCGGGTCCCGGCAGGAGGGAGCGGCCGATCCTGGGTGTTCCAGAGCTGCCTGTTGGGGCCCGGGCCCGGGGCCTTTCTGCCTGTGACCCGGTCTCCCCCCCCAGGCTGGTGCAGAAGGCGGAGCTGGTCCGCCTGTCCCAGACGCTGTCCTTGGTGCCCCGGCTGCACTGGGTGCTGGTGGAGGATGCCGAGGGCCCCACGCCGCTGGTCTCGGGGCTCCTGGCCGCCTGCGGCCTCAGCTTCACTCACCTGGTGGCCCTGACCCCCAAGGGGCAGAGGCTGCGGGAAGGGGAGCCCGGCTGGGTCCGGCCCCGGGGCGTGGAGCAGAGGAACCGGGCCCTGGCTTGGCTGCGGGGGAAAGAGGCCGCGGTCGGCGGGGACAGGGAGCCGCCGCCTCCGGGGGCACGTGGCGTCGTCTACTTTGCTGATGACGACAACACCTACAGCCGGGAGCTCTTTGAGGAGGTGAGAGGGGAGTGGGGGGTCTAGGGGGTTGCAGGGGGGTCACCCGTGTCTGTCTTGGGAACTCTGACTCCTCCTTCTCCGTCTGTCCTGTCCCCAAGATGAGGGGAACCCGTGGCGTCTCCGTGTGGCCGGTCGGGCTGGTCGGTGGCCTGCGCTTCGAGGGCCCCCGGGTGCAGGGGGGGCAGGTGGTTGGCTTTCACACAGCCTGGGAGCCCGAGCGGCCCTTCCCTCTGGACATGGCCGGCTTTGCCATCTCGCTGCCCCTCCTCCTGTCCCGGCCTGGTGCCCAGTTTGACCCCACGGCCCCCCGCGGCCACCTGGAAAGCAGTCTTCTCAGCCATCTCATTGACCCCAAGGATCTGGAGCCCCGGGCTGCCAACTGCACGCGGGTAAAGGCTGCAACCCTGGGGTGGGAGGCAGGGAGGGCAGAGTCGGGGGCACTTTGTGAGGCACGAGCCTGCGCCCGCCCTGGGAGAACGCCCCATTCTGGCGAGGTCGTCCTTTAGGCGTCGTAGAGAACTGCCCATTAAAAGGAGGGCTTTAGGAGTATGGGGCGCCGATGTTGGGGGTCGGGGACCCCAGAGGGATCCGCCGTTTGGGACGGGAGCCACAGGCGGCGCAGGGTTTGCCCCCTCGTCCCCCCAGGGCCCTTCTCTGATTGGGGGCTGGTGCCGCCTGCAGGTGCTGGTCTGGCACACGAGGACGGAGAAGCCCAAAATGAAGCAGGAGGAGCAGCTGCAGCGGCAGGGCCGCGGCTCGGACCCCAGCGTTGAGGTGTGAGCCTGCGCCACCCCGTCTGTGGGACATAGCCGTGCTAGAGGACCTCGTTCCCTCACCTTCCAAGGACCGCGCAGGCTCCCAAGGTCATGACCCTCCAGATGCTGGGTCTGCCCCCTGGGCCTAGTGGATGCTGGGACCATTTCCAGGGCTGCTCCTCCCCCCGATTGCCATGTGGAGCTCGCCAGAGAGATCAAGTGGACAGTGGTGTCAAGCCAGGTCAGCCCTGGGCCGGGGGCCCCGGCTAGAAGCGCAGCCATGACTGCTGGATGAGGGGTGCTGTCCCTCGTGGGCATGGGCATGCATCGCAGGGGCCCGATCGCGGGGCTGCGGGATCCCTCCCCACAGTAAGCATGTTCCCCCAGTCCTACCTCCAGAATAAAGTACGTCAAGCCTCTGGCTCCTGCTCTTTACTCGGCGCCGTGCTGCCCACAGGGGAGCCCCTTTACCGCCCAGACCCCAGAACCCCTCCTGAGCCAGGAATAGACCCAAGCCGAGAAGCGGCCCCCTCCCCTTCCCCACACAAAGGAAGGAGTGTGGCCGGAGGCTGGCTTTATTGATTTTGTGCATGTGGAGAATTTTGCCATCTGCTGGGCAACGGGCACCTCCTTGTGGCCGCCCATGTGGGGCTGGCAGGATCCTGGATCTATCCTAGCTAACGTCTTCTGGCTGTGGCCCCTAATCTAGTTCCCTTCCTTCCCTCCTGGGGCACTGCTGATGCCCCTTCTTCGCAGCCTTCTGCGGTGCTGCCCTCCTTGGGGCTGGGGGTGGGATCAGGCTTCTGCAGCAGCCTCCTGGGCCGGGGCCTCCTCGTCCGGGGCCGCCTCGGCCGGGGCCTCCTCGGGCCCGGGCCTCTGGGCGCACAGACCCTGCTGGGAAATGCTCTTTAGCATCTCTTTGAGCCCCCCGGGGAACAGGTAGCCCTGTGCCTCTCCTTCCCCGTCGATGGCCCCCCCCAGGCCCTCCAAAGCCGTCTGCAGGTACCGGAGTCCCAGGAGCAGCAGCATCTGCGAGGGCAAAGGAAGAAAGTTTGGGAAGAGGCTCTCTGAGGGTTGGGGCTTCTGACCTCCGCCCCTCAGTGGCGGAGCCTCCCAGGGACAGGTTACCTGCAGGCAGAAGGTCACGCCCAGCAGGGTGCCCAGGGTGCCGGCCAGCGCCCGCAGGTGCCCCAGCAGCACCCCGTGGCAGCCCCGTTCCCAGAGGTTGAGGCCGAGCTGTCGAGGGTCAGCCAGGGGTCGGGCCTGCGCCTTGGAGAGCTGCCTCTGCAGGCAGGGCCAAGGGGAAGGGGTTCAGCGGAAAGGCCCCCGCGAAAGAGGCCCCAGCCCTGGGGCCCAAAAGGAAAGGGGGTTTTCCGGGGGGCCCCCTTGGGGGGCTCCTTAGCGGGGCCCGGGGAGGGGGGGGCCGGGGGGACCCGGGGGGTTTGGGGGGGCCCCTTCCCGGAGGGGGGGAAGGGGGGGGGGCCCCCCGGGAAGCCTGGCTCCAATCACCCGGGGGGGTTTTAAACGGGGGATCCACTGCGGGAACCCCTGGGGGGGGCCCAGGGCCCCTGGTGAGGGCCGCCAGCGGCCGAGAAAGGGCACCTTTTCCTGGGGCCAAGGCCCTTTAAACCCCCTGAGCGACCAGGCCCCGGCGCCGGGGCCCCCCGCCGCCAAGGCCAGGGGCCCCCCCCCGGCCCCCCCGGGTGTCCCAGCCCCCGCCCCTTTCCGCGGGCCAAGGCGCCCGGGGCCCCCCGGCCCCGGCCGGGGCCCCCCCCCCCGGGCCGGGGGGGGGAGCCAAAGGGGGCCGGGGGCCAAAGCCGGGGGCCCGGGGGGCCCAGGAGGGGGGCCCGCCCCGGGCCAGGGGAAGGGGGCCCCCCGGGGGGCGGGGCCGAGGCCGGGAAGGGGCAACGGGCCCCCATTGGCCCCAGGAGTGCCCAGGGCCCGCCAGGGGACCCCAGGTGGGGCCGGGGGCCTGCCCGGCCGGGGAAGCAACCTACCCCACCCTCCCACCAAGCCCAAGATTTCCCCCGGCCCCCCCCCGCCCCAGGCGACCAGCCTGGCTCGCCCCCTGCCCCTCCCTCCCGGGAAACGAAGCCTGGGCCCCCCCCCCCCCCCCCGCCCCCCACCCCCCTTTCCCGGCCCCCGGACCCCCCCCCCTTGGAAGCCATCCGGGGGGGGCCCCCCGGCCCCCCCCCCCCCCTGGGACACCCGGGGTACCCCCCAAGGGTCACGGGCCCGTGCCCCCTTTCCCCCCCCCGGTGGGATGGCCGGGGGCAGGAGGGGGGGCCCGGCCCCCGGCCGCCCCTCCCCCCCCCCCCCCCCCCCTGAGTGGGCCCCGGCGGGGGGGTTTGGCGGCCGGCCCCGGGCCCCGCCCCCCCCCCCCCCCCCCCCGCCCTGGGGGCTCCCCGCGCCCTCCCGGGCGGGGCCTGGCCCCGGGCCCCCCGCCCCCGGGGGGGCCCCCCGCCCCCGGGGCAGGTGGGGCCCCCCCGAGGGGGGGCAGGCGGGGCCGGGGCGGGCGGCGGGCGCCCCGCCCCCCCGCCGAGGGAGGGGCGGCCCGGGCCGGGGCCCGGCGCCCGGGGCCGCAGGCCCGGGCCAGGGGGGAAGGGCCCCCTGGCCGCCCGGCCGGGGCCGGGGGCCGGGCGGGGCCCCCCCCGGGCACCGGCCGCCGGGCCCCCCTTTTCCCCCCCCGGCCGGGGCCCCCCCCCTTCCGCAGGGGCCCCTGCCGCCCCTCCGGGCCCGCCGGGACCCCCCCCCCGGAGGGCCCCCCCCCCCCCCGGCCCCGGCCCCCCCCGGGGGGGGGGGCCCGGCCCCCCCCGGGGCCCCGGCCCCGCCCCCCCGGGGGCCCCGGCCCCCGGGCGGGGGGGAGGGGGGGGCCCGTCCCCCGGGCCCCCCTGCCCCCCCGCAGGGGAACCCCCCGGCCCCGGGGAGGGGGGGGCTCCCCGGCCCCCCCCCCAACCTGGCTCCCCCCCCCGGGAGGGGGCGCCTCCGCCTCCCCCCGGGGCCTCCCCGGGCCCGCCCTAGCCCCCCCCCCGGGTCGGCCCCCCGCCCCCCCCCCCTTTCCCCAACCCCGGGGCCCCCCCCCCCCCCGGCCCCCCCGGCCCCCCCGCCCCCCCGGGCCCCCGGGGCGCCCCAAACCCCCCCCCTGCCAGGGGGGCCCCGCCAAGCCCGGCCTCCCTGGGGCCACGGTCTGGGGGCCCGCCCCTGGGTCCCCAGGGGGGGCTTTTCCCCACCAGCCTGGGGCCCGGGCATGGGGCAAAGGGGGGGGGCCCCGGGGCTCCCCACCCCGGGCCCCCCCCCGGGCCAGCCCGGGCCCGGGGTCCAAAGGGGGGAAAGCGGGAAACCGGGATGGGGGGCCCCTGGCCCGGTCCCTTCTGTTCCCTCATTTCCTCTTGGAATGGGGGTTATCCAGACTAAACGGTCCTGTTGGTGTGCTTCAAAACCCCGCCACCGCCCAGGGATCCCACCCAGCTCTCCCCTTCCTTCCGGGCTCCCCGGGACATTACCCTGGTTTTCCCCCTCTCCCGCCGAGGGTGAAGGATCCCGCCCCCAGCCCGGGGCCCCCCCCGAGGGCAATTATAACCGGGAGGGCTGGGGCAGCAGGGGCAGGGCAGGTGAAGGGCTGCCCGCCCGGGGCCTGGGTGCCCGGGCGACGCTCGTTAGCTTGGGACAACCCGGGGTCGGGTGGTTTGGGCGAGGGGCCCCAGCAACGTTCCTTCCCCGTTTGTCCTTCTCCCCACTGAGTCCCTCCGGGGCAGGCCCAGGGACGCCTCCCACTCCCCGCAGAGGGCCTGGAAGATGTTCTTAGGCCGCCCCTCACCAAACCCATCCCTCGGCCCTCCCGGGGAGCGCCCAGCCCCCCCGAACCCTTCAGCCTCGACTGGGTGTATCCTCCTGGGGCCCCTTTACCCCCCGGCTCCCCCAGGAGTTCTCCTCAGGACGTCCCAGGATCCCCATCCCCCTCCTCAGTGCCCCCTCGCTCTGTTCACCCTTGACTTCTGACCCCTGTCCCTCCCAGAGAAGCTTCACAGTTCCATTCTGGAGGGCTTTATTAAGCCTTTGCCCCTTCACCTGTCCTCCAGGAGCCTTCAGTTGGGGGGAGGGAGGGCCAGGGGTGTGAAGTTCTATAAGAATATTCAGGGAAGGAGAAGTTCAAAGAAAACGGTCCAAGGCTGGAAAAGGGGGCTGTTCCAGGCAGAGATGGGGAAGGCCCTCAAACAGCCAGAGGTCAAAGGTGACAGGGCAAGCACATGGTGTCAAAGGTGCCCAGAGAGGCCAAAGTGCTGGAGAGACCCACTGAAGGCTCCTGCCCGGAGCCGGGCAAAGGGGCGCCTTAAGCTGCCTTTGGCAGCAGCCTCCACAAGAGATCTGAGAGGGGAAAGGGGAAGCCATGAGAAAGTGGGGGCTCTGGGGGTCCCCCCGGCACCGAGGAGGCCCAGAAGCAGGCCGATGGTGCGGAGGGGGAGTGGAGGGAGTGGGCAGGCTGGTTGGTGCAGGACCGGGGGCTGCCAGGGTTCCAGATTTCTGAGGGTCTCTTTTCCTTGACCTTCCTCCTCACCCCCAGTTACGGGTACAGGGGCCGAGACTCGCGCTCCAACCTGTTTGTGCTTCGATCAGGGGAAGTCGTTTACTTCATCGCCTGCGTGGTGGTGCTGTATCGCCCGGGAGGGGGCCCGGGGGGCTCCGGGGGTGGCGGCCAGAGGCACTACTTGGGCCACACAGACTGCGTCCGCTGGTGAGGACCGCGTGGGGGAGCTGGGCAAGAGGCTGGGGAGGAGGAGGAGCAGTTCGAGAGCTGGCTCCATCAGCAAGGGATGGCCGAAGCCGTGTCCAGGAAGGTGGTGGGCCTCCTGGGTTTGGAGGCAGAGGGCTCATCGCCCATCACTCTGGGCTGACCGGGGGCTCGTCTCCCGTCACTCTGGGCTGATCAGGGGCTCGTCGCCCGTCACTCTGGGCTGACCGGGGGCTTGTCGCCCGTCACTCTGGGCTGACCGAGCCGATCCTCTCGGGGTTCTTGTTGGACCGCATGCTGGGCCGGCTGCTCCAAATGCTGGGGTGGGGTGCTCCAAATGCTGCCATGTCCCCTTCTCCACCTTTCAGTCTTGCCGTCCATCCCGACGGGGTCCGTGTAGCTTCTGGGCAGACGGCCGGGGTCGACAAGGATGGGAAGGTACCGTCATCATCATGGGGGGGGGAGGGCTGCCCACCAACCCCCGTTTTGTGACTCTCCTTGGCTTGGGCCTTCTCTTTCCCCTCAGCCACTTCAGCCAGTAGTTCACATCTGGGATTCAGAGAAGCTCCATAAGCTCCAGGAGATCGGACTCGGGGTATTTGAGAGAGGAGTGGGGGCCCTCGCCTTCTCGGTCTCGGTGAGCCGGCCCCTCCCTGCCTTTGAAACAGTCACGGTCCTCGTGGGGACTTTGTGGCCTCCGCTCCTAGAGAAAGCTAGGCAGTCCCTAGCCCTTTGTGCCTTAGCCCAGTGCCTGCCCCCTTCTTCCCAGCCCCTGTGATGGGGCATGTCTTACCCCTTCCTGGGCTGTCCATGACCCTGACCCCTCTGAGACCCAGGCCCCCTCTGAGTCCCGGCGTGCCCTCCTCCCCAGGATCAGGGCAGCTTCCTGTGTGTGGTGGACGACTCCAATGAACACATGTTGTCCGTGTGGGACTGGAACCGAGGTGCCAAGCTGGTGGAGATCAAGGTGAGGGTCCTGGGGGAGGGGACAGGAAGGAAGCTCCCAGGGCTTCGGGTTGGTCAAGGTCACGGCAAAGTCCTCCAGTGGTCTGGGCACAGAAGCCGGGGCCGGAAGGGTTCGGGGCTGATGGAATTTCGGGGCGCCCTCCCCCTTTCGGGGAGAATTGGCAGTGGGAAATGCAGCCGGGCTCCCACCCCGCCACTGCCTCTTCCTCCTACTGCTCTGACTGAGCAAGGCCCTTCTTTCTGGACCTCAGTTTCTCCTGAAAAACATGGTCCCTTTCCTTTAGGGCTTTCCAAAGGCCTTTAAGGCTTCCTTAAATGGTCTCCAAGGTCCCTTTCAGCTCTGTGTCCCTGTGGCTCCAGGACTCCTGAATATAGGTTCCTTCAGAAGGGGCAGGGCTGGGGAGGGGCTGCTCTGGCTCAGAGCATTGGGGGCTAGCCCGTCGTCTAGCCGCCGGGTCTCCTTCCCTCCAGAGCACCAACGACTCCGTCCTGGCCGTCGGCTTCAATCCCCGAGACAGCAGTTGTATCGTCACCAGCGGGAAGTCCCACGTCCACTTCTGGAACTGGTCTCCTGGAGGAGGAGCTCAGGGCAATGGGGGTCTCACACGGAAACAGGGTGTCTTTGGGGTGAGGTCTGAAGGGGCTCGATGGGGGGAATGTCGGGGTACGGATGAAAAGTGGGGATTGGCCCCCCAGCCTTCCCCTCATACAGATCCTAGATTTGGTCCCTGACCTCTGACGCCCAGCTTTTTTGCGACCTCCTCGCTTCTGACTTGCAAAAGTGCCAACTTATCCCTTGACTGCTCTGATGATCTCATGGCTCGCCTTTAACCTTTGCCCTCTGCCCCCTCCCAGAAATACAAGAAGCCCAAATTTGTCCCCTGCTTTGTCTTCCTTCCGGATGGAGACATCCTCACTGGGGACTCAGAAGGGACCATCCTCACCTGGGGGCGGAGCCCGCCTGACTCCAGGACCCCAGGCAGGGGTGGGGCTAAAGGTACATGATTTCCCCCAACCCCCCAAGGCTGATCAGGATCGACTACCCCGTGAAATTAGAGCCCAGGCAGAGGGTAGGGCAGGGAACTGAGAGGAAGAAGCACCTTCTTAGAAGGAAGTGCCCACAGCCCTGGAGGTGGCCGGAACCGGTCTTAGTAAAGTGGCTTTCCCGTCTGGACCTCAAGTTCCTCATCCGTGGAATGAGGGGCTGGACTAGATCAGGGATTCTTACCCTGCGTGGTTCTAGCAGGTCCATAAACCAGGCGGGGAAAGTGTCATCTTGCAACGTCCACTAAATGCTAAGAGAAATTTAGCGTTTCCTTCGAGTATTAATGCAGGCAACAACCCACTGTGATACCAGGTCTCACTGGGTGCAAACAAGGTGAAGATCCTTGGATCTGACGGTTTGCTAAGGCCCTTCCAGTCTGACATTCTGGGTTCTAAGGCCCTTCCAGCTCCGACATCCTGGGTTCTAAGGCCCCTTCCAGCTCCGACATCCTGGGTTCTAAGGCCCTTCCAGCTCCGACATCCTGGGTTCTAAGGCCCTTCCATCTGACTTAGGTTCTAAGGCCCTTCCAGTCTGACATTTGGGTTCTAAGGCCCTTCCAGCTCCAACATTCTAAGTTCTAAGGCCCCTTTCAGCTCCAACATCCTGGGTTCTAAGGCCTCTCCAAGCACTGAGCTGCCATATTGTAAGATCCTTGCCAGTGCTGATGTTCTAGGCTTTAGAGGATTCCTCATCCCTGACTCGGCCATCAGCCCCTTTCCCCCTGGCCCCCTTGCAGGGTCCCACCCTCGGTCCCACCCACACTGACCCTGCTTCCCCCACACAGAGACCTTCGGGATCATAGCCCAGACCCGAGCCCACGAGGGCTCCATCTTCGCTTTGTGTCTGCTGAGGGACGGGACGGTGCTGAGTGGGGGTGGGCGGGATCGCCGGCTGGTTCAGTGGGGGCCAGGGCTCACGGCCCTCCAGGAGGCCGAGGTGAGTGAGGCTGGGGATGGGAGGGGCCGAAGGGAAGGAGGGAACCTGGAGAGGTGGGGCCGGGGGCCTGTATCCGGCTGACACGTGGCTGGCCCCCTCCAGATCCCAGAACAGTTTGGAGCCGTCCGCGCCATCGCCGAAGGGCTCGGCTCGGAGCTGCTGGTGGGCACCACGAAGAACGCGCTGCTCAGGGGAGACCTGACTCAGGGCTTTTCCCCCGTGATCCAGGTTAGGTTTGGGCCGGAGGGGGGGCAGGGCGGCCGGGAGAGCCGGCAGCAGCATCCAGCCCCGTGTCCCATAGGGTCACACCGACGAGCTCTGGGGTCTCTGCACTCACCCCTCCCTGAACCGCTTCCTCACCTGTGGCCATGACCGGCAGCTCTGTCTGTGGGATGGGGAATCCCACGCCTTGGCCTGGAGCCTTGATCTCAAGGTACTCTCGCCACGAACCTCAGCTCGGTCTCCGAGACCCCTCCTCTCCCCTCCCCCATCTCTGGGGGCCCAGCCCGGCGGACCCCTCCTTCCCTTCCAGAGGCCCCCAGGGGAGCGGGTCGGGAGCCCGTCCCAGGTGGGATGAGCTGTGGGTTCCCCGCGTGAGAAAAGTATCTCCTTGAATCCCAACCCCAGCCTTCCATGTCTGACCCCCCAGGAGACGGGTCTCTGTGCTGATTTCCACCCCAGTGGGAAGGTCGTGGCTGTGGGACTAAACACTGGGAGGTGAGAGCGGGGGGGCCCAGGATCCAGGCCCGGGAGGGGGAGGAGAGAGGGAAGGCCCAACTGGGGTTGGTGACCGGCCTCGCCCCCTCCCCTGACCCCAGGTGGCTGGTCCTGGACACAGAGACTCGAGAGATCGTATCCGATGTCACGGACGGTAATGAGCAGCTCTCAGTTGTCAGGTATAGTCCAGGTGAGAGCCTCTCCCCCCCTGCCCCACCCAGAGGCCTCTCTCTCTCTCTGACCTACCTCCCCATCCCCCCTCCCTCTGACGTTACCTTTCAGCTATTCGGCCCCTGGTCTCCTGTCCCCAAAGGTGAGCCCGGGAGCGGGGGCGCTTTTGCTCTGGCTGCTCCCTCTCCCCCGCTCTCAGCCCGGCCCGGCCCACAGTAAGCTCGTAGGAAACAAGTGTCCCTTGACTGACTGCCTGCTTCCTTCAGATGGGATGTACCTGGCCATCGGCTCCCACGACAACATGATCTATATCTACAGCGTCTCCAGCGACGGGGCCAAGTGCAACCGCTTTGGCCGATGTGTGGTGAGGGGGCCGAGCTGGGGAGGAGGCTCAGCCGGGGAGGGGGCCGAGCCTGGAGGGGGCCCAGTGGGGGAGGGCGTGGGGGCTTACGGATTTTGGGGGAATGGCCCAGGGCTGGCTGGGGAGCTGAGGACTCCCGTTTTGACCCGCCCCCCGCTCTTTCCCCCAGGGGCACTCCAGCTTCATCACCCATCTCGACTGGTCCAAGGACGGGAGCTTCATCATGTCCAATTCTGGGGACTACGAGATCCTCTACTGTGAGGAGGGGTTCACAGGGGTGGGTCACAGAAAAGAAAGAGCTGCCGGGACGCCCTGTGCTCCCGGACCATGGCTCAGAGCTAGGGTGGGGGAGGGGACTTAGGGGCAGGGGAGCCAGCTCTGGGGGACCCTCAGCAAGTCACCTCCGCTCCACCCTCTGCCCCGGCTCTGACGTCCCAAGGGCGAAGCTCCTCCGGGCGCCGGCATCCTGGCTTTTAGGGTCCCTCCCACTGCTGAGATTCTAGGCCCCAAGGCCCCTTCCTGCTGTGCCATTTGGCATTTTTATTTTCTAAAGCTCTTTCTGGCTTCAAATCCTACAATCTCACAACCTCAATCCATGGAAAACGTGCTAGACAAACACCCTGATGGAAAAAGGGGCACCGGGCAAGGGGCGACTCAAAAAATACAGACCGGCCAGGGACTGGGGGGGCCCAAGTCCTCCGGCTTCTTTTCTTTCTGCCGAACCCCCATGGAAAGGGATCGACCTAAGTTGGACTTGCTTCCTTCCCTTCCTCCCAGGGGACGTGGCAGGGGGCTGCAAGCTGCTGAGAAATCGCTATGAGAGCCGGGACAGGGAGTGGGCCACCTATACCTGTGTCCTGGGGTTCCACGTGTATGGTGAGCCCCAGGCCCGGGAAGAGAGCTGGGGGGAGGGCTGCCCGTGGGGGAGGGGGAGGGGAGGGCTGCCCCGGGGGGGGGGGGGGGGGGGGGCACGGCCAGAGGCAGGGGCCCAGAGTGCCCGAGGTGTGGGTCTGGGAATGCCCGGGACGATGGGAATGCTGGGCCCGTGGGTGGCCCGGAATGTGGAGGAAACGGGAATGAGGAGGGCTCGCCTGGGTAGGCGTGTGGCCGGACGGCTCGGACGGGACGGACATCAACTCCCTGTGCCGCTCCCACAACGAGCGGGTGGTGGCCGTGGCCGATGACTTCTGCAAGGTGCACCTGTTTCTGTACCCCTGCGCCCGGGCCAAGGTGAGGGGCCCGCGGGCGGGGGGAGGGGAGGGGGCGGGCCCGCGGGCGGGGGGAGGGGAGGGGGCGGGCCCGAGGCAGTCGGAGCAAAGAACGTTTGTTCCTCCCAGCGAGCGGTTTAGAGGCGGGCAGAGGGAGGTTGGGCCCCGCCCCTCCCTGACTCAGTTGCCTTGCGGGTTAAATGCCGGTTTCCACGCTCCCGGCCTGGGTCTCCGGGCAGTTGCCCCCCAGGGGTTCCCATTCTGAGGGGGCTTCCCTGCCCCTCCCGCAGGCTCCCAGCCGAAAGTACGGAGGCCACGGCAGCCACGTCACCAGTGTCCGCTTCACGCACGACGACTCTCACCTCATCTCGCTGGGAGGGAAGGACGCGAGCATTTTCCAGTGGCGCATGCTGGGGGGCGGGGGCACGCCCTCCCGCACCCCTTCGCTGTCCCCCGCCTCCTCGCTGGATGTCTGACCCCCCCACCCCCACCCCCGGCCCGGGACTGGATGGGGGAGGGGGTGTAGGGGACGCTTCTGGCCCCACCTCCGTCGCCCCCTCCCCCTCCCAGGACCAGGAGCCTTCTCCTCCAACTTCGTTACATTCCGTGCCTTCTCCGGGCCGGGCAGGGGCGTTGGGACCCCCCCAACACTGTACAGAACCGCAGGCTGAGCCGAGCAGCCCCGCCCCCCTCCCGGACCCCGCCGCAGAGCGGGGGCAATAAAACCCATGCAAAGTCTCTCGGAGCCGGCTCCGTCCTTCCGCCAGTGGGGGAGGGGCAGGGCACGGCGCGGCCCCGGGGGGGGGAACCTTCTCCCGGGGATTTCGGGCCCTCCCGAGGCCGGGGGGGGAGCGGGTGGAAGGTGCCGGGCCCAGGCTGGACCTGGGGGAAGAGGAGAGCCGGCCCATGCAAATGAAAAGCAAAGGGCATGCAAATAGCGGCCCGAGGTGCTTCCCGGGGCCACGTGCGCTGCCGAGAGCACCGGCGAGGAAGGGGTTAAGGCCCGGGCCCCGCCTCTCCCCTGCCTCCTGGCCCCGCCCCCTCGGCCGGGGAGGCGGAAATGCCCGAGCGCCAGAGGCCCCAGGCCGGAAAAAGCCGAAGCGCCTCCGGAAGTGGCCGAAGCGCGGGCGCCCGTCCTTCGGGCGCAGCCGGAAGGGTTCCGGAAGGGCTCGGCGCTGAGGCAGGGCTGTCGGGAGAACTGAACTGGCGGGACCTGGACGGGCCAGGTGGGGAAGAGCCGGGCTGGCGTGGCCTCGGCGCGTCCTGGTGGGAGGCGGCGGCGGCGGCGGCGGCGGAGGCGGCGGCGCGGGATGAGCCGGGGCTGAGGAGGCGGCGGGGCCGGGGCCGGGGCCGGGGCGCCGAACAGGGCCGAGCAGCGCCGGGGCCTCCCTGCGGCCGAGCCGGGTGCCCACGGGCCCCGTCGAGCGGCCATGGCGGCCAACATGTACCGGGTGGGGGTACCGGCGCCGCGGTCCCGCCGGAACGGAACGGGCTCGACCGGGCCAGGGGAATGGGAGATGGGGGGACTCGGGACCGGGGGTTTGGACGAGGGACGTGCGCGTATGGGGAGCCTTGTCGGGGGTCCCGGTAGGAGAGGGCGCATGCGCGCCCCCCACCCCCCGTTGGGTCTCAGGGGTCCCAAGCGGGAACGGGGCAGGGCGGTGAGACCTCGAGGGATGAACTTGACCGCTAGAGCCGCCGCCGGGGGCCCGGGGTGAAGGCCCCCTTCCCTCCACGCGCTCGGGACTCGGGATGTCGGGCAGCGACTGAGTAACTCTCGGCGCTCGCACGCTTTGCCCGGACGGGTGTAGCCCCTTCAGGGCTGGACAAGGTCCCAACGGCTCCCCCTCCGCGGTGCCGGGGATGCCCCCGGGCCCCGCTCGCCCCAGATCCCCTTTGGAGGTAGCGCCCCAGGCGGAGCTCGTGCTGATCTTCCGGGGCGATAGTGCTGCCCGCGGGGAGCGGGGCCCGGCGGAGTTTCTTTGGGGTGGGGGTGGGGAGCAGAGCCGAGAGTTTACCCGCGAAGGGAACTCGGGGCCCCTTTCCTGCGGCGCAGCCCAAGAACTTTCTCCTGGCCCAGGTCTCTTTCTGTTTGCGTCGGGCTCGCTTTGAAGTCCGTATTTCCGGCTCCAATTCGTGCCCCCTCCCTATCCACCTCCTTTCCCGCCGGGGCTCGGGCCGCCCAGCCCCTGCCCCCAAAGCGCCAACCCAGGCGCGGCCTCCGTGGGAAGGGAAAGCAGGGATGGGGGGTTGTCCTCCGGGAAGATGGAGAGTGGGGCTGGCCTGGGCTCCTCCGCGCTTGAGAGGCAGCTTCAGGTGCCCCTGGACCCCCACCGGTGCCCCCTCATTTCTGGTTAGTGCTCCCTTGTTTTTGCAAAGATCCTTCTGGCCTTTGGGCCGAGAGTAGGCATTAGCTGCTTTTCTCTTTGTATCTTCAGTCCTCGGGACACAGGGAGTGCTGATTGGTTGATTGAATCACAGGGAGGGATGCAAGGGCACACTCTTGGCTGCTGCTTTTTCTTGGGGCTAGAGTTCAGTTCCAAGTTTTTCCTTCATCATTCCGGCTTCTTCCCCTCCTTTTCAAGGGATTTTTAACCCCCCCTCCCCCCTTTCCTTTTTTCATCTTGCATCCCCTCTCCCTCCTTCAATTCCCTTGAGCTTAAGGAGCTTCCTCCGACTCAGGGCTTTGGCTCTTCCCACTGCAGATTACGTCTATTTTGAGAACTCTTCGAGCAATCCTTACCTGGTGAGAAGGATTGAGGAGCTCAATAAGGTAAGAGAGAATAAGTGGGATAAGTGGGGGGGGGGGGGGTTAAGGATGTCAGTGGGCCTAGGAGACCTCGAGCTGAACATTAGTCTAGGAACACGCGGGCTTCTTTGTGTGCTTGGCATGGCCTCGAAGGACAGAAATCAGGGAAAGGTGGATTTCAGCCCAATGTGAGAACCAGCTTTCTAATAAGCAGCTCGGGTTCCTAGAGCTGTCCAGGAGTAACAAGGGCCGACTCAGGAAATAACCACTTCTCCCTACTGGAGCCTCCAGCTGATCCCTTTTAGACACTATTGGCTTCTGGTGGCTGGAAGGGAGGACCTTGGGCTTCTTCCCCTCATGTTGCTCTCTCAGGCATCCTGTAGTGTCCTTGCTGGGTTTATTTTGACCCTGGCCTAGTGTTGAAGTCCTTGGGTGAGAGGGGACTTGGGAGACCCCTCCTCGTGCTCTTGGATTCCTAATTTCTTGAGGTTATTCTAATGAGCACCTAGAAAATATGTTCCCTGTTGCTGGCCCTTCTTCCTTAGACGGTTCTGCTTCCCTCTAATACATTTCCACCACTTTGCCTTTTCTTTCTAGACTGCAAATGGGAATGTGGAGGCGAAGGTCGTCTGCCTTTTCCGAAGACGGGATATCTCTAGCAGCCTCAATAGCTTGGCTGACAGCAATGCCAGTAAGTCTCTTCTCCCCCTCCCTTCATGTTCTTGGGCCTTGGCCAGTCTCTGGGTGTTTCCTTTGGTTTTGTGACCAAGGTGGGGAGGGGGAGATGTATTTTGGGAGGGGTTGGGTTTTTGTCTTCCTGTGTCAGAAAAGTAGCTCAGAGGAGGAATGTGATAAGAGCCAAGATGAGGTGGGGAAGACAATAGATGGGAGCTATGAGAGGTTGTGGGTGGAGTGCAAACAATGAACCTAGTCATGAAGAAATAGGGACTTGAGGATGAATTTTGGATGGAGTAGGAGTTATGGACAGAATGTTTTGGGGAAGTGAAGAGGAAAGGAAGGATTAAAACCCACAATGTGTCCTGCTTGGGAAGAAGGGGAGGTGGTTTGTTTAAATACTGAAGCATTTGGCTGTTCAAGTCTTAAGAGTAGTTTTGGCAAGAGGAAGAACGTTGGAATTTCCTTTCTCTTTCCCTTTTTCATCTTCTGTTTGTTCTCCCTCTGTCGTTTTCTCCATCCCTTGCATCCCTTTTTTCCTCCCTCCGCTTTCCAGTAACTATTCATCTCTAGCATTCTTTCCCCTTTTCCTTTTTGATCTCTTTGCCCTCCCTCCATTGATGTTTCTATTTTCAACCTCTTAGACTAAGGTTCCAGCACTAAAGGGTTAATGGGGAACAAGGCTCTCCAAGTTTCATAGCCCCTTGGGGTTTGCTGCCCCATCTGGCAGGGGCTGACCTTGGCTTTGTCCAATCAGAAGGGGTTTGGGGGGTGTGGTCCCCCTGCCTTAGCCATGGTTTCCGGAGCAGGGAGGCAAGGGGAGGAGTCGGCTGCGAGCTCCTCCCGCACCCCCCTTTTCCCTGGTAGTTGGAACAATGGCCAATGGGCCTGGGCTTGTTGCTATCCTACCCCTTTCTCCTTTGCTTGGCGCCCATCCTTGTTAACCCTTTACAACTGGGCTTCTTGGCCAGCCTAAGGCCTTGGGTGGGGGAGGGATAGTGAGATGTTGGGGTGGAAGCTTTTCCCTGAAAGGCAATGGCTGCGAGCCAGACAAAGAGCAAGCGAGTCTTGTGGCCATGCTGGTGTGGGCATCGAGAGTCTGCCTGGAATCTGGACCAGGGCAGCTCGGTATCACTTCTCTGGCTTTTTATTCCTGTTGGCAACTGAGGTGGAACAGAGCTTGCTTCTGTCTTAGCATCAGTTCTAGGCTTTGGGAGGAGCTTCTGAAGTTACCTTAGGGAGGAGATCCGGGAGACTTACAAAAGGGTTGTGGAAGCTCTTCCCGAACAGCTTGGAACCCGAGCATTGGGGCTGAAGCCGCCTTGGGGCAAGCGTGTAACAGAGGGAAAGTAGGAGGGAGGCAGGCAGGAACGGGAGACAGACATAAGGGAAGGGCCCCCCCTTGCCTTCCCCCTCCCCAGCTGCCCTTGATTCTCTTTCCTTTCCCAGGGGAATTTGAGGAGGAATCCAAGCAGCCCGGAGTCTCGGAGCAGCAGAGGCACCAGCTGAAGCACCGAGAGCTTTTCCTTTCTAGACAGTTTGAATCGTTGCCAGCCACCCACATACGGTAGGGGACAGGGCATGGGGATTTCTTGAGGTTTCTTTCCCGTTCCTACTCCTTCACTTTAGGTGGGAAAAGGCGAGGGCAGGGAGCCTCATGGAGGATAAAATGCAGGGATTGTGGACCT
The DNA here is from genome assembly GCF_902635505.1 of Sarcophilus harrisii. Classification (NCBI taxonomy): domain Eukaryota; kingdom Metazoa; phylum Chordata; class Mammalia; order Dasyuromorphia; family Dasyuridae; genus Sarcophilus; species Sarcophilus harrisii. The sequence continues at coordinate 243,813,833 of NC_045431.1, forward strand.
CTTTCCCTTCTTGCAGTGGGAAATGCAGTGTGACGCTACTGAACGAAACGGACATCCTGAGCCAGTACCTGGAGAAGGAGGTGACCAAGAGGGCTGTGTGGGCAGAAGGGAGGGGTCTGGGGAGAACTAGTGCGGGATGGCCAGGTGTGGAGGGGACGACAGGTGGCCACTGGGATGGGGCTTCCTGGGTGACATCAAAGCCCCTGCCGCCCTGTACAAGTTTTAATAGGGAAGAGAGCACACACGTGGATGATTAGGTTCAGAGCCAATTTATATTTGCAGTGATTGGAGGCTCTGGAGATACTTGATTTAGGAACTGTTACTTGGGCTGAGTCTTAAGGAAATCTGGGATTCTGAGAAATGAGAGAGTGCCCGGCTGGGGCAGTGCCAGTGCCGAGGGTGCAGAGATCCTGAGATACATGTGAAGGAACAGAGAGGCAGCAGATTGGGCCAGGCTAGGCAATGCAGGATGGGGAAGGGAGAGAGTAAGGTTGGAAAGGCAGGTTTAGGGGCTCAAGCGCCAGACAGTTCCCTAAAGTTGTTGGGAAACCAGTTAAATTTGGGCAACATGGAAGAGTTGGGGATGTTTTTCCTTAAGGAAATAAGCTTGATGGCTCTGTGGAGGCTGGGTTGGAGAGGCAGAGAGGTTAACGAGGAGGCTAGTGCAGTGGTTGAGGGAAGGGTGCTGACGGCCTGAGCCAGCCTGTGGCTGGGAGAAGAGGGGGGGGCGAGGAGATGCTGAGATGTGGCAATGGCTATGAGGAGTGAGGGGGCGGCAGTTGGGGAGCTCGAAGACTCCAGGAGTGGCTGATTGGGAATGAGACCACAGTCAGCGGTGGGGGGATCAGCTGGGCAGGGGAGGGGAAGGCTCACTTTAGCCACTTCCTACCATCCTCTGCTCCAGGACTGCTTCTTCTATTCCTTGGTGTTTGACCCCGTGCAAAAAACGCTTCTGGCCGACCAGGGCGAGATCCGGGTGGGCTGCAAGTACCAAGCGGAGATCCCTGAGCGGCTGGCCGAAGGTGAGACCTGGCGGTTGAGGCCGGAGAGAGCAGAGAGGGCCAGTCCGTGGGGAGGGGGAGGAAAAGCCAGAGAGCTTGGAATGGCTGAATGTGGGCAAGGGGGCACTGCCCAACAAGGATGGGGAGGCCAGCGTGCCCCCTCCCTCTTTCTCTTGTGTTGACAGCTTTCTTCTTGTTTCCAGGCGAGTCTGATAATCGAAATCAGCAGAAGATGGAAATGAAAGTCTGGGATCCGGACAACCCCTTGACCGACCGGCAGATTGACCAGTTCCTCGTCGTGGCCCGGTGAGGGCTGGGTGGGTGACTGGGCGAGGTGGGGGGAGGCGGGCCCCGGAGGCCCAGCCCTTTCTCAGTCCCGGTTGGCGTCCTGGAGGCTGGGCTGTTTCCCTCCTTCTCTTCCCCTTTCCTTGGAGCCTCCTCCTGTCCCAGTGACCCGCTGTTCCACCCCTAGTGCCGTGGGCACCTTCGCCAGGGCCCTGGACTGCAGCAGCTCCATCCGGCAGCCAAGTCTGCACATGAGTGCAGCAGCTGCCTCCCGAGACATCACCCTGGTGAGTGGCTGCTGGCTGGGCTGGCGTGGGCAGGGAGAGGCCGGGGCCCGGGCTGCGCCCCAGAGGCCTGACGCGATGTTGCCCCCATTGCAGTTCCACGCCATGGACACTCTCCAGCGCAATGGCTACGACCTGGCCAAAGCTATGTCCACGCTGGTGCCCCAGGGCGGCCCCGTGCTGTGTCGGGACGAGATGGAGGAGTGGTCAGCCTCAGAGGCCATGCTCTTCGAGGAGGCGCTGGAGAAATACGGCAAGGATTTCAATGATATCCGTCAGGACTTTGTGAGTAGTGAGGCTGAGACGGGCTAGGTTAGGCCACAGCCGCCGCCGCCGCAGCAGCGAGGGGCTCGGGGTTCTCGGGCGAGGGCGCCAGCTCACTCTGCATCACCTCCCCAGCTCCCCTGGAAGTCTCTCGCCAGTATCGTCCAGTTCTATTACATGTGGAAAACCACCGACCGCTACATCCAGCAGGTGAAGAACTGGGCTGGGGAGCCTGGGAGGGGAGCCCTGAGCCACTGGCGGGGGCAGGGGACCTCAAGCCCAGGACCATCCCCACATTGGTGTCTCCCTTCTCACGCCCACAGAAAAGGTTAAAAGCAGCCGAAGCTGACAGTAAACTGAAACAGGTCTACATCCCTACCTAGTAAGTGGCAGCGAGTGGGCACCAGGGGAACGGGCACCTTTCTTTCCTTGTCTGTGATCTGGAGCGGACCGGAACCGCCTTGGGCTGGGAGGGGTGAAAAGCTGCCCACTCCCAGTGGCGGGAAGCCGTCTATGCCTCCATTCTCCCATTCTCTATGCCCCCAGCACTAAGCCGAACCCAAACCAGATCATCTCCGTGGGGTCCAAGCCTGGCATGAACGGTGCCGGATTCCAGAAGGGGCTGACCTGCGAGAGCTGCCACAGTGAGTGTGGGGGCCGGCGGGGGCTGGGCTGCCTCTGAGCCATGGGGAGCTGGGCTCGTCCCTTCCGAGCACCCCCTCCCCCCCAGCTGACCCATTTGTGTTCTCCAGCCACCCAGTCGGCCCAGTGGTATGCATGGGGCCCCCCCAACATGCAGTGCCGCCTCTGTGCCTCTTGCTGGATCTACTGGAAGAAGTATGGGGGGCTGAAGACGCCGACGCAGCTGGAGGGGGCGGCACGGGGTACTACCGTAAGGAGCCCGGGTTTGGGGCTTTGTGGAGTGGGCCAAGAAGACAAGAGCTCGAGCAAGCTGCCGGCCCGTGCTGACGCCCGGCAGCTTTGGGCCTATTCCCCTGGGTCGGCGGACGTGGCAGGTGGGGGTGGGCCTGGCCCAGAAGGCCGGGGCGGCAGAGCTCACCGTTGACGCTGTTTCCTCCTTCTGCCAGGAGCCGCACTCTCGGGGCCACTTGTCTCGCCCCGAGGCCCAGAGCCTTTCACCTTACACAACCAGCGCCAACCGGGCCAAGCTGCTGGCCAAGAACAGGCAGACGTTTCTGCTGCAGACGACCAAGCTGACCCGTCTCGCCCGGCGCATGTGCAGGGATCTGCTGCAGCCGAGGAGGGCTGCCCGCCGACCCTACGCCCCCATCAACGCCAACGCCATCAAGGCCGAATGTGAGCCTGGGGGCGGTGCCCTAAGGTGGCCGGGCCCTGCCGGGCTGAGGCGGGCGGTCACCCACACCGGGAAACTTTGTGTCGTAGGCTCCATCCGGCTCCCCAAGGCAGCCAAGACGCCTCTCAAGATTCACCCCCTGGTGCGACTGCCCCTGGCCACCATTGTCAAAGACCTCGGTATGTATGGGGCGGTGGGACAGTAAGGCAAGGCAGGGCAGGGACCGGTGAGGGCCCCGGGGCTTCAGGAAGGCCTCCCTCTCTCTCTCTCCTGCAGCGGCCCAGGCTCCTCTGAAACCAAAAACGCCACGAGGCACAAAGACACCGATCAATAGGAACCAAATGACCCAGAACCGGAGCTTGGGGGGCATCGTGGTGAAACGTGCCTATGAGAGTGTGAGTGGGGGGGACCCAGGCTCAGGCTGCCCTCAGATGGGGCAGGCGGGGGGGGGGGGGGGGTGGCTTTCTGGAATCTCTTCTTTCTCCTTAATCCACTGGGCCTCTGAGGACTTGGAAGCAGTAGCTGTCACACTCATGCAGGGGTCGGCATCTAGAGAGCAAAAGTTGGCAAAACACTCGACCAATACGAAATCATTTGATCCTTACAATAGCTCTGGAAGTTGCCCCCGCCCAGGGCCAAAAGGGAAACTGAGGCAGACAGTTCAAGAACTTGCCCAGGGTCACACAGCACGTGTCAAAAGGCTGGATTTGAGAACTAATGTCTCCTTGACTTCAGGCCCCATGTTCTTAGCCCTGTACCTCCTGGCTTCCAGCCCTTGTAAGGCAGTGCTCCCTGACCGACCCTTGGCTCGCTCAGGAGTTGGGAGGCCGAGGACTCAAGTGCCGGGTGTCGAGTCTGGCTGAGGCGCCCGGCTGAGCTCTGGAAAACTCCCCTTCCCCTTTTCTAGGTGGTTCCATTTTCAGCCAATGGGAGGCCCCTCACCTCAGGGATTCGATCAAGCACACAGCCAGCAGCCAAGCGGCAGAAGCTGAACCCCGCAGATGCCCCCAACCCGGTGGTGTTTGTGGCCACAAAAGATACCAGGTAGCGGGCAGTTGGGCGGCGTGGGGTGGCCCATGGGGAGGGGACGGCACCTGCAGTCTCTGAGCCCTCTGCCCTCCTCTTCCCCACCAGGGCATTACGGAAGGCCTTGACTCACCTGGAAATGCGGCGGGCCGCACGCAGGCCCAACTTGCCCTTGAAGGTGAAGCCGCCACTGCCTCCGGTCCGGGCCCCGATTCCTCCCCCTTTACCCCCACACCCTGCCAGCACCAATGAGCCTATTGTCCTGGAGGATTAAGCGTCCTTGGGGGAAGGGAGCAGATGGGAGGGTGGCCCCCGGCCCCCCTGACGTGCCAGGGCCGGGGGCATCCGCCTCCCCCGGGAGGGGATCGCAGTGCTCGCCCCAGCTTCAGACACCAAGTCTGCCTCTTCCTTGACCTTCTCCGGGTCCTGGGGAAATCCACGGTATAGCCAGTTTGGGGGGATGCAGAGGACTCGGTCCTGGGGCAGGTTTTTTGGGGGGAGGGTTTTTTAAAACTTTTTTAATTTTTCCTCTCCTTGTTGGGGAGTGTGGGAGGGGAGAGGAGGGTGCCAGCTGGTCCCTGCAGGGGCGGGGCGGGCACTGCCATGTCTCCAGTCTTGTTTCTCTTCCAATTCCGGGTTTGCGGCCCGCGGGTGGGCTTGGAGGTGGGCTCGGGCCCTCCCACGCCCCTGCCCTTCCCCCACGCCCCGCCTTTTGTACACCAACTCAGAAATAAAAGACCCTTTGTCCGTTTTTTAACCTTGGAATCTGTAATCCGTTCTTAGAGCGACAGAAATAAAAAGCTGTTTTTCTTCAGCCCCTCCCGCCTCTGCTGCTCTCTGAGGGGGGGCTGGAGGGGTAGTGGGGAATGAGGGGGGGGTGCACGGGGCTTCTCCCCACGACAGGTGTCCTGCTCACGGCCCTGGCACATCACGCGGCCCCGGACTGCCGATGGAGATCGCCGTCGCAGATGGACCAGTGGGGTGGGGAGGGGGCGGCCGAGAAGGCCCAGTCTGAGGCCCCACGCCCCCACGCCCCCACGCCCCGGGCCAGGTCTGGCCCAGGAGCAAGAGGGATGGAAGGCTCTGCTCTCCCTGCAGCTGCCTTGGGCCCAGGCAGCCCACGTGGGCCCATTTTTCTGATGAACAATTGAGGGCAGCTGCAGCCGGGCCTTCTGGACGCCCTCACGTGATGCCCTGAGCGCGCCGGAGCGGCCCGGGTTACGGGCAGGCGCCCACCTCGGGGTCGGGGTCCCGCGTGGGCGCGCTGCCTCCCCAGCAGGGTTAGGATCCCGCCCGCTGAGGAGAAATAAGGGAGGCCCGAGAGCCGGTCACGGACCCGGGGGAACCCGCTCCACCGCCAAGTGCCCGAGACGAGGGGCAGGGGGCACTCTGGGACCCCTCTGCCTCCCCTCGGGCTCGGGGCGGGACTGGGGCCCGGAGGCGGGGCATCCGCCGGAAGCTGCCCGACAGGCGCGGCGCCCCACGGGGGACTCGGAGGCAGGGGGTGGCCCTCCCCTCACGTGGGGTCCGCCCGACGACCGCCCGGGTCGCCTATGAGGGGGTGGGGGGGATGGGGGGAGCGGAGCTGGGAGCCCCGGGCAGTTCGAGACCCCGACCGCTCAGCCGTTGCTCTTGAATATTCATATTCGGCGTGGGCCAATCAACGACAGGCGCCACTCAGAACTAGCCAATCCCGTGGCTGCATGCAGATGACCCGGGAGGGTGGGGCTGGAGACCCCGCGTGCACTGCTTCTGTCGGGGATGCCGCCGAACGAGCCTCCCGCTCCCCGAGAGTGGCGGAAGTGCCTTCTTATTTCGCGGTGCCCGGCGACCCATTTCCGGTGGTGGCGGAAGTCGCGTCCAGTCCCGTTTTGAAGCGGGAGCCATGGCGGCGACTGAGCCGGATGTGGAGGCTTTACCGCGCGGGGGCTTCAGATGCTGCCTCTGCCACGTGAACACGGCTAATCGTAAGGGGGCGGAGTGGCGGGCCTGGGACGGAGCCCGGGCTGGGCGGAATGGGCCCCCCGCCCGCGGCCTCCCGGGCCCTCTGATTGCCCCCGCCCGAGGCCGGGAGACCCAGGGCTCGGGAGTCGGCTCTGAGACGGGCTCCGGGCCCCGCCCCCTCGCGAGGTCGGGCCGAGGCGGAGCCCGGCGGGGGTTCGGGGGCTGGGCGGGCCCCGAGCCTGCCTTTGCAGGGGGAAGGGCTCCTTCCGAGCCAGCGGCCCCCAAGTGCGGGGTGGGAGCCCGCTCAGCTCGGAGGCGCACCGAGGCTGGGGAGGGAAGCCGTGGGGCCCCAGGGGGTCACTCAGTTGGCATCGAGGTCAGCCAGCCCTTCCCCCAAGGGACCACATCCAAGCCAGCTCCGGTTCTGGCCCCTGGCTCTGTCCCGGGGACTTCACCGACCCCCTGCCGGCTGAGGCGGGCCCGGCCAAGCCCCCAAACGCCGACCTGGGCCAGCTCTGTGCCCGGCCCCTTGAAGAAGGGAGCCTGAGCCCGGGAGGGCCCACATCCGCCTCCGCCATCCCGATGCGGCGGGATGCGGCTTCTCAGTGGGGGAGGGCAGCCGGAGAAAACGGCGGGGGTCTTAAAACTTGAGCACGGGACCTCTTGTCCTGTCCCTCCCCTGCCCATGGCCGCCCCCCCCTCCCCCCAGGCAGCTCCGCTCCTGTTTTATGCCCCTGGAGTTTGCCCAAAGAAGCCACAGCCCCCGCAGGCTCCCCCAGCCCCCGCAGCCCCCCCAGCCCCCGCAGCCCCCGCAGGCGCAGGCCCCGCAGGCCCCGCAGCCCCCCCAGCCCCCGCAGGCCCAGCAGGCCCCCGCAGCCCCCCCAGCCCCCGCAGGCCCCGCAGCCCCCGCAGGCCCAGCAGGCCCCCGCAGCCCCCCCAGCCCCCGCAGGCCCCGCAGCCCCCCCAGCCCCCGCAGGCCCCCCAGCCCCCGCAGCCCCCGCAGGCCCCCCAGCCCCCGCAGCCCCCGCAGGCGCAGGCCCCAGCTTCGCGTAATCGCGAATGGGTCCCAGACCCCGGGACGGGGCTGGCGGATTCCTGCCCGCCCGAGCTCTCCCACTGAGCTGGCCCGTCCTGAGCTCTCGTCGCCAAACCTCTGGGCAGCCTCGTCTTTTCTCCGGCCATGGCCGGGCCTCCTTGTCAGAGCCTCTCTGCGGCTCTGCTCGTGCCCCCTCCTGTTCCCCCCTCCACCGCCCCCAGCCTGCGGATGGCGTCACTGTCCCGAGCTGACATTGCTCCTCGCTTTCACTCACATCTCACCCTCATTCCCGCTCTATGTAGCTTGGCTTTTGTTTCCCCCCAATTATAGGTGAAACCTTTTTCTGTTCTACATGTTCATTCAATTTTCTGTGTACGTTGGGAGAGAAAAATCAGGGCAAAGGGGAAAAACCACCAGAGAGAAAAAGGGAAGAAAAGCGACCACAGCCTGTGTTGATTTACGTTCCATCGCCGTGGTTCTCTGGAGGTAGATGGTAGTTTCCCTCCAAAGTCTCTTGGGATTGCCCGGGATCACTGAACCGAGGGAAGAACCGAGCCGTTCATAGTTGATCGTTCCACGTTCTTGCTGTCGCTGTGTACGGTGGATTCCCGGGCCTGCTTCTTTCAGCACCAGTTTGTGTAAATCTCTCCGGGCCTTTCTAAAATGGGCCTGCTCTTCATTTTTATAGAACAGTGATATTCCGTCACCTTCCTGTACCTCAGCTTATTCAGCCACTCCCCACTTGGTGGCCATCGACTCTCTGCCACCACAAAAAGGGCCGCCACAAACACTCTTGCGCATGTGGGTCTTTTCCCTTTTCCATGATCTCTTTGGGATACAGACGAAGGGTGGGCGCTGTTTAATAATCCTTTGGCCATAGTTCCAAATCGCTCTCCAGAATGGCTGGATGTGTTCACAGTTCCACCGACAATTATCAGTGTCCCAGTTTTCCCACATCCCCTCCAACATTAAGTATTATCTTTTCCTGTCATTTTTTTTTTTTAATAACTTTTTATTGACAGAACCCATGCCTGGGTAATTTTTTTTACAACATTATCCCTTGCACTCACTTCTGTTCCAACTTTTCCCTTCCCTCCCTCTGCCCCCTACCCTAGATGGCAGGCGGTCTTATATGTGTTAAACATGTTAATGTGTATTCTAGATACAATGTATGTGCACAGAACCGAACAGTTCTCTTGTTGCAAAGGGAGAATTGGATTCAGAAGGTAAAAATAACCTGTTTTTCTGTCATCTTCACTAATCTGATGTGTGAAGTGGTGCTTCAGAATTAATTAAGATTTATTTATTGAGATAATTTGCATTTCTCTAATCAGTGATTTGGAACATTTTTTCACATGACTAGAAATGGCTTTAGTTTCTTCATCTAAAAATTGTCTGTTCATATTCTTTCTGAGGCCACCAGTCTACAAACTTGCTCTCCCAGGGGTCCCTGATGGCCTCTGCTCTCCCTTGAAAACCTGTCTGAGTGCAGTTTAACACAGATACCTTCGGTCTGTCTAGAACCTGGTCTTGAACATTTTGGTGGCGATTGCTTTTCTGGGCCCCACTCGCAGTCACTGCTGAGCTGGGGCTGGGTGTGAATCTTGCAGCTCCTCCCCTTCCCCTGAGGGGGGACATCTTGAGGCTATGTCCCTTTCTCTCTAAATGCTCTCTTTGGGACGTTCTGTTTCCATCATTTCATCTCTGCAGATTGTTCCAGATTCTGGCCCTTGAGCACTAGTCCTTCCTTCCTCATCTGACTTCCTGCAGGACCCTTACCCTGGATCTCTCCTATTTAGTCTCAGCACATTCAGGGCAGAGCCCATGATTCTCTTGGCCCAACCGGCCTCATCTCCCAGTCTCCCTCTTTCTGTTGGTGGAAAGCCGCCGTTTTCCTTCCTCCAGGCTCTCGCCGCCCAGTCCAGTCATGAATATTCTGGGCCCCTTCTCTTCCTCCTCACCCATCCTGGTCTCCCTGCCCCCATCTCTCCTCTTCCTCCTTCCTCCATCATGCCCCCAGGACTGCCAGAATTGTGCCTACTCTGTTTGGCGGGAGACAACCTGCTTTCAAATGTGTCCCTCTCACTTCCTCCCTATGTGAGCCTCTGCAAGTCACTTAGGTTCTCTGGACCTCAGTTTCCTCAACTGTAAAAGGACTGGGGGGCAGAGGTGGGGGAGTTCCAGGTCCCTTTGAGATTTCCCCAGCTAAAATGTTCCTTGAAGCACTTTGGCTCTCTTCCCTATGCAGATTGAAACTCATCTGCATGATGGGAACAACCTGTGTTTAATGAGTGTACCTTGCAGGGCCCAGCCTGGATGCCCACCTGGTGGGCAAGAAGCATCGCCGCCTTGAAGAGCTTCGAGCTACCCGCCGGGCCCAGGGCCTCCGGAGTGTGTTTGTTAGCGGCTTTCCCCGCGGCCTGGATCCGGCCCAGCTCTCTGAATACTTCCAGGCCTTTGGGCCCGTGGCCAGCATCGTCATGGACAAGGACAAGGTAGGGAAGTGACCCGGCAAAAGCCTCAGGACTTCCAAGTTTAGGGACGGTGGCTGATGGGGAAGGGAGTAAGATCCAGGGAAAGAGAGACTCCGGGGGCAGGATGGGTGAGCCTGAGGCAGCTGAGCCTGGACTAGAAAAGGTGCTGAGGACCGTTCTCTGCTGTGGCCCAACAGGGTGTGTTTGCTATTGTTGAAATGGGGGACACTGGGGCCCGGGACGCCGTCTTGTCCCAGCCCCAGCACACTCTCGGTGGCCATCGGCTACGTGTCCGGCCTCGGCAGCAGAAGGAATTCCAGACTCCAGCCCCCAAACCCCCCAGGGGGGCACCCCCGGATGACCAGCAGCTGATGCAGGGGCTGGCAGAGGCTCCGGACGTGGAGGCCCAGATGGTGACGCTGGTGGGCCTCCGGGAGCTTTCCGAGGCCGAGCGGCAGCTGCGCAGCCTTGTGGTGACGCTGATGCAGGAAGTCTTCACGGAGTTCTTCCCCGGTAAGGCTTGCCCAGCCCTCGGACCACCCCGTCTCTGGAGCTGCTCCCCAGTGCCTCCATTGTGAGCGCCTGTCCTGCCCCTTCAGTTGTACAGTCGGCGTCTCTCTGAGCGTCCCCTGATCTCGCTGCTCTGCTCACCACCCAGGCTGTGTCGTCCGTCCCTTTGGCTCCTCCACAAACGGCTTTGACGTTCATGGCTGTGACCTTGACCTCTTCCTGGATCTGGGGGATTTGGAGGGGCCCCAGGTGAGGCTTCCGAGAGCCAGGTACCGTGGGTGGGGAGGAGGCTGAGCGGCCCAAGGGTTGTGTCGGCCGTGGGGTGGGAGCCCGGCTCTCACTTTACAGAAAGGATAAGTAGGTTCTAAGGCGGGCAGCTTGTCTTTTGGAGGTGAGGGAGGCGATGTTCCTGCTTGCTGGGGCCGAGCAGCTCGGTCTGTAGCACGCAGGCTTGGGGGGGATGGGGGGAGGTGGTCGGCCCAACCTGACTCTCCCCCACAGCGGGACCCCAAGGCCCCGGCCTCTCCGGCGTTGGACTCGGCCCTTGCTTCTCCACTGGATCCTCAAGCCTTGGCTTCCACCCCAGCTTCCCCTGTAGATTCTCCAGGCCCAGCTTCTCCCCAGGACTCTGAAACTCCCGCCTCCTCCTTAGCCCCGCCGACCCCTGACTCGGCTCTGGCCTCGGAGGCCCTGGCCTCTCCCCAGTCCTTGCCCCCCATGTCCCCTGTCCAGGAGGAGGCGGGAGAAAGGGACTTGGGGAAGACCTGGGAACCTGGTGGATCCCTGAAGGGGGAGGAGAGGGAGGGAGAGGCCATGCTGGAACTCGTGGGCTCCGTCCTCCGAGGCTGCGTCCCCGGCGTGCACAGCGTCTGGACCGTGCCCTCGGCTCGACGCCCCGTGGTCAAATTCTGCCACCGGCCCTCTGGTCTTCACGGTGACATCTCCCTCAGTAACAGGTGCGTCGGGGGCCTCGCTGAGAGCGTGTCCCTCGGGGAGCAGGAGCTTGTGGACCCTCGTCGGGCCCTCATTTTCCCGGCCCCTTCTGCCCTTCCTGTCACTGCTCTGGGCCTTCTGGACCTGTCCCGTGCCATCTTGCTGCCCAGGGCCTCACTTGTAGCCTTCGCGCTCCTTTGTGGGGTCAGTTTGGCATCGACTGAGTTGCAGGCAGGGTCCTGGATCCTGGATCCCAGGGGCACAGCTGCAAACCAAGCTGCCTTGGTCCCAGGGAGGAAAACGGGGATGGGGCAGTTATCCGGGGGCTGGGAAGCCTGTAAGCCAGCAGAGGCCCAGAAGCGTATGGATCGGAGGCCCAGGCTCCCCCGCTGAATCTCCATGTTCTCTCTATCTCAGGCTGGCATTGTCCAACTCGCGGTTCCTGAATCTCTGCTGTGCCCTGGACAGGCGGGTGCGGCCCCTGGTCTATACCCTGCGATGCTGGGCTCAGGGCCGAGGGCTGACGGGTAAGGAAGGTTGTGGAAGCGAGCGGTTCCTTGCTCTGTGGCGGGCTAGAAGCAGGGACTGGCAAAGCCATAGGCTGCGGGCTTCAGGCTGGGCCATGACTGGGAGGGCCCTCGGAGGCTCTCCGTGGCTCCTGCTAAGTCTTGGTTTTCTGCCCAGGGAGCGGCCCCCTTCTGAACAATTATGCGTTGACTCTCTTGGTGATCTACTTCCTTCAAACCCGGGACCCTCCTGTGCTTCCTTCCCTCACAAGGCTCACCCAGATGGCAGGTATGACCTCCCTGGCCAGAGCTTCGGGTGCCCGCGCCCTGCCCATATCACCATCTGCCCAGCGGACAGACCTTCGTCCTGTCTAGTGATTGTGACTTCTCTGGGGAGATCTGTCTCCTAGTCCCTTTCCCATCTTTCCTACCTTTGCTAGAGCTGCCCTTTCTCTCCCGTGTCCCCAGGTGAGGAGGAACGGGTTGAGGTGGATGGCTGGGACTGCACCTTCCCCCGGGAGGCCTCCCACCTGGAGCCCAGCGCCAACACCGAGTCCCTGCGTAAGTGCCCAGAGACAGCCCGAGCGATTGGTTGGGGCTGGGCCGGGTGGGAGCCCAGGGGCCGGGAGGGCCGGGCAGTCCATCTCTCCAACTTGTCCTCTGGGAAGGCCTTGGTGGACAGCCCACCTTCATGTGACTTCCATCTGGCCTCCTCACAGCCTCCCTTCTGGCCCAGTTCTTCTCCTGTGTCTCCAGCTGGGAGCTCCGAGGCTCACTACTGTCTCTGAGGGAAGGCCTGCCGCTGCCCGTAGCTGACGGCCTGCCCCCCGGTCTCTGGGGGGGCCTGCGCCTCGGCCCTCTGAACCTACAGGACCCTTTTGACCTGAGTCACAACGTGGCAGCCAACGTGACGGGCCGGGTAGCCGGCCGCCTCCAGAACTGTTGTCGGGAATCAGCTAATTACTGCCGAAGCCTCCAGTTCCAGCGCCGCTCTCCCCGGGGCCGGGACTGGGGTCTTCTTCCTCTCCTGCAGCCCCGCTCTGCCAGCTCCCTGCTGTCCATTACTCCCATCCCCCTGCCCCCAGCCCCCTTCTCCCAGCTCTGTGCTGCCATCAGCCAGGTGTTAGAGGAAACCCTGGGCTGCCAGATCGAGCCGAACGGCAAGAGGCAGAGCCCAGGAGACGGCGATGGGGACGCGCGTCTCCGGGGGACGCTGAGGAAAAGGCCACGATTGGAGAGGGAGAAAGGACAGACATCTGAGGGGCGCCAAGGAGAGGCCGGGACGGAAGAGCCGGCCCTGGAGGCTGGGGGGGAGGAGGAGCTGGCACTGGCAGCTGGGGGAGAGAAGGAGCTGGCACTTGAGGCTGGAGGGGAGGAGGGCCAGCCTGGGTCATCGGGGGAGCAGCTGCACAGACTTGGGCAGCCTTTGGTGGAAAGGGAAGTAAAGCCCCTGGAAAACCCGGGGACTGAAGAGGTAGTAGGAGCAGTCCAGGGGGAGGAGACGGGGTCAGAGGCGGCACAGACCTGGCTCTGTACGCTCTGCCACCGGGTATGGCTCGGGCGGCGCAGGGTCCGGAGGCAGTTGCAGCAGCAAGCCAAAGGGGAAATGAGCTGGCTGCAGGCAGAGGCTCGGGTGACCCAGGAGCTGATAGCACAGGAAAGCAGGAAGCAGCGCCCAGAGCCAGAGCCGCCGCGGCCCCTCCTCACCTTCGCCGCGGCCACCAGCCCCTCCGGCCCCTTTCTCACGCTCACCCAGCTCCAGGATCCTCAGGGTCTGTTCCCTGACCTCCATCATTTCTTACATGGCTTTCTACCTCGAACTGTCAGGGCCGTCCTCGGGTGTGAGAAGGGCGACTGAAGAGACGAGGGGGCAATAAAGCGCTTTTGTATGAGCTTCGTGTCCGGTCATTCTTTGGGGCTCTGCCCTGGGGGGAGGCCGAGAAATGCCAAACCTGAGCAAGCCACCAGCTTTGGGGCTGAGCCAGGAATTTGTAGTTGGGGGGTTTCATGGGGGGGATGTGACCTTGGGGGGAAAATGGCATCTTTACTTTCACTTACTTGCAAGGTTTCCTCCATAATCCTACCCTCTATATCCACTTTAAAAGGTTCTACAGATAAAGCTAACAGCCACTCTCAGTTGTCAGTGCAAATAATTAAAAATACTTAAAATTTAAAATATTGGGCTGGGACTAGGTGGGATTCAGAAGGTGGGAATATCAGGAAAACAACCAGTATTATTAGAACTATTTTATAGAGCTCAAAAAATTTAGAACAAAAGGTCAAGAATATCAAGAAGAAACACGGGGAGACGATGTGAAGGCGGCCTCGCCGCACCAGATTTCCAGTTGTATTACAAGCCGGTGACGAAGGAATCTGCTACTGGCTAAGAGAAATAGAGTGGGGGAGGATTGGGGGAATAGGACACCGGAGTGACTAGTAATCTGGTCTTGGATAAATCTAAAGGTTTGGCCTTTTGAGACGAGCTCAATATTTGACAAAAACTGCTGGGAAAACTGGAAAAGAGTTGGCAAAAACTAGGCATAGGCCAACATCTCATGATGTAAACCAAGACAAGGTCAGAATCGATAAATGATGTAGACATAAAGGGTAATAAAAATAAATTACGGCAATATGGAAAAATGTATTTGTCAGATGTATGGAGGAAGGACTTTGACTAAACCAGAAAAAGGATCTTGGGACTTAAGATGGATCATTTTGATTACATGAAACTAAAGAGATTTTGCACAGACAAAATTAAGAGATTAGCCAAAAGTCAAAAGAAAAAAACCACTGGGTGGTGGGGGGTAAAGAATTTACAGCAAGTTTCTCTGATAAAAGCCTCAGTTTCTCAAATAGAGAAGGGGGTTTTGCCAAGTGTATACATAAAAGAGGCATTCCCTACTTGATAAATGGTCAAAAGATAAGAACAGGTAATTTTTAAAAGAAAGAAAAGCTTTCAATAGTCAAGTTACTAATTAGAAAAATGCAAATTAAAACAATTCTGAGATACTACTACCTCTCGCTTATCCGATTGACAGATGTGATTAAAAAAAGAAAATAAGCTGGAGGTGATATGGAAGAGTAGGGACATTAATACTATGTTGCTAGAGTTGTGGTCCAGAGTTTCTGGAGAACGACTTCTATAAAACTGCATATCCTTGGACTTAACTATGGTACCTGGAGGTCCATATCCCAGAGATCATAGAAAAGGGAATGGAACTTATTTGTATAAAAATGTTTATAGTGGCTCTTTTCTGTGATATTCTTCTCTAAAATGTAATATTCTCGTGTTGGGGTTTCCTTGGGGTCTCTGGAGGCAGCCTTCGTTTCAGTTCAGTGATCACCCCAAATGCAGCCACGTATTAAAGACTTTCTTGTCTCTTTCCAAGTCTTGTCTCCTTTCCTGGGCCCGGTTAGCTTTCTTAGGGGCCTCTCTCTCTCCTCAGGTCCCAGAGTTTGAGCTCCTGCCGCCAGTCCTTTGTGTTCTCTGCCTCTGCCGACTTCTCGGGGTCCTCCTGAATGTGTCTTGCTTTCTGTGGGAGAGGCGGGAGGACCGCTATGGTCTCTGTCTTCCAGCTCTCATTCTGGCCGAGTCTGTTTGCACTTACATGGTCTCTTATCAAAGGTGTGAATCTAGTACTTAGTTAAGTATTAAGTACATGTATTGAACTAGAGAACTGTTAAGCGGATACCTATTGTCTATCAATCCCACTGACTTAGCCCCTTGTTTCAAGTTCTGGCCCATGATAGTGGGAGAGATCTGGAAACTGAGAGGATGCTCATCCATCAGTTGTGCCATATAAGTGTCACATCGACACTGAGGGGGATGGATCCAGAAAAGCCTGGTAAGACTTTGCATCAACTGATGCAAAGTGAAACTAACAGAACCTGCAGTAAGAACAACCCGGAGCATTGATCACCATTGACTTAACTCTTCCCAGCAACACCATGTTCCAAGACACGTCAGAAGGATCCTGACGAGACTCCGTCTCTAGAGAAAGGACTGATAAATGCTGATCACAGGCGCGCTGACTTTTATAAATTTCAGGTTTTTTTCTTAAACATTCATTTTATTTTGGACACTTTTTTTATGAATCACGTTGGGAGAGAAAAATCAGAACCAAACGGAAAAACCATGAGGAAAAAAAAAAAGTGAATATAGCATCTATTGGTTTACATTCAGTCTCTGGATGCAGACGGTGTTTTCTCTCCAAAGTTTATCGGGATTGCTTTGGCTCACTGAACCGCTCAGAAGGACCAAGTCTGCTATAGTTCTTGCTGTTACCGGGTCTCTCTCAGCCTCAGTTCGGGTAAATCTTTCCAGGCCTTTCTAAAATCAGCTCGTTCATTTCTTAAATAGAATAGTAACATTCCAGTACCTCCACATACCCCATTTTCTCCAGCCGTTCCCTAATTGAGGGGCAGCTCCTCATTTTCCAATTCTCTCCCCAAAGGGCCGCTGCAAACATTTTTGTCCATACGGGCCCTTCCCCCCCTTTACGATTTCCTTGGGACACAGAGCCGGAAATGGCTCCAGCCGCTGGCCAAAGGGGATGCTGTTTGACAGCCCTTGGGCACAGTCGCAGACGGCTCTGCAGAGTGATTGGCCCTTTCTCAGCTCCACCAACGATGCACCAGCCTCCCAGTTTTCCCGCCCCCCCCCCCCCCCCAGCACCTTTGCTGGGCACGTTAGCCAGTCTGAGAGGTGTGAAGCCGTGTCTCGGAGGGGTTTCACTTGCCTTCCTCTGAGCAAGAGAGAATCAGAGCACGAATCACGCACGGCTTTAATGCTTCCCCTGGGACTCTGGCTGGTCGTCTCCCTCAGGAGCTCCATCAGTTCTTCGCCCATTGGAGAGATCACGCCTTTTATCAGACAGAGACCCTGGCTGCCATCCCCTCCCCCCCCACGTGCTTTCACGTGTCTTTTTGACCGGGCCCGGGTATGTGCGCCCTCTGGCGCCCCCTAGCGAGCACCTAGTGCCAAGTCCCCGCGCTGCGCCTCAGTTTCCCCTTCTGTAAAATGTGTGAGTAGCGGCGAGCGGGAGGCCAGGAGCCTCCTCTTGCCACGTGGCCGGTTCCTGCTCTAGTCCGGCCTCAGCCTCCCCGGCTGCGACCTGAGGTGACGGCTTCACCCTCTCTAAGAGGGAGCGCTCTCGCGGGGACGCGCTGCGAGACGGACGGGAGCGCGCCTGGGCCGCTCCTAGGCCCAAGCTCCCTTTCCGCGGGGCGGGGCGGGGCCGGAGGAGGAGACTCCGAGGCGACCCGAAGCCAACCGACCGTCCTCGCGGCGGCCCTCGGCGACGCCCTGTGCGCAGGCGCGCGCTGCTTCACGACTTCGGCGGGTGGGGGGAGGGCTCGCCCTCCTGTCGCGCGACTTCGTTCTACTTCTTCCTCGCTTTCCGGCCACTCTCCCCGCCCACCCGTCCCTCCCCTTCCCCTCCCCTCCCCTCCCCTTCCCTTCCCCTTCCCTTCCCCTCCCCTTCCCCTCCCCTCCCCTTCCTATTCCCCTCCCCTCCCCGCCCCCCGGCCGGTCTCGCTTTGCGGCAGCGCCGACGTCCCCACCCCCTTTCTCTGCGGAATCACCATGGCGGCCGGGGTGAGTTCGGCGGCCTCGGGCCCGGGGGGTGGGCGCATCCGCCGCCATCCTCTCTTCCCCCCGCCGCCGCCCGCTTCTTGGGGGGGCCCGCAGCGTGGGGGGGCCCGGCCCGCGTCGGAGCGGCTTTTGGGGGCCCCCCCCGCGGCTTCGGGGGGGAACTGAGGCCGTGCCGGGGCCGCCGCCGCCCGGAGCCGGGGACCAGGGCCTCCCCTGAGGGCTTGGAGGCCCCCGCTCCTGCCGCCCCCCGCCCCTGCCGCCCCCCCGGCCTTCTTGCGGCCCCGGCCCCGGGGACGGCGTGACCCGGGCGGCCCGGGCCGGAGAGGGCAGAAGCCGGAGGGGGGAGGGGGCCGCCACGGGGCGCCGGGCCGGGGCCTCAGGGGCCTTGCGGGCCTCCGGGACAAGCGGGGGCGCTCAGGTGCCGGCCCCGCCCCCGGGCCCCGGGGAGAGGAGGCATCGCCGGCGGGGGGGGGGGGGGGGGGGGGGGGGGGGGGGGGGGGGGGGGGGCGGGGGTCGGAGCTGGGTCCGGGCGGGATGCGGGGACGCCCAGTTCTCTCCCTCGTGGGCCCGGGGAGGCTCAGGGCTGCCTCTGGGCAGCCGGGGGGCGGGGGCCGGTTGGGAAGCCGGGCCTGGGGACCGCGACCACGAGGGCGGCCGGCCCTGGCTCCCCTTGTGCTGCTCCGCGGGGGGCGGGGCCGAAGGCCTGGGCCAGACGTTTCCCAGCAGAGGAAACGGCTCCGGGGCTGACCGGGCTCCCCCCTCACAACGTCCGGCCTCTCCGCAGACCCTGTACACGTACCCCGAAAACTGGCGGGCCTTCAAGGCCCTCATTGCTGCGCAGTACAGCGGGGCCCAGATCCGCGTGCTGTCCGCACCTCCCCACTTCCACTTCGGTCAGACCAACCGCACCCCCGAATTCCTCCGGAAATTCCCCGCTGGCAAGGTGAGTGGGGGCCGTCCTGCAGCGCCTTCTCCTTGGAGTTGGGGGCGGGGCGGGGTCTCGGTGTGCCGGACCCCAGCGCTGGCGGGGCCGCCTGGCCCCCGGGCCCTCGTGCCGCTCCCCTCCAAGGCAGGGCCCCCTCTCTGTTTCGCCCCCAGGTTCCGGCGTTTGAGGGTGATGATGGGTTCTGTGTGTTTGAAAGCAACGCCATCGCGCACTATGGTAACTAAGGGGCCCGGGCCGGGGCCGGGGGCTGGGACCTGGGGGCCGGGGGCGGGGGGCTGGGACCTGGGGGCCGGGGAGGCTCCGTGGCCTTGCCTCTAGGAGTGACCGCCCTGTCCTCCCTCGCGCAGTGAGCAATGAAGACCTTCGAGGTTCTACCCCAGAGGCAGCTGCCCAGGTGATCCAGTGGGTGAGCTTTGCCGACAGTGACATTGTTCCTCCGGCCAGTACCTGGGTGTTCCCCACCCTTGGCATCATGCACTACAACAAGCAGGTGAGCCCGGGAGCGGGAGCCGGTCCACAGCCGGCCACGGGCGGCTCGAGGGCTGACCGCGGCCTGGGATCCGGTGCGCCGCCTGCCTCTCGCCCCCGGGCGGGTCTCGGGGGCCTCTAGCAGGAGCACGCTGCCCCCCGCTTGGTCTCGCTCTCGGGCAGCCGCTGGCCGTTACTCTGGTCCACTCGTGCCGGCTGCCTGGGACCCCTTGTCATGTGTGCTGTGTTGCCCACGGGACCATGTGTTGGTGGCCTCCGCCGGGGAGCAGGAGCTCCTTGGGGGCGGTGGGCGCTGCAGCTCGTTCCCTTTCCACAGAGGACCCCGAGGGCCAAGCAGGGGCCTCTGAGGCTTTTCTTGGGCCACTTTTAGCCAGAGATCCCCTAGCCCTGGCCTGGGGGAGGGGAGTTTTGACCTCTGACCTTGGTCAGGCTATCACTCTTCTCTGGCCTCAGTTTTTTGTTCTGCAAAAGGAGGGTTGGGCCAGATGACCTTGGAGGCTGCTTCCAGCTGCAGTTTCTAAATCGGTAGAGTCGGCCTTGGAAAGAGGCTCCAGCGGGCGCCGAGCGGGGCCAAGATGGGCGCCGGGTAATGGGAGAACCTGGCTGTCAGCTGACCCCTTTGGGCCGGGTGCTAGGGCTGCAGCTGGCCTCTCCCTCCCCGGGACCTCCTGCCTGGCCCCAGAGGCAGCCCGACCCCCGGGCAGAAACGCCCCCTCGCAGTGCGCTGTGGCAGAGACAGCCCAGAGGGAGCCAACGGCTCCGAGGCTGGACTGGAAAGGTTGGGGACGCTGAGGTCTCCGTGCTCCTTTTGTCCATCAGGCCACGGAGAACGCGAAAGATGAGGTGAGGCGAGTGCTGGGGCTCCTGGACGCCCACCTGAAGACTAGGACTTTCCTGGTGGGGGAGCGAGTGACTCTGGCTGACATCACGGTTGTGTGCACCCTATTGTGGCTGTATAAGCAGGTGAGCGCGCCCGGCCCTGACCTCGGGGGCTCACGGGGATGCTTCCCTGGCGAGGGAGAGGGAGCCGGTGCCTGCTGGCATCCCGCCCCCAGGTAGCCCCTGACTCTTGGGGTGACGTGGGTTAGCGCAGCAAAGCCCGGGGCACTGCTGTCGGGGGAGGGGGAATTCCTTGCCTGGGGAGGGCCCTTCCAACGCTGACCCCCCTCCCGCATGTGTCCCACCAGGTCCTGGAGCCGTCGTTCCGGCAGGCCTTTCCCAACACCAACCGCTGGTTCCTCACCTGCATTCACCAGCCCCAGTTCCGGGCGATCTTGGGAGAGGTGAAGCTCTGTGAGAAAATGGCCCAGTTCGATGGTGAGTGGCGGGGCTGAGATGGAGGACCAGTGTGTGTGGGGGGGAGGGGGGTATCAGAGTTAGCGATGCTTCTCAGCTTTTCACCCCCTTCCTCCTCAGAGCAGGTTGCCTCATGTTAAAGAAATCGGGAGGAAAAAAATTAGCGGGATGGGGAAGGGGCCGCTGTAGGCAGCGTTCTGGGTCCGTGGCCCCCCCACCTGGGCAAGAGGCAGACACGGGCATCTTCCGTGTCCTCGGGGCCCGGCACCTCGCTCAGTGTGGATTTGATTTCTTGCCATCTTCCCTCCTGCCTCTCTCCGTGGTCACTTCCTGATGGTCGCTTCCTCTTGCTTTTATGGGCCATAGCCGTTCCCCAGCCAGACAGCGGGCCTCAACTTTCCTGGCACTGGTGTATTTGGGGGGGGGCTCTTTCTAGAGCGTTGTCCCTCAGCCCTGGACGTGGCTGGTAGCGGGCTCTGGGTCACGTGTGACCTCGCGGCATCCCTCGGCTCACAGCTCAGCCCAGGGTGCAGCTTGGTGGGGGCCTTCCTAGCCGATCGATGAACCTTGGGGGTGTCGGCGAGTGCTCATCAGTCTGCTTGTGTGTCCTTGTCACTCTTGACCACTCCGGGTCAGGCTCCACCGGCAGGATTTCCGTGACTCGGCTTGAATTGGAGCCTCTCCCCACTTGCTGCTTGTTCTTCCTACAAAACCTCCTCACTTGCATGTGTCCACGAACCTCTTCGGCTGCTTCTCTCCTCGGGTTTGGGGGTCTGCACTTTGATTTCAGGCTTCCCGATGGACCTCCCTACGGCGCGCGCTTTGCGCCAGACTGTGGCATTGAGCATCTTCCTTGTCTGTTCTGTCCCGCCGACCTGCTTGGTGGCTGGAGCCATTCCTCAAAGGCCAAGAAGGCGCCGGGCCAGGCTGCCTGGGTGGGGGTCGGGCGCAGCCAATCCTGCCACACGTGGGGCTTTAGGGGTCCTATTTCTCCCTTTCTCTAGCTAAAAAGTTTGCTGAGAGTCAGCCTAAGAAGGAGGCCCCCCGTAAAGAGAAGGGACAACGAGAGGAGAAGCAGAAGGCCCAGGCGGAGCGGAAGGAAGAGAAGAAGCCGCCCGCCACCCCCGGCCCTGAGGAGGAGATGGATGAGTGTGAGCAGGCGCTGGCTGCGGAGCCCAAGGCCAAGGATCCCTTCGCCCACCTGCCCAAGAGGTAAGACATTCCCCGGGGAGGCCATGGGTAGGGGACTCTCCTCTTGCCAGTCAGCCAACTAAGCATTTAAGTGCTTGCTGTGGGTCAGTCGGGCCTTTTCCTCAAGGAGCTCAGTTTTGGTGGGGGAGTGACATGGTCAGTCATGGGGCACACAGGGGAGACTGACCCAGCAGATGGACGGGGCTCTCCTGGGGGACCGCCTCAGTGGCCGCAGAGGGACAGAGAAAGGCTGAGCCTTGACGGAAGAAGGCAGTCGGAGAGACAGAGCCGTCCAGGGGGAGGGCGAGACTGCCAGCAGGGCTGGAGGAGAGATTAAGGATACTGGGAAGGTAGAAAGGGCCCCAGTTTAAGTTGATCCTGCCAGTGCTAGGGAACCATGGGAGCTTATTGAGAGAGCACTGACCTATCTTGGCATCCTGTGGGGGATGGATTGGCAAAGGGAGAGGCAAGTAGACATTTGATTTCAGTGATCCGATTGGGAGGGGGAGGGCCTGAGGATAAGCCTAGGCCTGGAGCAGGAAGCGGGGGGACCCGTGGGGGAACGTGGTGGTCTTGCATCTCTGCTGTCCAGCCGCGAAGGCAGTTGGGAGGTGGGAGTGAGGGAGGTTGGGGCTGAAGTAGAGCAGAAAGTCATGGCCAGAGAGGTAAATTGGTCAAGTCCCTCAGAGGAAGAACAGTCTCGAGGACAGGATTGAGTTCCCCGTGAGTGCTTCTGGTCCAGAGGCTCAGAAAGTTCGGGCCATCCTTTGGCGCGCTGCGTCGGCTGCCGTTGTCGCACGTGAAAACCCGTTATCGCTTCTGTCCCATGTGGCTGGGAGCCTCTCACCTGGAGGTCAGGTGCAGTGAGGGGGAAGAGCCTTGGGAGCGATTCGGCCATCTAGCAGCGGATGGATCCCGGTGCTCCCCAGAGCCCGTGGCCCTCGCCGGGTACGCGAACTTTGCTCTTCACTCCCAAGATGCTTCTCTAGAGCTGGTTGTGCCCCCAAACCCCGGGGCCATTCTTTGGAGAAAGTGGGGGCCCAAGTTGGGGCCCGGTGGACAGTCCCCTGATCGCCTCCTGTTCAGTAAGCTTCAGTGTCTCCCGCTTGGCACGCTGGTCCTGCTCTGAGCTTGTGCATATGGTGAACGTGCCTTTGGCCTTCGTTCCCAGCCTCGGGACCCAGCTTCGGCTTTGGGAGGCAGGTCTCGTGTGTTCCGGGTCTGCCAGGGGTGGGCCAGGGCAACTTAACCCGGTGTCCTGGGCTCCTCAGGATGGGATCCTTAAGTAGTTGCAGGAAATAGCCACAATTAAGGCATGATCCGTCCACATGTGCACGTGACCTTGTGGCCAGCCAAGGACTTCGTGGGCAAGGTGGTCTCAGGTTTTCCACTTTAAATCGGGATCTTTCAGGCCCCCCAACTAACCTCGCTCTGACAGTGGGATTAATTCGCTTTTGCTCTGAAGTGTCCTTGCCCTCTATCCCTGCAGGAGCGAGTGGTGGGCCCCAAAGCCATCCATCTCCCTCCCTGGAGCCTCCCCTTGCAGTCAGACACTAGGGCTAGTTCCTTTTCTTTTTTAAAATAAGTTTTGATTCTCTTTTACGTCTCCATTTCCCCCAGTAGCTTTTTCTTCTCCCTCTCAGTCTCCTGACTTTTTCCAAAAAAGAAAGGAAAAATCTAGAGCAAAGGATGAGTGCCTTGAATGTCAGAAAGTGTGTGTGGCGGGAACGTGGGGGATTGTGGATCCCCGGTCACTTGTGCTCTCGGGGTGGGGGCTGGTTGTGGTTAGCTTGTGTGAGTGGGGGTACTTTCCTGGCTCTGCTCCAGGGTGTGCGAGGAGCCTCCCCTTGCGCCCCGTGTTTGGCCACCCCGCAGGTGAGGGACCCCGGCTCTGCAGTTCTTGGCTATCCCAAGAAGGGCCAGCAGCACCATTTCACTCCTAAACTGACCTGTCGTGGGAGGAGAGCTTGTTGGCCAGCTACCATCAGATGCCCCTGCCGGGCTGCAGTTCTGGGCTCTGAAGTGTATGTGGTGGCCGGCCTGGGTGCTGAGCTTGCTGGGAGGTTGGCTGGGCCCTTCTGGGGCCTCACCTCCAAGTTTCCCCATTTGTCAAAAGGGATAACGGTGGGGTTCTGTCTCCTTTTGTGAGCTTTGGTGTGGTTTTGGTGAAAATGCCCAGGGTCTTTCTGGTGGCTTCCTCAGGTGATCACACCCCGGGAGCCGTCAAGGGCCAGTGGCTTTTGAGAGTTCTCTAGAGAGGACCTCCTTTAGCCTGGAGACAGTAGGGAGCCTCAGGAGGTTCTAGAGGAGAGACCACCAGCCTCAGACACCGAGCAGAGGCAGCAGTGGGGAGGAAGAACTGGATGGGCCCCCAGCCCAGCATCCTCCCTGCGCTCCCTGGCACCCAGAAAAAAAGGACCCCGGGAAGGTTCATTTTGTGGCTGTTCTCACTAGTGGAGAGCGCCCTGGGGCTGCGGAGGGAGCTCTCTTGGAGACGGGTACCTGTGTAGGTAGCTCCTTGGGAAGGTAGGAGATGGGGCTTGGGGGTCTGCTGGAGCTCAGGGCTCCCCGGAAGGCCAAGGGAAGCCACCTTGAGCCTGGTTCCTTCTGTGACCTCAGGTCCAACACCAGGGGGCAGCAGGGACACTTTGTCGGGTCTGGAGCAGACACCAGGGGGCAGCAGGGACTCCTTTTGGGGGCCTCTGGGCCTGCTGGGGCCAATCCCAGCTGGGAGGGTGAGGGTCCCCCTAGGGTGTCCCACCCCACGTGGTGCCCAGGCCCACAAGCGCGTGCTCTTGGAGCCAGAAATACTCTGGCCCCGCGGGGCCCTTTGCCCCCCGGCTGGGCGCCATGCTGACCCTGCCGCCGCTCCGCTCCTGCAGCACCTTCATATTGGATGAGTTTAAGCGGAAGTACTCCAACGAGGACACCGCCACGGTGGCCCTGCCCTACTTCTGGGAGCACTTTGACCGCGACGGCTGGTCCCTGTGGTACGCCGAGTACCGCTTCCCCCAGGAGCTCAGCCAGACCTTCATGAGCTGCAACCTCATCACCGGTACGGAGCGGGGCCGAGGGCCGGGCGGGAGGGAGGGGCTCAGACCGCCTGCAGACTGACCCTTCTCTGCCACTCTCTCCCCAGGGATGTTCCAGCGCCTGGACAAGCTGAGGAAGAACGCCTTTGCTAGCGTCATCCTTTTTGGCACCAACAATAGCAGCTCCATTTCTGGAGTCTGGGTCTTCCGGGGCCAGGAGCTGGCCTTCCCGGTGAGCTCGGCATGATGGAAGGGAAGGGAAGCCCTTGGCGGGGGGCCCCAGGCCTCCCCTGACCTCCTCACTCACCGCTTGGCTTTTCTTTACAGCTCAGTCCAGACTGGCAGGTGGATTATGAGTCCTACACGTGGCGTAAACTGGACCCTGGCAGTGAGGAGGCCCAGACGATGGTCCGAGAGTACTTCTCCTGGGAGGGGGCCTTCCAGCACGTGGGCAAACCCTTCAATCAGGGCAAGATCTTCAAGTGAACCTCCTCCCCTGCTACCACCTAGCTGCCTGCTTCCTCCTCTGCAGGAGGTGCCCATCATCATTAAACAAAAGTGAACACAAAGCCCCCAGTGTCCTGCCTCATTTAGGGAACCAGTGCTCCCCCCAGTGTTAGACTGCTGTGCGCGTCTTGCCTTCCCTTCCTCCCTTTCTATCCTTCTCTCTGGCCATTTCACTCTCTGTCCCTTTCTCTCTTATCTCTGTCTCTTGTCTCTGTGCCTTTTGTCCATCTGTCCCTCTGTGTTTCTGTCTCTTGTCTCTTTCCCTTTTGGTCCCTGTGTCTGTTGCCATACCTTTCTGTCCATCTGTCCCTCGGTATCTGTTTTGTCTCTATCTTTCCCTTTTGGTCCCTCTGTCTCTTTTCTCTGGGCCTTTCTGTCCATCTGTCTCTCATTTCTTTCCCTTTTAGTCCCTCTGTCTCGTCTCTGTGTCTTTCTGTCCCTCTGTGTCTCATCTCTTTCCCTTTTGGTCATCTGTCTTGTCTCTGTGCGTTTCTGTCCATCTGTCCCTCTCTGTTTTGTCGGTCTCTCGTCTCTCCCTTCTGGTCTCTCTGTCCCTCTTGTCTCTGTATTTTTGGTCCATCTGTCTCAGTGTCTGTCCTGTCTCTTGTTTCTTGTTTCTCCCTTTTGGTCTTTCTCTCTCGTCTCCATCCATGCCTTTCTGTCTCTCTGTCTCTCATTTCTTTCCCTTTTGGTCCCTCTGTCTCTCGTCTGTGCCTTTCTGTCCGTCTGTCCTCGTCTCTGTGTCTCTCCCTCCATCCCTTCCTAGGATGGTGTTTTCACAAGCTGTGTGCTGGCTGTGGGGGGTGTGCGGACCCGGGGCTTCTCTTGGGTTTGCTAGAGCACCATGGGGTCACGTCTGCACACAGAGGGGTTCTCTGCAGCTGGTGTGTTGGGGTGAAAGGAGTCGGCCCGGTTCCGGTTCCACGGCTGACCTCGGTTTGCTTCTCTGTACCCTGGGAGCTTGCTGGGATGCTTCAAGAGCCCCTTCCAGCTCTCGATAGATGGGGCACGCCTGCTCCTGTTCCCTGGCACGGATGTGTTTTCTGGAGGCTGCATCCTGGGCCGTGAGAGTCTGTGGCTCTGTCTCTTCCTGACCTCACACTGAGCCCCCCCCAGTGCTTCTCTTTGGCCGCGTACCCCAACCCCCAGTTCTGTCTGAGCCAATCGGAGGGCCTCCAAGCCCGGGCCTGGGGCATCCTGCCCTGGCCTGACGCCATTCTGGCACGGGGGATTGGTGAGCAAAGGCCTGGGTGGTTCCTTGGAGATGGGCGCCCGCTTCTGACCTTACTGGTTGGGGCTGTGCCATTTGTGCCAGCCCAGATGTGTGTGTGGCCTCCCGGCTTCCTGCTGAGGTGCTGTGCCCCCAGCGGCTGAGGGGCCGGATCACCAGCCTGCCAGGGTGTGCCCCAGCCCCAGAGATGGATGGAGCGGGCACCTCCCTGAACCTGTCTGGCTCCCCCTGCAGCCTGCATGTTTCCCACCCCTCCTCCTCACTTTGCCTGGGCTTGCCCCTTTGATAAAGGAGAATTCGAGTTCCATTTTCTTCCCCCAAAAGGGCCTAAGGGTTCAGCTGCAGGGTCTCCCCTAAATGAGATCGCAGTCCTTGGCAGGCTTTGGGCCTGGGCCTGGGCCTGTCCCAGGTGCTGACGGGCAGGTCCCGTGCTCACCTCCAACCCCAGATTCCTTGATTTAATGGAGGGGGGGGACCTCTCAGGAAAGTTCCCTGACTTCTCCCTGAGTTGGCTGACACGGGGTATCCTCCCCTCAGCTCCCCCAGCAGTGGCCGGCCCAGGCCTGACTTTGTACCCCCAAGGGATGGGACACCTAGTCTGAGGGGGCTGGGTTTGTGGCAGAACCGGAACTCGGCTCCCCGCAGAGAGGTCTGAAACTTGGGCTGTGATCTGGGCTGTGGGGTGGGCTTGGGATAAAACCTGTCACCTTGGCAATGTTTTAGGATCCTTAGTGCCCGATAGTGTCAAGGATTCCCGTTTCCATGGCAATTCAATCAAGCTTTTATTAAGCCCCAGCTGTGTTCTGAGTGCTGGGGGGAAGGGGAGGAACCGGCCCCAAATGGATCCTGTCCTGTAAGAGATTGTAATGAGCCAGCTGATGGTGGAGGACACAGGTGCCACATAAATGCTGCCTCCGTGGGAGGCATGTAGGTGCCACATAAATGCTGCTTGTTAAAAGGAGCCGGTGCTGTGCTACTGGGGAGCTTTAGCTTTCCTGCAAACCGCGGCAGGCCCAGGCCCCGGTGCGGGAGCGGGAAGGAGCGGTGGAAGCTCCGGCGGGGCAGGGCCTTTCAGCTAAAGCCTTTATTAAGCTCTCACTGCATGCCCGGGGCATCGCGCCTGCGGGCTGCCACCCTCGGCCGCGGTCGGAGGCGGGGGGCTGCGGGTGGGGGTGGGGGCCGAGCCGGGCCTCCCAGGGAGGGCACAGGAAGCGTGACTCACCCCGACATCCTGCAGCCCCGGCGGTTTAGGGGAGGGGGGGGACGCGGCCCGGAGTGGGAGGCTGGGTGGTTCCCCGGCCAGATGTGGGGGGAGGGGCGCACATCTGGAGTTGGTTCCCTCGTCCCCGCCCTGCCTCCGGGCGGCCTGAGTCACCGCGCCCCGGCCCCTCCCCCACCTTCCCCGGCCCCAGCGAGGGGCGCTTCCCGGAGCCTCCGGCAGGGGCGGCCTGGAGCCGCAGCAGTGCTGGGCCGAGGGGGGAGGGGATGGCTAAGGGAGGGGGCGCGGGGGGCGCGGGAGGCGCGGGGGACGTGGGGGTCTCGGGGGGCGTGGGGGGCGCGGGAGGCGCGGGGTGCGCGCGGGTCTCGGGGGACGCGGGGGTCTCGGGGGGCGCGGGAGGCGCAGGAGCCGCGGGGGGACCGCGGGAGGCGCGGGGGCCGCGCGGGTCTCGGGGGGCGCGGGGGTCTCGGGAGGCGCGGGGGCCGTGGGGGCCGCTGCTACATCGTTGGTGGAGCTGAGGTGGCCCGTCCCTTCTGGAAAGCACGTTGGGATTGTGCGAGGAGCCCGAGGGACCCCGCCCTGTGCCCGTGACGCCCCTGCCCGGGCTCGAAGCCGCCGGAGCCCCCTGGGAAAGAAGGCAGAGGCTCGGGGGCGGGGCGGCTCGGGCCTGGCCGGGGAAGGACGGAGGGCGCGGGGGCTCCACAGTGACGCCGGAGCCGGGAGCGGCCGAGGCCTGGCAGACGGGTCCGTGTTCGGTGGGTTCGTACCGTGGGATGGTCCTTGGGTGTCGCCCGGCCATCCACTAAGATGCCTCAGTTTCCTCCTCTGTGAAATGGGAAGAACAGTCAGTTGTCTGGTCTGTAAAACGGGGGCAGGAAAGCGCTCGGGCCGCGGTTTGTAAGGCTGGCTGGCCACAGATCGGACCCGGAGCTTTGCCCAGCGCGCTAGGGAAGGGCCCGCGCCCTCGGACCCAGCGGGGCCGCTGCTGGGTCCGGGTCCCAGCCCGGGTCCCCATCCCCGCGTGCGGCGGCTCTTGGGGGGCAAAGAACTGGAAAATGGGTAGGTGCCCCACACTGGGGGCGCCGGAGCCGGGGCACAGAGGTCGGGGAACCCTGCTGTTCTGTCACCAACGACGGGCAGGCTGGCTTAGACAGGCCCGGAGAGATTTAGATGGACTGACACCGAGAGAAAACGCCGCCTGCGTCCGGGAGAAGAGCCGGGGAGACTGGATATAAATACGCACATGGTGAATTCACTCCTTTTCCCCGCTTTTCCCTCTCCTGTGGCTTCCCCTTCTGTTCTGTGTTTTGCCTCTCACCGTGATTCGGAAAGAAATGTGCGCTGAAAATAAAAAAGGGACCAATGGAGATAATGTGCAGATAGAAATCGAGATAATGTGTAGAAAGTACAACCTTGGAAGCCCCGAAGAGAGAGGGACGACTGTTCTTTGAAAATTTGAGGGACATTTGTGGGGAAAATCTATCCCAGCTCAAAGGCTTGGGCCTGGAAAGGCCCTTCGAAGTGACCCTCTCCCCTGTCTGCCCGTTACAGGTTAGGAAACCGAGTCAGTAACTTTGCTAAGACGTCCAGTCAGTCAGCAAGCCCTACTGTGCGCCAGGAGAGCTCAGACAGGTGACAAGACTTGGATGCGAACCCAGACCTGTTACAGACAGACCAGCTGGGGACAGGGGCTTGGCTCCAGGCAGGAGACTCGCAGGCCCGGCATCATTTCCGGATCCCTTGGAGAGTCCTCTGAGAGGGAGATGGAAAAAAGGCCGATCGATGGTGGGGAGGGGACAAACAAAACCAGGGCCTCTTTCTCAGCTCCGTGTTCCAGAGAGAAACAAGAGACGCCTCCCAGTCCTCTTGGATGCCTTATTCTCCCCTCCAAGGGGAGCGCGAGACCAGAGCCGAGCCCTGAGAGGGGCCGGGCAAGCTTTTACATGGGGCCGTGTGGGTATCTCCCGGCTTCTTCTCCTAGAGAAGGTCTTCCTTCTAAAACAATAGTAGGCGCTTAATAAATGCTGATCCATCAGGAGCAGCCGCCAGTCCCTTCCATCCCTTTCTGTCCTCACCTGTGACCTCCACAACCTTCCAGGATCTTTCCCTTTGCTTTTCTCAGGCTCCCGCAGGAGTGTGAGCAGTGACGTGTGTGTGTGGGGGGGGGAGATGGCCTCCGGGTTCCTCCTTGTCCCCGGCAGCCCAGGGCACTGAATTATTTTGCTCCCAGCCAAAGGGAGGAAACTCCTACAGCGAAACCCGCAAACCCGGCCGGGAACCGTTCGTGTAGCCACACGTAGGATCTCGCCCGGCCTCCGAGTCTGTTTAACCTGCTCTGGTCTCCAAGTCTGGCAGGAGGTGAAAGTGAGAGGAAGCTCATGCCCAGGGTTTTGCAGGTGCTCACACACACACACACACACACACACACACACACAGTGTCACAGTCACACACACACTCTGACATATACATTTACACACACACATACACAGTGTCACAAACACACACACAGTCACACACACTCACACGGTCACACACAGTCACACACACTCACACGGTCACACACACAGTCACACACACACAGTCACACACATACACAGTCACACACACACACTCTGACATATACATTTACACACACAGACACATACACAGTGTCACAAACACACACACACAGTCACACACACTCACATGGTCACACACACAGTCACACACACTC
Organism: Sarcophilus harrisii; assembly: GCF_902635505.1. Classification (NCBI taxonomy): domain Eukaryota; kingdom Metazoa; phylum Chordata; class Mammalia; order Dasyuromorphia; family Dasyuridae; genus Sarcophilus; species Sarcophilus harrisii. The sequence continues at coordinate 243,843,629 of NC_045431.1, forward strand.
ACACGGTCACACACACAGTCACACACACACAGTCACATACACACACAGTCACACACATACACAGTCACACACACACACTCTGACATATACATTTACACACACAGACATACACACACAGTCACACACACACAGTCACACACATACTCACACAGTCACACACACACAGTCACACACCTACTCACACAGTCACACACACACTGACATATACATTTACACACACAGACATACACATATACAGTCACACATACACAATCACACACACATACACACACATTCACACACTCACACACACACATGCACAGATCGCACGCACTGTGTGCACTTCTTGAGCTCTCCCCCCCTCACTCTCCATAGCCCCCTCGCACCAAGGCTTGTTGCCCTTGCCAGCATCAGTAGTCCCCCACCTCCCTTCCCGAGAAGGGGGCCGCCTTCGCCCCTTGGTTCTCTGAGGGCCACACAGGTTATTGGCTCAGTCCGGTTTTTGGTTTTTAATAATCTGGTCGCTATGGCCACCGCTATGGCCACCGTGTAGATTTTCTTGCTTCTGCTTTTGTCTGCATCATTTCCTACGTCTTCCCAAGATTGCCCCACACTCCTCATTTCTTACGCTGCAATAATGTTCCATTGCCTGCATGATCCTTCGACAGCTCTCCAATCAGTGGACTCCCTTGGGTGCGCCTCAGTAGCTTCACCTGTGAAATGGGCATATGGACAGAACCTGGCCCTCAGGGGAGTTGTAAGAGTCCCAGGAGAGGGTCTTGCACCCCATGTAAGTGCTAGTGTTTGTTATTGTTCTTATGCTGCTTTAAGAAGCTGTGAGCACACGGCAGAGCGGGCAGGGCTTTTCCAGGACATGCCAAGCCCCCTCCCCATGCTGGACAGAAAAAGGCTGGACTTAAAAGATGGTGTGAGTAGATACCCAGGTGATTTGATCAGACAAATTCCTCCCCTCCTTGAGCCTCAGTTTCCCTATTGATAGGTAAAGTGAGGAGGTTGGATCAGGACCTCTGGGATCCATTTCCTTTCTCTCTCAGTGACTGACCTCAGTCCCTTCCAGTTCTAGAGTTTGTGAGAAACTGGCCTCCAACCCAGCCTCAATTTTCTCTTCTGTAAAATGGGAGTGTGGGTAGCTTCTGAAGTCCCCTTTAGCCTGAGGTTGATCCTCTGAAAATTTCCAGATCTGCCCCTAGAGAATGAAACAGGTGCAGGGGACAAACCTGCAGGGACCCCCAACTCAAGTTAGAAATCCTTCCACCTCATACCCTGCCTGTGAAAAAGGGGCCTTGAGCCAGCCGGGTCACAGGGTCTTGAAAGCCCTCTTTGTTCTCCTGCACGGGACGATGGCTTCCAGGAGGGGTTATTTCGGGAGGCCAGGGCCGGGGTTCTCAGTTTGGGGGCCTTCATTTTGAGCAAATGCAACAATCCTCCTCCCTTGTTCCCCTCGGTTGGAGCCAGACAGCTGCTGTTCCTGAACTGAGGCAAGGCCCACCGTGCCAGCTGCCCACATGCCCCAGATGGGCCACTTCCTGTGGGGGGGGGGGTGAGTGGAGAAAGGCCCAGGGTGTCCAAAGGAGGGTTTTCTGGTCCCACTGTGTGGGGAAAAGAGCAGGGTGTGTATGAGTGTATATGTGTGTATGTATGTGTATGTATGTGTGTATGTGAGTGTGTATGTATATGTACATATATATGCGTATGTATGTGTGTGTGTGTATGTATATGTGCGTGTGGGGGGCATATGAGACTTCCCTGGCTTCAAGAGTGCGTTGGGCACAGAGTGGGCAAATCCTCCTCCCTTTTTGGGGGAGCACTTTCCCTTCCCCCATCTTTGGGGGCATAGATGCCAAGAGCAGCTTAGCAGAAGCCACCAATCAGGAGCATTTGCAGGGACTTTTTTAGGGCCAGCAACAAACACAAAATGTCCCCCCTTCCAGCCTGTGTACTAGAAGGCCGTTCAGACTAAACACCGAGGATCCCGGGATCAGGGCGCCGTCGTGTCCCGATACTGCAACAGACATTTTGCTTCTTGTACTTGCAGACACAACCTTGAAATCTTCCACCTAGTGGGGTTTCTGAATGGGAGTCCATCTGGATGGGGATGCTCTGTAATTTTGCAAATCTGCCATCTTCCAATAAACACACTGAATTTAAAACTATATTCCTGAATTCAAAAGCTAGCTCAGACACTAGCCGTGGTTCCATGGGCAAGTCACTTGCCTCAGTTTCCTCACCTGGAAATTGAATGGAGAAGGAAATGGCAAACCCCTCCAGTATCTCTGCCAAGAAAGCCCCAAATGGGTTCACAAAGAGCCAGACATGACTAAAATATAACAACTCTATGTATCTGTAGAGGGCACGATAATACCGGGAGACATGGGCACTCTGATCCATGCAGTGACCAATGGTGATGTCAGGAGACTGACGTGACACCGGTTTCCTTTCTTTTAGTAGAGAAGGTGGTCAACCACAGGGGCAGGAAGGTGTGTACGTTGTTAGAAATCACTCGAACAGGTAATAAATGCAAGGGACTGTGTGAGCACTGAACCAATATCCTGGCTCGTCACAAGGGAGGGTTGTGAGAGGGTAAGGGTCAATGAGAAAGACAATCAGGTAAGAAAAACCCCAGTAAAACCTTTATTTAAGATAAAGCCCAAGGTTTGGTAGAGGAGGAGGACTTGGTTTTTATTGCAGTCTCTACTGTGCACTAATTAGCTCGGGCCAGTCGTTTCAAGTCTCTGGGCCCTTTTCTAGTCCGTAAAACAGATATTGAAGATTTCTTCTGGATATAAATCAACGCACTCACGCCTACTGCTTTCTAGTCCCTTCCCTGCTCTCTTTCCTCTGAAGCTGAAATCTTGGAACTTGGGAGAAGTGGGGGGAGGAGGGGAAACTGTGCCACCTGTTTTAGCCCATCTGCCCCGCTCAGCTGGCAGGACTCTTAGAGTGCAGTCGGTAACTACGGGGTGTCCCAGGGACATGGTGCCCACGGGACCTCGTAGAGGCAAGCTGAGAACCAAGGCAGAAGTCTGGCACTCCCTCTGTTCCTGGGTTACCCATGTGGAGTCGGGGATGGGGGAGGCAGGGACGGGACGCAATGCCTTTATTGCCCCCTGCCCGCCCCCGGTCTCCTGGGCTTTTCCAGGGCCCTGGCCATTCCCACAACCTCCTTGTCCTTCCAGTTGCGATTTTCCTAGGCATCTCCTAGGTTTCCAAATGGGGCCGCCCCGGCAGGCTCGCTTGGAGCCGGGGATGGGTTGCCAGTCTGGGAGGGGGGGCTATTTCTGGTCTTGTTCCCCCTTTGTTGGAATGTGCCTCCAGCCCCCCCCCTCCACTTTGGGAGCAAGACCAGCTGTCATGTGAGGCGCTCTCCTGCTGCCTCAGCCCTTTTGCAATCATGGGTCTGGTGTGCCAGCCGGGGGTGGGGTGGGGTGTACAGAACTGGCCAGGGCCACCAAGGGGTTGACCAGGGAACCTGCTTGGGGCTTTTGGAAGAGGCAGGTTAGGCCCGGGGAGGACCAGGGGCTGTGACCGTGGCTGGGGTCCGGGGGATGGTGGTCAAGGCTCGGGATGGGGAAAGGAAGCAACGATGCCCCAGCCAGAGCCAGGAAAGTGGGAGACTGAGCCCGTCGGGGGAAGGGGGGGAGGGGAAGGAGAAGAGCCGGGTCTAGCGGGCCGGCGATTGGGCAGGGACCCGGAGAGAGGCTGTGCCTCCCCTGACTCACAAGCTGCAGGGGGTACTTTCCTGCCAGGGCTCCTGCCTTAAGCCATGTGGGTCCTGAGTCACTGACACAGACGCCTGTGGCCACTGCAGAGCCCGGCCCCACCCTGCCCTCGTGGTGATTTCCTCTTCTGCTCAGGCATCAGGACCAGCAGAGGGAACCTTCCATCCCTCCCGTCCCCTGGCAGTCGCTCCATCCTTCTGATAGAGGTTCACGAGCCAGAGCTGGAGGGTCCCCGGACCACCAAGCGGTCTCGGCAGAGTGCCCTGGCGTTGGGTTGGAAGCCCATCTCTGCAGTGTTCTCCCCGAGTCTGGGCAAGCCACTTTTCATTTTTCTGGGCCTCAGTTTCCCTGTCTGTAAAATGAGAAAACTGGGCTAGTCCTCTGAAGCTAGGAAATGAGGCATTTTACACATGAGGAAACTGAGGCACCATGGGATGAAAGGCTAGGCCCTCTCCTTATCCTGATCCTACTTCTGCCGTGGGTCACTGCTCTACCCAGCCCCGGAGAGAGGGAACTCTTAGCAGGAAGGAGCTGGGAGGGGGAGGCCGGCCCCCAAGCCCCTGCAGTGAGGGCGAGCACTGCAGGGAGCGGGGCAGGGGTGCAATCCGAGTCCTGGGGCGGGCATAGGGCATGGGTGGGGCAAGGGAGGGCCTTGGATGACATGAACCTCAGCTATGTGGTGACTCAGACCCTGGGCAGCCTAGCCCTGCCCTCCTCAACCGGATCTCCCCAGCCTGGGTTGGAGGAGAGAGAAGGGCCGGGGAGGGAATCCCGGGGCCCCTCCCCCCACTCCCCTTCTCCCCCTTTCTCTCTGCTCCGACATCCCGGTTCTCCTTCCTTTAGGAAACAGAAAGGGGAGGCCAGGGAAGGCAGCGAGAGCAGAGAGGCCGGGGAGAGGAATCTGCTTCCCCTTTGGTGCCCCTCCCAGCCAGGGAGCAGGAGGGGGGGGAAAGGGGGAGAGAGGGAGGGAGCTGGCTCAGGGTGTTGGCTCCTCAATTCATTCCTGTCCCTCCTCCCCTCCTCTCACTGTTTACAACCCAGCCCGCCCAGCTCCAGCCGTCTGCAGCGCCTCTCTCCTTCCCTCCCTGTTTTCCTTCTTTCCTCCTCTCTCCTTCCTTCTGGTCAGTCTTTCCTTCTTTTGGAATGATCCTCTCCATCTGGATACCCCAGCCCCCCCTCCCCCCCACCTAAACCACTATGGTATCTCCCTCTCCCACCTCAAGAAAGGACTCGTCCTCCCAAGAACAGACTGATTGTTCCCAATCCCCCCCTTCCCCCCAGCTTCTCTGCTCCCATGGAGCTTAGCATCAGAACCATAGACTGAGAACTTAGTTTATGGAGGAGGAAACTGAGGCATCTTCTATCTCCCAATGGGGTTACTTTGCATTCTGGTTGGATTTCAGGGCTCTTCGGGGGCTGAGTAATTTAGGGTTACACAATTTCCTTGACATTAAATGTGGGGTTTTGGGGTTTCCTTGGGGCTTGAGGTTAGGGGATGGGGTTTGGCTCAGCTGGTAGGAAGTGGGGTAGTTGGGCTTCAGAAACTGGGCTGAGGGGTCTGGGGTTGGGGTTTGAGCTAGAGTTTTATGGGCTCCTAACACTTGCCGTGGGAATACCGTGGGGGACAGTCGCGCCAAGGAGGGAACCTCAAAAAATGAGGCTCACCTGTTTGCAGGTGAAGGCAATGAGGAGGCCAAGGCTTGCGGCGGCCTCCCCGAGGCAGGCAAGCACGGGACAGGATCTGCAGCAGCTCTGCTACTTATTACCCATAGAGTCTTGCTTTTCTGCGCCCCATCTTCTTTCCTACGGGCTGAGGGGACCTGCAGCTGCCCCTTGAAGGCTCTGGTCCCGGGTGCCATCCGTTCCCCATGCGGTAAGGGGGGACGGAGGCTCGGGTACCTCCAGAGCGAGCTAGGCCCAAGCACACCTGGGACAGGGGCAGAGATGGGCCGGTAGGAATTGGCTTTGATCCACCCACTGGCCGAGTAGGCCCCGCCCCCCGAGAAGCCGGGAGTTAGAGTGGGGGCGGGGTGGGAGGCGGCCTGGCGGCCTCTCCTTCAGCTGACCATTGCTTTTCCGAGTACTTACAGCTCCTGGGAGCTGAGGGAAAAGGGGAGTGCGGGGCTGAGGTGGAGAGTGGGGAAGGGGAATCCCCTGGCAAGGAGCCTGCCCGCAATTTTCCCCTCCCGTGGTTGCCATAGAGACTGTAAAACATAACATGAGGCAAACAGTGGAGGTTGCCTGGCAACCAGGGGGAATAGGGTTCAGCAAACATACACTTACGCACCCAGTGAGGGAACCCCCAGAAGGAGGAGCCTGCCTGAGGAAGTGGGGGTATCCCAGGAATGACGTGGCCCAAAATTGAGTTTTCCAAGCAACCCAGAGGAGCCGTGTATGGGGGTGGGGGAAAATCCCTCAGGGAAGAACCCCTAAAGAACCTCAAACAGCAGATCCCCTGTATTTGTAGCATCACAAAATTTAGGGCTGGAAGGGAATGGCCAAACTTGTTCCCGGGTACCCTCAGTTTAGAGAGGAGGAAACTGGGGGCCACACAGCGGAGGGGATTTGTCCAAGGTCACATGAGCAATAATTAGTAAAGCTGGACTCGATTTAGATTGTGGGACCTGGGTTCTAAGGCTAACCTGTACTTGACTGATTTGGGTAGATCCCCCCAGTCCTTCTCCTGCTCCTTTTCTTGGTTTGTAAATAAAGGAGATTGGAGTAGTGGCTTCTAAGGCCATGCTTCCCGCTCTACATCTATGATTCTATCATCCTAAATCAATCCAGGGGCTTTGGAAGCCTCACACTCCCCTAGTTCTCTTGGACTTTCTCAGGATGCCAGGCACTGAGTTAGCTAGGTGGCCCATCTTTGAGGGGCTGGTCCAGCTGGGCCTGGAACCTCTGACTTTGAGAACTGGAAGGAAAAACATCACTCATTCAATTTAATTCACGCTTAAGAATCCCACTACATAATATAAACTGGATGCCAAGTGGTCCTGCAGACTCCACTTGAGCTCAGACGAGGAGGAGCCCACTACTGCCCAGGCAGCCCCTTCCACTTCCTTTTTTTCCCTAGTAAATGTATTTATTTTTAATATACATTATTTTATAGGAGGGAAAAATCGGAGTAAAAGGGAAAAATCATGGGAGAGATTAAAAAAAATAAAAGAAAAAAAGAAGTGAACCTAGCACGTGTTGATTTCCATTCAGTCTCCTTGGTTCTTTCTCTGGGGGCAGATGGCGTTTTCTGTCTAAAGTCTGTCCAATTGCCTTGGATCAGTGGACACTGAGACAAGAGCCAAGCCTTTCATAGTTGATCATCGCACGTTCTTGCTATTATTGTGTAGTCTGTATTCCCGGTTCTGCTTGTTTCGCTCAGTATCAGTTCATGTAAATCTTTCCAGGCCTTTCTATCCATTCCATTTCCAGAAGGTTCTCATGGTTAGAAACCTTCAAACATAGCTCTCACATCCCACCATCTTTTCTTCCTTGGGCTAGACATCCCCAGTTCCTTTAATTCTCTTCACATGATCTTGACTCAAGGCTATTCCCCATCTTGGTCTTGGCCAATCTCCAGCGGAATCTCTGTGATACCCCAGACCTGACAGGGGATACCCTTCAGGTGTGGTCCAGCCAGATTGGAGGACATGACAAAGGACTGGAACCTCCCTATTCCTGAACCCTCTTTATTATATCACACTCATTCCTTTTGTTTGAAATATACTTTTATTTGTCTTCTCAATATATCATTTCAATTCATCTCCATATTCTTCCCCCCTCCCAGGGTCCTCGTCCCTTATAACGATGATTAAAAAAAAAAAGAGGGGGAAAAATCAGCAAAACTGATGAATATATTGAAAAAAAAAAAAGCTGACAATAGATTTACAGCTCTCCACCCATGGCACCCTCCCCTAGCTCTGCCAACGTGTGGTGGAAGCCTTTTTGGGGCTGCCAAGCTTGTCCTTGGTCATTTTGAAACATTCCTCTTTGATTTTTTTGTGGTTGCTGTACTTTCCATCCACCTCATCGTAGTCATCCCACTCTGGTGCTCTTCAGAGTCTTGACATCACATGAGCTTTTGGCGGTTGGCACAGCACCTACAGCTGGGCTCATCTTGAGATGGTGGAGACAACCCCCACCTCTTTTTCAGACCAGCTTCCAAAGTCAAGTTCCTGTTGACAAAAATGATTTTTCTGTTCTTCTGGAGCCGTGGGTCTCAGAGGGACTTTGAGGAGGCTGGGAAGGTTGGAAGGTCTAGAAGAGAGGAAGGACCTGGAGGGTGGGGCAGCCTTCCAGAAGCTGCACCTGTTAGCCACAGACTGGAAGTAGGCGGGGATGGGAGCAGGGTTAATCATGATTATAACTTTAGATTTCGTGGAACAGACCCCTACTCTCTCTATAACTCTGTGATCTTTGTGAGGCCGTTCTTGAATGACCGACATCCGTAGCTGGGCCTGCCGGAGCTTGGCTTCCATCGTCATGGCTTTTGGGAGCTCAGGATCCCCTCCACTTCCCCAAGATGCATCAGAGAACATTGGTGGAGGAATGCTTATAATTATAATAATTGAGGTGAGCTTTCATCATGCCTTCAGACATAAAAAAATTTCCTTCAACTCTGCAAATTAAGTAGTGCAAGTATTATCAGCCCCATTTTTTTGGATGGGGAAACTGAGTCCCGGGGATGTTAAGTGTTTTGGCCTAAAGTCACGCAGTTAGCCAAGACACATTCAGATTCTGAATCTCCTTAAAAGTGAACATCCACACCTGCCCATCTGAAAGCTCTTAAAAATAAAGTCAGTTAAGTCAGTCAGCAACATTTATTAAGTTCCTACTATGTGCCAGCCACTGTGCTAGGCAGTGGAGCTACAAAGAGTGACCAAAGGCAGTCCCTGATCCCAAGGACTTCAACGTCTGGTGGGAGTCGGACCCTCTGAAAGACAACAGATAGGCTGCTGAACGGGATGTCCCACCAGCTTCGCCCTTAGAGAACCTGCTTTATCTGCCTCTGAAGCTTAAGCCCGGGATACTTGGGACATCACCCCGCCTCTGGTCTCGGTCTCTAGGAAATGAGACAGTTGGGTTAGATCCCTGAGGTCCTGTCCATTTCTATGTGCTCAGGTATGTGTGTGTGTGTTTTTGTGCACACGTGTACATGCACACACGTGTATCTTTACAGACATGTACAATGTGTGTACATGTACACATACACAACAAGTACATGTACACAGACGTTTGTGTAAATGTAGATTGTGTTCTATGTGCATGCACACATGTACATATATGTATGCTCACACACGTGTATTTCATTCACACACAAACATATGTGTATATCTCTATGTACACATGTGTTTTGTGACACACACACACGTGTGTGTGTGTGTGTGTGTGTGTGTTTAGGGACTAGGACTGGGGTAGATTTCCAACCCTCTGGAACATCACTCAGTAGGTTCCTTCTCTCTAGCCGAGTCCTCCTCCATTCATTCTTAGCTGCTGGAGGAGGGGGGAAGCAGCCCTGATTTGCAGCCAAGCAACGGAGATGGAGAAGTTCTGAGCTGAACGTTTGGGGGCCATTTCTCACCACCTCTTCCTTGGGGAGCCCTCCCATAATGACAAGACCAGAAGGTCCTTCTCTTCCTCCCCCCCCCGAACTCTGCCCACCTCAAGAAAAAGCAAGATCCTTAAAAAGCCCCCAATTCTTAGGCTGGGGTGCGCCAGCTGCTTCGGGAAGGCTGTTCTCCTGCAGGCCGAAGGATCCCCAGCTTAATCCTGAGTCCCACTGGAGGTGACGCTAGAGACCGGCTATCCAGTCTTGCCCCATCCTGGCACAGGGGAGGAAAAGGAGGTGAGCCAGATGCAGGAAGTCACTTGCCCAAGGCCACACAGAGCTGGGGTCTCTCTGCAGGCCTCTGCTCCTGTCTCTCTATGGTTCCATCCATCCCCCATGGGCCGCAGTTTTCTCATTTGGGAGAGAAGGGGTTGGATGAGAGGGAAACTCTGAAGACCTTGCCTGCCCCATCTTTACTCCCCCCCAGCCCACCATCCCACCATCCTGGCTCGTTATACCCTTTAGTCTTGGTTTTTTCACCTCCCACCCTGGGGAGAAATCAGAAAGCAGAATAGGAACCCCAAGACGTTGTCTGACTCCTAACGTTGGTGCTCACTTCCCTTCTCTCCCCACCACTGTAAAAGGACTCTGGGGAATCCCAGTCAAGTTGAAAAGAAGCCCCGAATTTCCTGACTTCTACGGTCCCTTCCAGCTCTCAAGCCTCAGACCCCATGAGCTTGCCTGCTTCGGTTACATAGGGAATGACCCCTGCTCCGTTCTAAAAGCTGGCCTCTCTTGGCCAGGCCCCAGGGTGGCCAGAATAAACAGAGGCAGAGATAAGCAGGGTCTGGACTGGCCTCTCCCCACAGAGGGCTGCGGGGAGCGTGACACTGGTCGCTCTCCGCCTTCTCCTTCCCTTGTGCTCAGCCCGCTCCCCCCCGGTGGCCCCCGCTACCCCCAGTTTCCCTGTTTACCCAGGGCCAGCTCTCTTTACTCAGCAGAGGCCTTCCTGACGTTTGGTGCATCAATCAGCCCAGCTGAGGTGTCCTGGGAAAGCTGTGGGATTCAGGGCATTCCTAGCCTACTTGCTTTCTCCAAATTCCCTGGTGGATTTGGGACCCGATTTATCCTTCTCCTCTATCTTCCTTCCTGTCACCCCACTTATTCCCTTCCAAAAGGTTATTTGCTCTACCGAGAAGCCTTGCTTCGAATAGGATTTGAAGGTGGGAGGAACTTTGGAGGCTGGAACAGAGGAGGAAACTGAGGCAGCGACTGGACAGTGGGAGCGCCTCGGCCTAGACGGCGACAGAGCTTGGATTGGGTGCGGCTCCCCTGGCCCCCACTGTCACGGGCCGTCAACGGGGCCTGTTTGCTGTTCCTCTCCACCCGGATCTCCCGGCCTTCGTGCTTGGAATGCTTGCTTCCTTATCTCGACCTTGTGGAATCCCTGGTTTCCCTCAAGATTCAGTTTAAGTGTTAACTTCTTCTCCAAGCCTTTTATCTCTCCCTTGGCTGCGGGGGTCTCCGCCCTCCCCCCGGCATCCCACATATGTATTTTGTGTGGAATTGGCCGGCCATGGTGTATGTATACCTGTTATCTTCTGTGGTGGAATCCCAGCCTCTTCCCAATAGAGACCGGCTGCTTTTCTGTTTTCTTTGGTCTGTGTTCTCGGTACCTGGCACACAGTAGATGCTTAATAAATGCGTGTGGATCCATTAGCGATGAATATTTTCCGACCCTTACCTGATCCAGAACTCCCTCTACCACTCCCCTGACAAATGGTCTCCCAGCCTTTGTTGCAAGATCATCAGCGACGGAGCCCATCACCCCCTGGGGCCAAAGGTTCACTGGCAGAGCTCTACATGTTAGGGAGTTTTCCTTCCATCCAGTCCAAACCAGCCTCTGCCCCACACAACCTCTATACACTCTAGCAAGGTTCAAGGAATAAAGAAATGAATAAGGCAAAATATGGGCTTGAATCCCACTTCAGACGCCTAATGGTCTGCTCAACCCTGAGTAAATCATCGAATTTCTTTGGGTCACAGTTTCCTCCTCTGTAAAATGGGGATCATCTTAGTGCCCCCTCCTAGGATTTTTTTTAATTTTCTAGTTATCTTTTTTTTTTAATTATAACTTTTTATTGACAGAACCCATGTCTGGGTAATTTTTTTTACAACATTATCCCTTGCACTCACTTCTGTTCCGACTTTCCCCCTCCCTCTCTTCCCTAGGATTTTTTAATGGATGGAATGAGGATGTTCCTTCCATTTGAAAATCCCATTTGTAGGATTTGTTCCACCTTTAAATCCTTTATTATTTTGTAAAGGAAAAAAAAGTCCTTTTGTGAAGTTAGTAACCAGCATTGGGTTCCAACTGGTCTCCCAGGAGGCCTCCCTGGAAACGGATAGAGAAGGCATCAAGTGCTTTGCAAACCGGATAGAAATAAAGAAATGTGACTTATCATTTTTGGTTCCTAATTCTGCTTCCGAGATAGAGCAGAGCTTAGCTCCTGGATGAAAACCTATGAAAGACTGGCAGACAATGAGTTGGATCTCCCCAAGTCAGCTGCTCTCAGGCCTCCCCGTCCCAGTCCTCGTGGGGGCCTCTGCCATCTGGGTCGCCCTGCTCTGGACTCGGTCCAACTGATCAATGTTCTTCCTAAAATGTGCCGCTGGGAACTGAACATGGTGCTCCTCCGATGGGGGCTCCGCAGGGTACATTCCTTTCCATTGGGCTCAGCAGGGACTTACTGAGGCTCTCCCATGGGCCATGTTCTGCAGGAAATAGAAAAAAAAAAAAGGGCTGGGCCCTGCTCTCTAGGAGTGGAGCTTATCTTTTGGGTAAATCTAAATTTTCAGGCAACTTCCTTAAAGTACGATACACCTGCAAAGCAGAAACTCAGGGGGAGGAGAGCAGTTTTACAAGAATAGCTAACGTGGACACAGAGCTTTCTTTGTTGCAGCCTCAGCTAAGAGCTTTACAATCAGTGTCTCCTTGGGATCTCACAACAACCCTTCAAGATGAGTGCTGTTATTACTCCCATTTTACAGATGAGTGAACTGAGGCAGAGATTCAAGTGACTTTTCCAAGATCACTCTGCTAGTAAGACTCTGAAGTCACATTTGACCCTGGCCCTAGATCCTTCCATATTCAGGTGGAGTCCCGGATCTGTCCATTTGTTGTCCACTGTGGCCACGCTGGTTATCCTGCCTGCAGCCTGGGCATAGAGACACACATGTAGGTGTGTGTGTGTGACAGTGTGTTCCCTTTCCTGTCTGTCCTTCCCCTCACCCGCCTCCCCCCTCCCCCCTCCCCTGTCCTAAATGTGTGCCGGTAACTGGACCTGGGACACAACCGCTGCGGCTAGCGGCATGGTTGGCTGCTGGGTATTTTTAGCTTGTAAACATGTTTGTCATTTCAGGGGCTTGAGCCTGCCCTGAGCCCTAACCCGCTCCTGGCCATTTGGGAGGCCCGGGACGGCGCCTCTGGGGACCTCCCAACATTCGGGAGGTTCGCTCCCTCGGGGCCCAAAGGCCGGCACCGTACCCCACCCTGCCCGAGGAGGAGCCCGCTTCTGGTGGGAGATGCGGAAGACAAAGGATGAATGGGGGAGAGGGCAGGGGACGGGCTGCAGGGAGGCTGCTGCTGCTGCTGCTGCAGGGAACTCGGCAACGCCATCATTAAATGTTTCATAAAACTCCCAAGTCGCTCTCAGGGGTTGTGGGAAATGGTTGTAAACTTGAAGCTTCTGCGTCCTCCGGGGGAGGAGGACCCTGGGAAGGAGGATGGAGAGGGACGAGGGAGGATGGGTCCTGCCCAGGGACAGACACTCTCCAAGGGGAAATGGAGTCTGCAGGGCCACTTGAAGCCCTGGCCTTAGCAGGGGTATTTGAAGGGGTACAGGGGATTTGACAGATGGGGGGGTCCCTTTCCTCTGGGGGGGGGAGGGATATCCCAGGGTCTTTTATTGGAGGAGAGGTCAGGGAAATCCTCGAGACACTGAGGCAGTCTTGGAGCCAGGAAAGGGGTGGGAGATTTCTCCCTCCCCCCCAGTGGTGGAAGATTTCTGCCCCACCCAGAGGTGGGAGATTTCTGCTCCCCCTCTCAGGGGTGTGAGATTTCTGCCCCCCCCCAGTGGGGGCCCCTCGAGGCTTCTATCTGGCCTTCTATGCCCGGTGCCTGCAAGGGGTGTGTGGGAGGGTTGGAGACCTGGACACACTCCTTGACCTGTCACTTAGTAGTAGGGATTGAGCTCTGCAGAACTGAATGGAAGGGTGCTGGGCCCAGGTGGGGCCAGGGCTGGTGGGCATTGGACACAGGACTGGATTTCCGCTTCTGTCGTGAAAAAGGGGGAAACCTTGTGGGGTCAAGAAAACCTCTGGGACTCAGTTTCCTGATCTATAAAATGGGGCTGGCCTGGCCGGCCTCTCAGGTGCCCAAATGGCTCCAAATCTGTGTGCTTTGGTGACCCTTGGCCTCTGACTCACCGTCGGACTTCTCAAGCGCTGCGGAACTTTTGCAGGACTCAGTTTCCTCTTCTGTGAGAAGGGCTTCTTGCTACGATTTCAGAGTGGATTATTGGGAGGCACATTAGGAATTTCTTGGAAACGAAGGCCCGCACAGGACAAATTCGAGGGGTTCGTACAGGGAGGGAGCCTGGGCAAGGGAGGGGGAGAGGAGGGGGTCCGTGCCAGGCGGCGCTGGGGGTCCCCAAAGAGCCGCCAGCTTTTCTCAGGGCCCGTGTTGGCTTTTCCCTCGGGAGCGCCCGCAGGGCCAGGTTTGGTGGGTTCCCCCCGGGGAAGGGGGGGTTTTGGTCCCTTCCCCGTGGGAACCCCTCCCGGGGGCCCCGTCCCCATTTTCCCCTTTAGGCCCCAGTCGGGGGGCCCCGGGGGGCCCCCGTTTCGTCCCCCGGGGGTAAGGGGAGAGGCCGGCCGGACAGAGGTCGGGGCCAAAAGGAGTTTTGGCGGGGACCCCACGGCCTGGGACCCCCGCCGGGAGTTTTTTGGGTTTGGGGGCGGCAGCCCCGGTTTGTTGGGTTTGTGCCGGGGTGGCCGTGACCTGGGGTGAGTTGGTAGGGGGCAGAGGGGATGGGGAGCCCAGGGGGGGGTTTTGCGGGGAGCCCGGGGTGGGGAGGATTGGGGTGGTGGAGGGGCCGTGGGGTGGGGTTTGAGGTATTGGGGGCTTTAACCCTGGCTGTGGTTGTGGGGTTAATTTGGGGGTGGGGCCCGAGAAGGGGGTTTTTTTGGGAGTAGGTTGGGGAGCTGTTTTAGTTATTTTGGGTTGGGGCTTTAGGTTTTCCCTTTTTTCCCGTTTTGCCCAAGGGGGGGTTTGGTTGGGGTTTGTTGGGCCCTTTGCCCGGCCCCTCCCTTTGTTGTTTGGGGGCCCGGGGCTTTTTTGTTTGTTTGGGTTTTGGCCCCGTTTTGGGGGTTTAGGAGAAAAGTTTGAGGGAGGTTTTGGCCTTTGGCCCCCCGGGTCCGTTTTGGTCCCTATCCCCAACTTGGTGGTTGAAGTGGGGGCAACCCGCATCTGCCCTTTCCCTTTCCTCTCCCTCCCGGAGCCGCCGCCCCACCCTGTTTCACCCTTTGGTCCCCGGGCCAAAGTCCCATTTCCCGCGATTCCTTTCCAGCGGGGCGGGTTTGAAGGTCCCGGTGTGTGTGGGGGGGGAGAAGGGGGGGGAGAGGATATTGGGGAGATTGTTGGCGGGGGCGGAAAGGGGGGCGTTTGGGGTGCAAGTCCCCGGGAGCGGCTGACGCGGTCCCCCTCCCTCCGCTCCCCCCAATACCCGTTGGGGCGGTGATCGCCCCCCCCAAACGCCCTGGCCCCCCGCCAGCAGCCTGAGGAATGCGGTGGTTGGAGCCAATGACTAATTCAAACCAGAAATTCGGGGAGGAGAGGAGAGGAGAGGGGGCAAAACGGGGAGGGGGGGGGGGGTGGGGCAAGAGGGAGACAGGGGAGGGGAGGAGAAGCCCCTCCGGGCGCCTCCGTGCCGCCCAACTTTGGGGAGGCAGGAGGGGAGCAGGGAGGGGAGGTTGGTGGCGTCCCCTGGAAGGCAACCCGTGTTATGTAAGGATTCCCCACGCGGGGAGGGCGCTGAGAGGGCCGGGCGGGAGCCCCGGCGGGGCACAGAGCCCAGGGCATGGCGGGCAGGAAGGCAGCGCGAGGAGGCGGGAGAGAGCGGGGCGCGGGGCTGCGCGAGGGCCGTGGGTGAGGTGTCTGTGGAGGGGATGGGGGGGGGGCAAAGTTGGCTGGGCCCCAGCGAGCGCTGAGGTCGGGCTGGAGGAGCTCCGAGGCTCCCGGCCGGGCGCACGGGGCGGTGGGTGTGTCCGGGTCCCGGAGGATGTCCGAGGCAGGGGCAGGTTCTGCGGGCTGGGTCCCTGGGGATGCTTGTGTGTGCGTGTGCGCGCGTGTGCGCGTGTGTGTGCCTCCGCGCTGATCCCTTGGGTGCCCGGGGGCTGGGGATGTGACTGCGAAGACTCCCCCCTTTCCCTCAGAGAAGAGATTAGCCCCCAAACCCTTCCACGTCCTGATTGGTCCATTCCCTCGCTTTGCTTGCTTCCTGCACTCCCCCCATACCTCAAATGTCCATGAGGGAGATCCCTGAGGCTGGGACTGGGTGTGGCCCTCACTTCCCCTCGGGCAGGAGGGGGAAGCTTCCTTCCCGTTCTCCTCTGCCCCAATGGGGTGGGGTTGAGGAATACAGCACCAAGTCCCGGCCTGAAATTAAGTGCAGATGCTGCCGGAGAAGGAGCTTGGGATTCCACCAGAGAGACTCTTTCTTCTACTTAGGATTTTCTGACATTGGCCCCCTGGGGCGCCTCTTTGGGCCTCAGTTTACCCATCTGTAAAATCAGCTTCAGGCTCCTCTCCTCTTTTAAATCCTCAGATATTCCTCCCATTTCAGCACCATCTTCTCCCTCGGATCCCTTCGGCTGCCTGTGGAACTAGGGGGAGCCTTGAAGAGTGGAGAGAGGGACCCCCCCCCCCATGCTCAGCCATCATGCCCCTGGGGAGAGACTGCTAGTAGGGAGTTCAGTTCCTTATACTTGTATCCTCCGGGCTGGGCCCTTCATGGATACTTGTTGCTGAATTGATTGACCGGAAATTTAGGAAATGGAAGCTCGGGGAAATTGAGGAGGGATGGCTGGGGATTGTGGGCCCTAGAATCCTAGTTCTGGGAAGGACTCTCTGAAGCCATTTAGCTGAAGCCGAACCATTTTAGAGATGAGAAAACTGAGTCCCAGAGGTTACCCAGTGTGGATGGGTGGAATAAAAGAGGAAGGGAGGGGAACTGGGACGGCGACCATTGACCAGGTGGAGGGACTGGGGCTCTGGCTGGGGGAGGACGCAGAACTTGGGAATGTCCGTGGGATGGTGCAAGGAGCAGGAATCTCAGGACCGTAACCCACAGGAAAGTCAGCCTAACTCCGAGCCTCGTCTTACACTTGGGAAATGGGCTCGGTGATATTTCTGTCGCTTCCCTCCTGGGAGTAATGAAGCGTTTTGTGTGCTTGAAGTGTCCTTCTACTTTGTGATCACGTCATGATCAGGAGCAGGTCTCCTCCTCCTCCTCCTCCTCCTTCCTCCCCCTCAGTTTCCCTCTGTTTCTGGGAGGCTGTGGTGGATGGAGGTCACGGCTGGCAGGAGGATGAGCGGGGTGAGAAGATAAGGGCCCACCTCCCTGTGAAGTTGGGAAGGCCTGACGCGGTCTTGGGCCCTTCCCATAGAGCTGAATGTTCGGAGGAGTTTGGGGGTGCATGGGACGATTGCGGGCGCGGGGGCGGGAGAGAAGCCGGCAGTGGGGCCCTGGGGCGTTGAGAACCGAGCCCAGGGGTGGCCTTGGTGGGGAGCGGAGGGTTTGTCAGCAGCAGGGCAGGGGATGCGGGTGCCCGGCGGTAACAGATGGGTCCCCACGGCCCAGCTCTGAAATGGCCAAAGTTGGCAGAGGGAGGGCCCCACCCTGAGCCGGAGGAGCTGGTTGGGGTGGTTGGAGTGCGGCTGTGGGGGCGGAGGGGGTGCGGGTGCTGGGCGTGGCTCTCACCCTCCCCGGCCATGGGAGCCGCCTCAGGGACCCAGAGAAGCCCCAGTGGGACTCAGATGGGATCTCCTGGGCTGATTCATTCAAACCTTGTGGCGTCCTCCCTCCCCTTGGCTTCCCCTTCCTCTCGCTGGGAGAATGCTGGTTATGTGAACCCTGGCCTGGACACGGGAGGTGGCAGGTGGGGGCAGGAAGCCGGGGCGGGGACCAGCGGCCGGGGCAAAAGCGGCTCTGAGCCTCCCCCCCCAGCTCCTTCTTTACGGGGGAGGGGGGCATGTGGGTATCATGTTTGTTGTGCAGCTTTCGACTGCTGTGCATGAGGCTGCAGCCAGAGGCTGGGCGTGCCTCCTTGCGGGAGGCTGAGGACGTGCTCAGCCAGCCACGGGGTGGGCGAGCGGCAGGGACTGTGAGGGATGGGGGACGGCGGGGAACCCATCGGACTCGGGAACCACGGGATAGCGGGCTGGCCTCGGCCCGTCGGAAGGATGTACGTCACCGAACGTGGGGACGGCAGGGAGCCTAGAACACAGAACGTGGAATGGCAGGCTCAGGATAGGGAATGTAGGGAAACATGCTCTTCCCTTCTTTTTTTGCCGAGGTGGGGGACAACAGGTGCCCAATATTACACATGCTCTTAGATGTGGGTAGGTGTTGGTTGGTTTTGGCGAATCATTCCGCTCCCTCCTCCCCCTTTATTCTTTTTTTATTATTATTTTTATTCTTTTTTATTTTTTAAATAACTTTTTATTGACAGACCCCTTTATTCTCATAAGGAATGGCTCCCTAGGGGAGGGAGGGGGAGTTCCAGATTTATAAATCAAGGTGATTAAAAAGTTGAACAAAATTAAAAACCAAAAGTGTGTATGTCTCCTATCACAGCCGGGAGAGAACAGAATGTAGAACGAATGTCAGTGGCTTAGAACGCAAGAAGTGCGAGGAAGCTTCTGCTCTAGAACATGAACCGTCGGAGCCTTAGAACATGGAATGTCAGAGCTGGGAGGGAGCTTAGAAAGAGCAATGAATGTCAGTCTTAGAACACAGGAAGTAAGAAGGAACTTCTGAAGAACATCAGTGATTTAGAACATGGTTTATCAGAGCTGCAGCTTAGAATGTAGAACATAGAACATGGGATGTAGGAGATGGGAGGGAACTTGCAGATGGATGATTCTAGTGCTCCCGGTTTACAGAAGGGAGACTTGCTGGCCTCCCATTGGGTGCTCAGCTGTCAGTCTACCCAAGAGGGAGGGGCTGGGCCCAGCCAAATGGCTACTTTGTATCTGTGAGTCTGTGTCCGGCTGTTACTCAGTATCTGGTTCTGTGTAACTGTTGCTCCCTGTGTAGTGTGTTACCATGTAGCAGGGGATGAGTCACCCGTCCTGGGTGGGAAGCAAGTGTGTGTGTCCTTGCACTTTGTGCTGGTCAGCCACGGGCTGCCCGTGTGGCCCCTCCAGGGGAGGTGAGCCTAGAAGGAGGCCCGTGTGCCAAGGCGTGCTGTGCACAGGGGCCGGTGGGGCGGGCGTCCTGCCGGGTCCCCAGGGGCTGGAGAGGAGGATCTAGGGAAGGGGAAGTGCGCCAGCTGATCCTCATGGAGGAGCTTGGGGGAGGCGCTGTGTCCTGGCCTAGAAGTCTAAGGGGCCTCTCTCTGGTCAGGGCCCTTCCAGCTGGGCCCCGGGAAGTTTGGGGCCGCCGCTGGGCCAGCACTTGGCACAGAAGGCCCGGACTTGGGGCAAGTGCAGGGTCTTGGGGAACCCGACAGAAAGTTCAGTTTTAGAGCGTCCTTGTCACTGAGGAGCCGCAGGTCCTGAAGGCAACGGTGCTCTAAAAATGCCATGTTGGAGAATTTCCGCTGGCAAAGGTTCAGTAGTGAAGCTGTGAAAGGGGTGAGACTCCTGTCCCAGAGAGGCAGCAAGGGGAATGTCTGCTCTCCTGCTGCCAGGGCCTTCTCACAGGGAGCCACGGGGGAAGTGAGAGGCTAGGGAGCAGAGCAGCGGGAGGGGGGGGAGGGAGGTGGAGCCCGCTAGCTGGTCGGGGTGACCGCCGGGGAGGCAGGTGTGGAGCGAGCTGCCTGGGAAGGCCTGTGGGGAGGAAAGGGAAGGGGGAAAACCCAGCAAGGCTGGGAGGGTGGAAAACTTCCTCCCCAGTGCGAGCTGTGGGCAGGTCCGGTTGTTTCAGTCCCCTAGGGCAGGGAAGGAGGGGAACCAGAATGGTGGCTCTCAGCAGCAAGGGAAAAGCTGGTAGACGCGTAGCCAGGCCGTGGGTGACCAAGCTGGCAGGGACACGAGGGGAGGGGGAGACGCTTTAGCCAAGAGTGGGAACCAGGCCGAGGGGGACCAAGCTGGCACACGAGGGAAGGGGGAGACGCTTGGCCAAGAAGGGGAACCAGGCTTTCATCCCAAGCCTTTGAGCAGAAAGTAACTGCTGAATCAGTACCCCCAGGCCTAGTGAGTGGCACAGAGCAGGTTACAGTCATTTCTGGCACTGAGATTTGCTACACAAGCTGGGGGCTACTTGGCAGAAGGTGGCCATTAAAACAGTCATTAAGAATGGGCATAGATGTCGGGGAGGAAGGTGCCCTATGGGAGGAATGGATGCCCATGGGAAAATGCATGTGCTTTATGCCCACGTGAAGGTATGGAGTCTTTATGAGTGTGGAAACAGGAAGACTTTGTGGACAGTTCATAAATGCCAGTCTGGGCACTTAGCAGCCGTATGACTTGCCTTGGCCCCTTCCCTTCTCTAGGTTGAGGTTCCTCAGCTGTACAAGTGATCTCGGAAGGCCCCTTCTCATTTAAATCTGCCATCTTAGCCTCCGAGTGGGATCTCCTAAAGCCCTGGCAGTTCCCTGCCCTCCACCTTCCTGTCGCAGTGGTGGTGAGGGCCTTTTCTTGGATCAGACCCCTGGTTTTCCTCCCCCACTGCGAGCATTGGCTCTCCTTCTTGGCGGCTCACCAGGACACCGACCTCCTTTGGCTTGGAGGCTTGTCAGATCCTCCTACCATTGTAAACTGGAAAAACACAGCCAGGCATCTCCATGTGGATGATGCTTTCTCCAAAGGGAAAGTTGTCATACCTGTAGAATGCCTGCCAGCAATCGGTCTTTCAATCACCAAGTATTCAATCAACAAGCTCCTCCCTCGTGGCAGATCTGCCAGATACTGGGAATCCAAAGGCAAAATTGTCAGTCTCTGCCTGGGGAAGCTCTCGTTCTGTCTGAAGGAGTCCAGGGTATGAATCCCCTTGTAGGGTCATATGACCTCAAAAGTGTTCTTATCTCCTTAGCCCGGGATTAAGCATCCTTTCTCTCCTTGGGGATTGTTTCTCTAAGGACTTGGCGCAAAGGTGAATGCTCTGTGGCCTTCACCTCATCCCATGGCCATCACATCTGGTACTGGGCTGGACCTTAGATTGAAAATCAAGCTGGAAGGAACCTTAAATGACATCTGGCTCTAATATACTATTTTACTGGTGGGGAAACTGAGGCACACAGTTAAGTGACTTGCCCAGGGTCACACAGCTAGTAGGTGTCTGAGGTCAGATTTGAACTTGGGAAGTTGAGTGAGCCTGATTCCAGGTAAGGTGCTATAGGCACTGTGGTACCCCCTAGCTGTTGATACTATTTTACAGATTTGGAAACTGAATCCCAGCAAGGTGGCCCCGCAGTCCTGTGGCTGCCCGTGGCTGCCTTCCACAAGTGGTGGGTGGTCGAGCTGCAATTTGAATCGGGCCCTTGTGGAAAATGTGCTAACTGGATCCCACCAGCTGGGCAGGGGGCCGACTCCCCCACAGTGGGAATTCCTCAGATCCCTGGCTTTGGGCATTTTCCTGTACTTGCCTGCTGGGGTCCAGGGGGAACCTGGAGGCTGACTGTGAAACTTAAGCCTTGGGCATGATCTCAGAAAAAGAGGATTCAAATCCTGACTCTCCCTACACTAGCCGTGTGGCCCTGGGCTGTTGGCAAACCTCTCTTGGGCTGAGGTTTTCTATCAAAATGAAAACAACTCGCACTGTTTATTTTCTGGTGTCATCAGGCAGAAAGCGCTGCGTAGACGGCACATCGATATGTAAGGGATGATGATAATGATAACGTAATAATTATGATCATCTTTGATGTTAGGTTGAGGTCAGGGGTCTGGTTTGTTGCTTCAAGTTCCTAAAGGCCTGAGTGGATATTTTTATTTTTTAAATTATTTTTTAGCTTTTATTTATTTTTTCTGGTTATACATGTATATTAACTCTATTAATTTATTTAATAACTTTTTATTGCCAGAACCCATGCCAGGGTAATATATTAACTTTAAAATACACATTTCTTTATAAATCATGTTGAGGGAAAAATCAGAACAAAAGGGGGGAAAAACCACAGGAAAGAAAAAAAAAAAAAACCAACCCCAGAAAAAAGCAGTGAACATGGTGTACGGATATTTTTTTAAAGTCCTGCATCTTGTTCTCTGAACTGACATTTGAGGTCAGCCCAGGAATGTTGGGGACACCTTCCAGCCTTTCCTTGGGGGGGCGGGTTCCATAGTTCTAGCTTGGCTTCGGGTCTGAAAGATTTCCAACCCATCAGCACCTGGATTGTGGAGACAGTGGGCCAGATTTTCCGGGACTTGCCATTTCTTTCTGCCCTGCGCCACCCCCACCAGCTGGACCAGACAGGGCTGTTCTTCCTGGCTGGGAGGGTGGGCTGACATTTGCCCGAATTTGTAAGGGCCAGGACCTGTGCCGCCTTCTCTCTGGTACTTCGTGGATCGTCCTACGCCTTTTTCCTTCTGAGACCCGTCCAGTCTTCCAGGGTTCTTGTGTACATCTCAATTCTCATTTTTCTATGTGCTGCCATCTTAGTGGGATTGCTTCTTCTCTTTCTTTCCCTCTTTCTCTTCCTCCCTCTCTGGCTTTATCTCTCCATCTCTATTCCCTTCTTTTCCTTTTTGTCAGCTCTGTCTCTGTGTTGGATATTTTGTCACACACACACACACACACACACACACACGCACACACACTGTTCTCTTTTCAAATGTCTATTTGTGTGTGTGATTCTTTCTCCTTTTTCTCCCTCTGATTTTGTGTCTCCTGAGTGTGTGTGTGAATAAACATTTGTTAGAACCACGGACCAGGAGCTGGGGATATAAAGGCGGGTAAAGTCCCAGCTCTTGGGAAATCACAGTCTAATGGATGAGATGAACCGTAAACAATTGTGTCCAAACAAACTCCGGCCAGGATTCGTTGGAGATAATCAGTGGGGGGCAGGTGCTAGAATTAAGGGGAGCCAGGAAAAGCTGGATTTTAGCTGCACCTTGAAAGAGAGGGGGGAGGCGCCAGTGGTCTGAGGGGTGGTCTGAGCCTTCCGGGCTAGGGGGTGGCTAGGGAGAATGCCCAGAGCTTCCGGGACAGCCAGAAGGCTGGACCAAAAAGTGCATGGGGTAAAGAAGAGGGGTTGGAGCTGTAAGAAGACTGGGAGGGGCAGGTGAGAAAGAGCTCTGACTGGCTCTGGGGGTGGGCATGTACCCTGCACTGCTGAGTGTTGGAAAGAAGGCTACATTTGGGCCTGGGAGGACTCTGGATTTAAGCTCTGGCTCTGGCCCAGACAAGCTGTGCAGAGGCCAATCTCTGCCCTCCCTGAACCACAGTCTTCGTTCAACGAGACTTTTGACTCCCTTCCTCACGGGGCTTGTCAGGGGCTCTGTGACACTGGACTGTGGGAGCTGGGAGGGACCCAAGGCGCCAGGTGTCGACAGGGAGGGACAGGGCAGCCCAGCAAGGTGAGAGGTCTCCAATCTGCATGGGGCCGGCACCTGGGGGCTCAGCCGGGATCGTTCCCAAGCCGTTCTCTCTACCACATTGGCCAGGCCACAGGCTTTGCCCCCGGCCACAATACCGGCCAGGCTGGGCTGACTGCCCCCTGGGCCTGGCACCTCCTCATTAGCTGTCAGGGCCCTCCCCCTCTGCCTTCAGTTTCCTCATCTCTAACAGGACCAGGTAGATTCGCTGGCGTGGGGGCCGTGTGTTTATACATCCGGGGGTGGGCATGAGGGTTTTTAGCATGCATTTCTCTGGCACTGGCTCTTTCCCTTTTCTGCGTCCCTCCGTGGGTGCCAGCTGTCTCCCCTGTCCCTCTCCCTCTGGGCCAAGGGTTCTGCTCCCTTCTAGTGCTCTGTCCTGTGGCCATCTTTGTGGGATTTCCTCCTCTTTCTTTCCCTTTCTCTTCCTCCCTCTCTATCCCTTCTTTCCTTTTTCTCAACTCTGTTTCTGTCTCTCTGATCTCCCCAATGTCAAACCAGTTTGTTCACACACACACACACACACACACACACACACACACACACACGCATAGAGATACAGACACAGAATGTTCTCTTCCCCTTCTGCACATATCAGACATCAGCCCACAGGAGAACAAAGCGATAGCGGCCCCATTCCTCCCCCCCTCCCCCAAGAGATACAAAGACTTCCACAGAGAGGGGAGAGAGCTTTACCCGAAGGGAAATTGGGACATCCTTGGGAGATCCATGCAAAGAGAAACACAGAAGTGAGGAATGGCTGCCCAGAGGGGAAAAGCAAGAGGGAGAGACAGAAAAGAAAGGAGAGACACAAGGGAAAGAGGGGAGTCAGAGAGAGAGAGAGAGACAGAGACAGAGAAATACAGACAGAGAAACAGAGACAGAGAGAGACAGACACACAGAGAGAAAAAGAGAAAGCTACAGAGATACAGAGACATAGACAGAGATAGAGAAAAGAGAGACAAGAAGAGAGACTGAGACAGAGATTGGGAGTGTTTTGGGACAAGGCCCCTCCCTCATGGGCTGCATGTGAAATCCTCTGGGCCCCTCTCCTTCCTGGGCATGGGGTGGGTGAGGGGCACAGAGGTCCTTCTCCTGCCTTGCCCCCACATGTGCGCCTGGGAATTCCCTCCCTGGGTGTGTCCCTGTGGGGTGTGTGGTTCCCCTTGGGCCTGGTCTCTTTCTCAAGGTGTGATCCAGATGTTCCATCTGCTCACTCCACCCCCTGCTGGGACCATGGCTCTGGCTGTAGTTTGGGTCTTGGGGCTCCCTCATCAGCTCCCCGCTCCCCACTGAGCTCTAGGGACTTTGCTTGGGTCAGTGGGGGGGGGGAGAGCCCCGCCTTTGGAGATCTCTATTTTCTAACCTCTCTCTCCAGCAAATCCCTTCTGCTCCTTTCCCTTCGGCATTCATTCGTTCGTTCGTTCATTCATTCATTCATCAAACATTTATTACGCGCTTCTTCCTATGTGCCAGCCCTGCTTGAGGTGCCAGGGATACCTGGATCAAAATAACAACAGTCCCTGATCCCTGGAAGCTCATGTGTGAGCTGGGGAGGAGGCGCAGGGAACACCATGTTCACAGATGAGAAATCCAAACTGAGTGGGGGCGGGGGGGGGGGGGAGCCATTATTGGGTTGTCGGGAAAGGGCTTGTGGGGGAGGTGGCGCAGGGCCCGTAGGCTAGAGCCTGGCCCCTGTGTGCAGCTCTGGGCCTGGCCCCCTGTGTGGGGTGATGTCCCCCTGCCTGGGGCCATGTTCCCCCGTATGGGGCGATGTTCTCTTGCATGAGGCCGATGTTCCCCTGTGTGGGGCCATGTCCCCCTGGCTCGGCACCTTGAGCCATAGTTGTCACCCTGGGTTTTTAGCAGTCCCTGGGCCTGGCTGTGAGGCTCTCCTGAGGCTCTTTTTTCTTTTTTTGGAAGGGAACAAGTGCCCCCCGAGTGCCAGGCAGCGTGCCAGTGTTTTGTTTTCACAATAGCAGCTTTTTATTTTTGCAAATACACGCAAAGAGAACTTTCAGCGTCCCCCCTTGCAGAACCTGGAGCTCCACATTGGCCCCCCCCCCGCCCCTCCCCCTCTCCTGGACAGCTTCAGCCTGTGGTGCTCGGTTCTTATTAGTGGCCACTTCTGCAGGCCTGGGTCCCGTCAGGCTCCGAGGGCCTTCACTCCTCGCCTTCCTTCCCCGCCAGCTAACATGGCGCCTCCCTCCCCTAGTCCCGGGCCTCTGCCCATTTTTTCTTGCCCCTTTCTAAATTCTGTCTTCAATTTCCTACCTCAGGGCTTTTCTGTGGGGTCCCCCTGCCACCCCACGTCCCAGCCCCTCCCTTTGGGAAGGGGAGCCTTGGCTGGGGCGGGGCTTAGAGAAACTGGGGGCGGGGTGGGGCCCAAGCAGGGGGTGGGGAAGAAACTCTGGAATGGGAGCAGATGTTGAAATTGGCCCCCGGTGGAGGGGGTGGGAGGGTCCTTCCAGAGGCCGGGGGCTCTAAGCTCAGAGCCGAGATTAGAATTCGGACCCTCTGGGCCGCTGAGCCGGGCCCGTTGCCATCCCCCTCCTCCGCCAACCCCCTCCCAGAAGGTCCTCAGTGTGCCCGTCTGCCCCCGGCCCAGCTCTGCCCCATTGGGCGGAGGGACGCAGGACTGTTGGCAGCCATGACGGGGGAGCTCTGCCAGAGCAACCCGTAGCCTCCAGCACAACGATGCTGGCCTCCGAGCTTCTGGGGCGGGTCTGGGACCCAATTCTCTCCCGAGGGAGGCTAAGTGGGGGGGAGGGGAGCCGCTTCTGGTTGGTTCTGGCCAGAGCAGCGATGGCGGTGACCCACCCTAACTCCCCCACGGACCTTAGCCCCCCCCCCCCAAGGCCCCCGTGATTACATTTCAGGTGTGACCCTTGCTTGTCTAGAACTGGGATGGCTGCTGTGACTCATGGGGGAAGGAGGGAAGAGGGTGGGGCGGAGATGTGGGTGAATGAGAACACTTTCTCCCTCTGTCTCTCTCTCTCTCTCTCTCTCTCTCCCTCTCCCTCCCTCCCTCCCTCCCTCCCTCCCCTTTTTTCTCTCTCCCTGCTTCTCCCTCCTCCTCCCTTTCTAATCCCTTCTCCCCTCCCCCTCATTGACTAACTCAGCATTGTGTTGAGATCCTGTATGGAGAAAAGGGTCTGAGAGAGTGGATCTGCGCTGGGCAGCAGCCCCCAGTCCCAGGTCAGGTTCTAGCTCTGTGGGAGCCGCTCAGGTGTGGGCCCCCCTTTCAATTCAGCCGTCAACTTTCAGCCAACCTGGTATTTGGGTCTTCCTTCCTTCCTTCCTTCGTTCCTCCCTCCCTCCCTCCCTCTCTCTTTTCTCTCTTCCTTTCTTCTTGCCCACCAAGACAGTGGCTGGAGCTTTCCTAATGTATCTGGGCAGGTTCCCCCGGTCCCCTGGTGGGAACAGTCAGCTCGCCTTCTACCTGTTGATCACCTGGGCTGCCCGGACCACTGTTCCCCCCCCCCTTTCCTGTGAGGAGATGGGCCTCCATGACTTCTCAGGCCTTCAATCATGATCAGCTGTGATGGGGCTTGTGGGCTTACCGGAGCGCTGCCCGTTGGACAAAGGCCCTACAGTGGCTCTGTGGTGGAGGCTGGCCAGGGGAGGAAGTTTGGCAGAGTCGAAGTGACTTTCCTAGAGTCACAACAGCTAAGTCACAGGACTTTCTGAGGTGTCTAAGAGCCCACAATTTGAATCCAGATCCTCTTAGCTCCAAATTAGCTTTTTCTTTTAAATGTGCATTTTTTTACATCATCAGCATTTCCTATTATAACTACCCCCTTCCCAGAAAACTATTTCCTGTCAAAAAGAAATAAAAAAGATTAAAATCAATAACACACTGAACAATTCTCACCTTATACGCAGTCTCCCACGTCCATGATCTCTCACCTTTTTAGAGTCAGAAAATGTCGGCTGACGATGCTCCTTCCACACATGCTGCTATAGCTGCCATCTGCCAGGTGCTCCGATGAGATAGATTGGAGATGTAAGGGGGAAAGACAGTAGTTTTTTCCTTTTAAAAACATGATTTTATGCTGTTATTTACAATGATGGCGCTTCAGCTTGCCTCAATACCTATCTGTCTCTTGATTAATGGTGTAGAGGAAATACATCCTGGCTCTGCTATTTAATTGCACCTGTGTGCTTCTTTGCAAAGTGAGGGAGCCAGGCTAGCTGGTCCTGACAGCTCCAAAGCCAGGGTCTGGTTTTTGAGTCCATCACTTTCATGCTACAGATGGGGAAGCTGAGGCACGTGACTTTCAGAAAGTCACAGAACGACAAGGTGATAAATCTGGGACTTGAACTGAAGGTTTCTGACATCCCCTTGGGGCTCTGGATCTTGCCCATGTGTCACTGAGGCATTCCTTCAACTCGAAGTTTATCTCGCCTCCGGTTTGATGGAGGCTTTGTCCGTCATCTCAGTAGGGATGGGGGACTGGAGGCATTGGCTCATTGCCCAAGGCAGGGAGGCTGCTGGGATCTGCCTCAGTCCCCCTGAGTCAGCCGTTGCTGCTTGCAAAACCCGTCTCTGTCTGTGCCCCCTGAGGAGTTCAGGCCAACTCTGGGTCGTTCTTAGTCCCAAGAGCACTGGTTAGACGGGGACCCTTCTGGGTCCTTGGTGGTCGGTGCTCCTAGTGCTCAAAGCAGCCTCAATTTCAAGCTGGAAGGTCACTGAGTCCAACTTCCTCATTCGGCAGAAGAGAAAACTGAGCCCTGGGATTAAGGGATATAAGGGGAGGGCTAGAAAGGATCTTAGAGGAGGGAGCCAAGGTGGAGGCCGGTTAAATGATGTGCCCAGTGGCACCAGCCCATCAGCAAGTGTTGGCAGGAGAATCCCACCCTAAGTCTCATTGACCCTGAGCCCGGTGTTTTAGCCAGTCCAACCTAGATTGAACCTCTGGGTTGTCATTTTTGGAAATAATATTTTATTTCCCCCCTAATTACAGGCAAAGAGTTTTCATTTTTGTATGAAATGTTGAATTCCATATTTTCTCTCTCCTATCCCCCTTCCCAACATGACAGGCAGTGGGATATGGGTTAGATATGGACGATCACGTTAAATGTTTCCCCGTTAGTCACATTGGGAAAGAAGAAACAGAACAAAAGGGAAAAGCCATGAAAAACAAGAAACAAAAGCAAATTTGAAAACCGCATGCTCTGCTCTGTGTTCAGCCTCCATAGTTCTTTCTGTGGATATGGATGGCAATATCCTCGTGAATCTTTTGGAAGTGTCTGGGTGGGACTTCCGAATGGCGAGCCAGATCCGGAGGAGAGGAGGGCCGAGCCAATATTGTCTTCAGTTCAATAAGACTCTCCTGTAGTGTTGATAGGATCTGTCCCTGAACAGCCTTGAACTGAGAGGTGATCCCGGCTCTGTACTGGTTTGGGGAGGGCAGGAGCCGTGTAGCTCTTTGGGCCGGGCTGGCCAAGCCTGATATTTCTGGTTCCCGAGTCCTAGAATCAAATATAACGAGCTCTCTTCAGTACTTAAAAAAAGCCTGGCCCTGGCCCACTTTGCTAGCATTATTATTATTATACATGACCCTTCTCCACCACTATGATCTTGTTACCTGGCCTTCTCTCTGTCCCTCACACAAGACACTCCATCTCCCATTCCCAGGCCCGATGCCATCTTTGGCCTTTCCCAGAATGCTCTCCCTTCCCACCGACCCTTAGAATTCTTGATTCCTTCAGTTTTCTGCTCAAGTACCACCTTTCATCTGAGGGCTTTCCTGATTGCCCCAATGGCTGATGCCTTCTCTCCAAATTACCTTATCTTAATGACATATGTGTTCATTTATATTTATATACATATACACAAATATTTATATCAACTATGTGTTATACTATCCATAATATATGAATATACTTTCTATACCATGCTATATGTTATATATAATTATAGGATATATTTGTATACATTATAGTTACATATGTACATGCTCGTCTCCCTTCTTTCCTCTCGAAATAGAAACTCTTTGAAGACATTTTTGTTTTCCTATCCCTGGTTTCTCGCACACTTTCTGGCACGTGGCAGGTGCCTAATAAAAGCTTTATGATTGGCTGATTGACTGAAGACATCTTGTTGAAGAAGATTCCAGAAAATAATAATTTCCATTTCTATGGCATTATACAGTTTGGGGGGGGGGGAAGCAAAAGAAAACAAAGAAAGCCTTTGCTTGCAACTACCCTGTAGTATAGGCATTATACCTATTTCACAGATAGGGAAACTGAGCTCTGAGAGGGCAGGTGACAGCTAATAAATGTCTGAGAGAAGGCATGGTTTAAACCTAGATCTCTTGACTTTAAGTCCAACTCTTTCTCCCGCCACAAATGCTAACCTCGTTGTCAATTTTCCTTACAGGCTAAGGAGGTGGGAAGGAGATTCCCGAAGAGTGAGAGGAAGAAGAGAAAGAGGAAAAGCAGAAGGAGGGGCGGGTTCCTGGCAAGGCTTTCGCTCCCAAATAAGTTTCTGTAAAAGGTTGGTAAGCTAGATGGTTGGGGAAAAAACTGGAGAGGGCTGGTGGTACACGCTGACTTGGCATTATGGAGTGTGAGGTCTTGGATAGAAAGAGAAGCTTGTTGTCCTAGAGGCACACAGGTTACATGTGTACTTTACAGGTCCTTATGGGCCTCAGTTTCCTCATCTGTAAAATGTACTTTACAGGTCCTTATGGGCCTCAGTTTCCTCATCTGTAAAATGATTGGGTTGGACTAGATGGTCTCTGAAGTTCCAGAGGGATAGGGCTGGCCAAGAGTCCTGCAATTCCATTGCTTTAGGGAACTCCAAGAGAGGCATTTCTTTCTACCAATTCAGATCAAGACCTTTTCAATTTTTGGTCCTATTACATTTAGAAGGCAAATGATTTGTCCAGGGTCAAACAACCAGTATGTATCAGAGGGTCAGAATCTGAACCCAGACCTTTCTAGACTTTGAGGTCAGATATATCTACTGTATCATACTTCTTCCTTCAAGGAATCATCCAGTCCTAAATTTTGAGATTCTAATATCATATGAGAATTGTCACATCTCCTGGTGTCGATGGAGAGTTCCTGAATCAGAAGAACAGAAGCTCCCTGAGGGTGGGAATCGGTTTATTTTTGTCTTTGTATTCCCAGCACCTCACATGGTGCCTTGCACACAGTAGGTGCTTAATAAATGCTTATTGAAGTGAACTTGAACTCTTAGCCAGGAAAGCCCTTTAATCTTTGTTGTAATCACCCTGTGCCAACCTCATTGACGTTGCAGATGGAGAAGGAAGAAGAGCCCACAAGGGAGCTGCTCTTGCCCAACTGGCAGGGCAGCGGTTCCCATGGCCTAACCATTGAGCAGACAGATGATGGTGTCTTTGTGCAGCAAGTCATGCAGAATTCCCCTGCGGCACGCACTGGCGTGGTCAAGGAGGGTAAGGGATGGCTGCTCCTGGGAAGGGGGATGGAGCAGGATGAGATGGGGGGGTAGGTGGGTAAGTAGAGAAAGGGAGAGGAGATCTCTAAGTGGGGAATTGCCCCCACCCCCAGCCCCAGCATTCTTGGCCACATTTCTCGTACCTTCTGCTTCAGGGGACCAGATTGTGGGGGCCACCATCTACTTTGACAATCTGCAATCGGGTGAGGTGACACAGCTTCTGAATACCATGGGGCACCACACAGTGGGCCTGAAGCTGCACCGCAAGGGAGACCGCTCCCCGGAGCCCGGTCAGACCTGGTCCCACGACAGCGCCTTCGGACGGTGTTCTGAGGTAGTGCTGGTGAGTATGTGTCCACGCCCTCCCCTCTGAGCTCCCTGGGTGCCAAGGCCCTGCTCCTCTGTCCCCTTCATCTCTCTCTCCTTGTTCTCTTGGACTTCTCCTCTTCTTGACCCTGCCATTCTCATGGAATCACTTATCTGGCCTGTCCTAATCTCAAAGGGTGCCCCCTGAAGCCACAACTCTTATATCCTTTAATCAAATAACAAGTTGACCAATCAACAGACTTTTTAAAAAATCTCCACTATTTTATTTTTTCTAATTAAAAAAAAAAACATTTTAAAGTCCTATCTCCTTCTCCCTTTCCATTCCCACCCTTCCTAAGAGGGTAAGAAATCCGATTTAGGTTATTCATGAATAGTTATATAAGACATTTCCTTATTTTGTACAAGAAGTCTTTAAAAAAAGTTGCTCAAGAAAGTGGGAAAATGGCATGTTTCAGTCTGGATTCAATGGCTACTCGGCGTCAATAGTCCCGTGGGATTGTCTCGGATCACCGTATTGCGGAGAAGAGCTAAGTCATTCACAATTCTTCATCGGACAGTATTGCTGTTGCTGTGTACAGTGTTCTCCTGGTTCTGTTCGCTTCGCTTTGTATCGGTTCACATAAGTCTTTCCAGGTTTTCTGGTCATTTTTAGAGCAAATATTCCATCATGGTCATATGCCCCAACTTGTTTAGTCATTCCCCAATTGAGGGGCATCCCTTTGATTTTCAGTTATTAGCCACCACAAAAAGAGCTGCTCTCCACATTTTTAATGGACTTTTAAAATTTCTTTTTTTAAAATAGCTTTTTATTTTCAGAATACATGCATGGCTTGTGTTTAACATTTACCCTTGTGTTCCAAAATTTTCTCCCTCCCTCCTTCCCACCCCCTTCCCTAGACAGCAAAGAATATTTATAGACATATCCAAAACTCATAGACTTCAGGAGCGACTCATAACCTTGCTGGCTTAAAACCTTGTGCTCCTGTTGATCAGTCGTTAAGGAAGGCCAGCCATTTAGCTGCAGGGTCCAGATTGGCCCTGGGAGTAACTCCCGTGGTCGTCTGCTGTTCCACAGACAGTCTGTCATTCGGGAAGCTGTGGTTTCCTCCATGTGGAGCCCAGCCCCCAGCACATTTTGGGAGATGAGCTTCAAGGGTTACTCAGATCAAGAAGTTCCCTGTGGCCCAGATGGTTGAGCTCACCTGGGTTAATCAGTTGGTCAGTTAGCAAGCATTAATTCACTTTTCCGGGCACATGGATTTTTTCTTTCTTTGTAAGAAAGGCCTCCCTCCAAATCAAAACCCAAACCCCAATGCTTCCCAAATTCCCTGAACAACAACAACAAAACCCTGACATCATAGGACGCGTATTTGAGGCCTTTCCGGCATGGACTTGCTGGAGCTTGGGCCTGTGGGGCACAACCTTTGGGAAACCAGGGCTGTCTCCCAGTCAGACTGAGGCAGTTGGGCTCGGGTAGTTCCCATTCAGAGAGCTAGGAAACGAGCAGCCAACCAGTCCCTCAACAATGTATGGGTCCTTTTGCACTGGCTTTGTGAACAAAAAATTTAGCTATAAAATGAAAAAACCTGCCTTGTCCCCTAGTCCTAACTAAACAAATTTCTCATGGCACTTGGCTGCCATTTTCCTCCAGTTCTCATTTAGTTCCCTCAAATGTCTCAGATCCTGTCAGTATTTGGTCCCTTGACTAGAATTTCCTCTTTTTTTCTTTTTTTGCCAATTGGTGGTGGGTATTGGTCAGATTGCATAAGATATGAGTTTTCTTTTCTCTCAGACACCATCTTTTCCCAACCATCTCTTTTCCTTTGTTTATTTGTTTGTTTGTTTGTTTTTACCAATTTGCTCCCACTCCACAGTAGGGTCTCCCCTGGGCTCCCGGTTTTCTCCATCAGTATGCCCCAGCCTCTGCTCTGTCCCGCGGGGATCTCCCCGTGGGGCTCTGTGGGGCTCCATGGGGTGCCCGCTTCTGGAAGTCAGAAAACCAGATTTTAGCTGACCTCCGGCTGGGACGGTGGTGGACTCAGTCAGGCTCAGCTGCAATCTTTGCTGTGGTGTCTCTTTCTGCAGAGCGGGGATGATGAGGAATACCAGCGGATCTACACCACAAAGATCAAGCCACGGCTGAAGTCGGAGGACGGGCTGGAAGGGGTCGAGCTTGGGGAGACCCAGAGCCGCACCATCACGGTGACCAGAAAGGTCACGGCCTACACGGTGGACGTGACGGGCCGAGAGGGGGCCAGGGAGATCGACATCAACAGCCCCGAATTCAAGATCAAGATTCCAAAGCACGAGCTGACGGAGCTCTCCAAGGTGGACGTGGAAACCGTCCACGGGAAGACGGTCATTCGATTGCCACAAAGCCCCGGGGCCACCGTTCAGACCACAGGCTATAGTGTTGACTTTAAGGCAACTGGACCGGAGCTCCAAGGGCCGGGAGCGGCTGGGGCCGGCCACTCCAAGGTGCAGGTCACCGCGCCGGGGATCCAAGTGGAAGGCCTGGCGGCCGGCGGTGTCGGTAAGGGCCTGAAGGTAGAAGGAAAGCCGGAAGTCTCTGTTCATACCAAAGGCTCTGCTTCTGTTGACTTGGGAAGCAAAGGAGGAGCCGGGGCTGGCTCTGGGATCCGGGTTCCCGGAATCGATGCTTCGGCTTCGCTGGGAGGCGGGACTGTCGACCTCCAGCGCCCATCCATTGATAACATCACCATTCCCATCATGAAGCTACCCAAATTTGGCTTCTCGGGAGCGGGGCCTGAGGTCCAGGGCCCAGAGGTCGGCCTGGGTGTTTGCTCCCCAGGCGTCTCTGTGGGGCCCGGGGGCGCCGGCTCGGGCGTGGCAGTGAGCGGGAGTATCCAGGGGCCGAAGCTGGAAGTCACGGCTCCGTCCGTCCATGTTGAGGGAGTCGAAGGAAAGCTGAAGGGTCCCACGATCACAACCCCGACTTTGGGGGGTGACTTCGGTCCCAAAGGCGCCACACTTCCAGGGGCTGGAGGTTTGGACGTCTCGGTATCCAAGGGGCAGGTCGGTGTCAAAGGCCCTGCTGTGGAACTTGGAGCTCCGGAAATCGACCTTCATGGCGTGAGTGGAAAACTGAAAATGCCCCAGATGAAAGTCCCCAAGTTTTCTGTGTCTGGTTCCAAAGGGGAAGGAGTGGCTGTGGATGTAAAACTGCCCGAGGGAGAAGTGAACCTGCCCACTGTCACTGGCAACGTCAGCCTGCCGGAGGTGGCCGTCGGTGGGCCAGAAGGCAAAATCAAAGACCTTAAAGTCAAGAGCCCAGAGATGATCATTCAGAAACCTAAAATCTCCATGCAGGATGTAGACCTAAGCCTTGGGTCCCCCAAATTGAAAGGGGATATAAAGGTTTCAGGTCCAGGAATACAAGGGGACGTAAAAGGTCCTCAGATAGTCATGAAAGAACCCACAGTGGACATCAAGGCACCCGGCCTGGAGGGATCCCTGACCGGGCCCAAGGTTGGCATCCCATCTGGGAAAACGGGGGCCTGCAAAATCAGTATGACTGACGTTGATTTGAACGTAGCTGCCCCCAAGATAAAGGGTCAGGTGGACCTCCCAAAGATCGAAGGGCAAGTCAAAGGCCCTGAGATGGACATCAAAGGCCCCAAAGTGGAGGTTGCTGCTCCGGATGTGGACGTCCACGGACCCGAGTGGCACCTGAAGATGCCCAAGATGAAGATGCCCAAGTTTAGCGTGCCGGGGATCAAGGGGGAAGGGCCAGAGGTCAAGGGAGACATCAGCGTTTCAGGGCCCAGTATTGACATTGCAGCCCCACAGGTCAACCTCGAAGGCCCAGAGGGAAAACTGAAAGGGCCTGGCATCAAAGCGCCGGAGGTGAATATCAAAACCCCGAAGATCTCCATGCCCGATGTCGATCTCAACCTGAAAGGCACAAAGGTGAAGGGAGAATATGATGTCACGGTTCCAAAGCTGGAAGGGGACCTGAAGGGTCCCAAGGTGGACGTCAGCGCCCCAGATGTGGAGCTTCACGGTCCCGAGTGGAACCTCAAGATGCCCAAGATGAAGATGCCCAAGTTCAGCATGCCGGGGTTCAAGGGCGAGGGCCCGGAGGTGGACGTGAGCCTGCCCAAAGCAGACATCGATGTTTCCGGGCCCAAAGTGGACATTGAAGGTCCAGATGTGAACGTGGAGGTCCCCGAAGGGAAAGTCAAGGGTCCCAAGTTTAAGATGCCTGAGATGAACATCAAGACCCCAAAGATTTCCATGCCAGACTTCCATTTGAAGGGCCCCAAGGTGAAGGGAGAATATGATGTGACCCCTCCCAAAGTAGAAGGTGAAGTCAAAGTCCCAGATGTGGAGCTAAAAGGGGCCAAAATGGACATCAGTGCCCCAGATGTGGAGCTCCATGGGCCCGAGTGGAACCTCAAGATGCCCAAGGTGAAGATGCCCAAGTTCAGCATGCCGGGGTTCAAAGGGGAGGGTCCAGGGGTCGATGTGAGCCTGCCCAAAGCCGAGGTTGATGTTTCTGGGCCCAAGGTGGACAATGATGTTCCAGATGTGAATATTGAAGGGCCAGAAGGGAAAGTCAAAGGTCCTAAATTTAAGATGCCGGAGATGAACATCAAGGCCCCCAAGATTTCTATGCCAGATATGGATTTGCATTTGAAAGGACCCAAAGTGAAGGGGGAATATGATGTTTCAGTTCCCAAACTGGAAGGGGACCTGAAAGGCCCCAAAGTGGACATCAGCGCCCCAGACGTGGACGTCCATGGGCCCGAGTGGAACCTCAAGATGCCCAAGGTGAAGATGCCCAAGTTCAGCATGCCGGGGTTCAAGGGAGAGGGTCCAGACGTGGACGTGAGCCTGCCCAAAGCAGATGTTGACATTTCTGGGCCCAAGGTGGGCATTGATGTTCCAGATGTGGACATTGAAGGGCCAGATGCCAAACTGAAGGGCCCCAAGTTCAAGATGCCCGACATGCACTTCAAGGCCCCCAAGATCTCCATGCCAGATGTTGACCTGCATTTGAAAGGCCCCAAATTGAAGGGGGATGTGGATGTGTCTGTGCCCAAGATCGAAGGTGATGTGAAGGTTCCTGATGTGGACATCAAAGGCCCCAAAGTGGACGTCAGCGCCCCAGATGTGGACGTCCATGGGCCCGAGTGGAACCTGAAGATGCCCAAGATGAAAATGCCCAAGTTCAGCATGCCGGGGTTCAAGGGAGAAGGTCCAGATGTGGATGTGAGCCTGCCCAAAGCAGATGTTGACATTTCAGGGCCCAAGGTGGACATTGATGTTCCAGATGTGAACATAGAAGGCCCAGAAGGGAAACTGAAGGGCCCCAAGTTCAAAATGCCCGACATGCACTTCAAGGCCCCCAAGATATCCATGCCAGATGTTGACCTGCATTTGAGAGGTCCCAAAGTGAAGGGAGACATGGATGTTGATGTGTCTGTGCCCAAGTTAGAAGGTGACGTGAAGGTTCCTGATGTGGACATTAAGGGGCCCAAGTTGGACGTCAGTGCCCCAGATGTGGACGTCCATGGGCCCGAGTGGAACTTGAAGATGCCCAAGATGAAGATGCCCAAGTTCAGCATGCCAGGGTTCAAGGGGGAAGGTCCAGATGTGGACGTGAGCCTGCCCAAAGCAGACGTCGACATCTCAGGCCCCAAGGTGAACATTGATGTTCCAGATGTGAACATAGAAGGCCCAGAAGGGAAACTGAAGGGCCCCAAGTTCAAAATGCCCGACATGCACTTCAAGGCCCCCAAGATCTCCATGCCAGATGTTGACCTGCATTTGAGAGGTCCCAAAGTGAAGGGAGACATGGATGTCGATGTGTCTGTGCCCAAGTTAGAAGGTGACGTGAAGGTTCCTGATGTGGACATTAAGGGGCCCAAGTTGGACGTCAGTGCCCCAGATGTGGACGTCCATGGGCCCGAGTGGAACCTGAAGATGCCCAAGATGAAGATGCCCAAGTTCAGCATGCCAGGGTTCAAGGGGGAAGGTCCAGATGTGGACGTGAGCCTGCCCAAAGCAGACGTCGACATCTCAGGCCCCAAGGTGAACATTGATGTTCCAGATGTGGACATTGAGGGCCCAGAAGGGAAGCTGAAGGGCCCCAAGTTCAAGATGCCCGACATGCACTTCAAGGCCCCGAAGATCTCTATGCCAGATGTTGACCTGAATCTCAAAGGCCCCAAACTCAAAGGGGATGTGGATGTGTCTGTGCCCAAGATTGAAG
Organism: Sarcophilus harrisii; assembly: GCF_902635505.1. Classification (NCBI taxonomy): domain Eukaryota; kingdom Metazoa; phylum Chordata; class Mammalia; order Dasyuromorphia; family Dasyuridae; genus Sarcophilus; species Sarcophilus harrisii. The sequence goes on from NC_045431.1 coordinate 243,880,700, forward strand.
GTGATGTGAAAGTTCCTGATGTGGACATCAAAGGCCCCAAAGTAGACGTCAGTGCCCCAGATGTGGATGTCCACGGGCCGGAGTGGAACCTCAAGATGCCCAAGATGAAAATGCCCAAGTTCAGCATGCCGGGGTTCAAGGGCGAGGGCCCAGAAGTGGACGTGAGCCTGCCTAAAGCAGATGTTGACATTTCAGGGCCCAAGGTGGACATTAAAGCACCAGATGTGAACATTAAGAAGTGGACGTGAGCCTGCCTAAAGCAGATGTTGACATTTCAGGGCCCAAGGTGGACATTGATGTTCCAGATGTGAATATTGAAGGCCCAGACGGGAAACTGAAGGGCCCCAAGTTCAAAATGCCTGACATGCATTTCAAGGCCCCCAAGATATCCATGCCAGATGTTGACCTGCATTTGAGAGGTCCCAAAGTGAAGGGAGACATGGATGTTGATGTGTCTGTGCCCAAGTTAGAAGGTGACGTGAAGGTTCCTGATGTGAACATCAAGGGCCCCAAAGTGGACGTCAGCGCCCCAGATGTGGACGTCCACGGGCCCGAGTGGAACCTCAAGATGCCCAAGGTGAAGATGCCCAAGTTCAGCATGCCGGGGTTCAAGGGCGAGGGCCCGGAAGTGGACGTGAGCCTGCCCAAAGCAGACGTTGACATTTCAGGACCTAAGGTGGACATTAAAGCACCAGATGTGAACATTGAAGGGCCAGATGCAAAATTCAAAAGTCCCAAATTCAAGCTGCCCGAGATGAACATAAAGCCCCAGAAGATCTCCATGCCAGATGTCGGCTTGCATTTGAAAGGTCCCAAGGTGAAGGGAGACTATGATGTCACAGTTCCAAAGATACAAGGTGACTTGGAGGTGCCAGATGTGGAATTAAAAGGCCCCAAAGTGGACGTCAGTGCCCCAGATGTGGACGTCCATGGGCCAGACTGGCATTTGAAGATGCCCAAGGTGAAGATGCCCAAGTTCAGCATGCCGGGGTTCAAGGGAGAAGGCCCGGAGGTGGACGTGAACCTGCCCAAAGGAGACATCAATATCTCAGGCCCCAAGGTGGACATCGAGGCTCCTGATGTGAATCTAGAGGGCCCTGAGGGGAAGATCAAAGGCCCCAAGTTCAAGATGCCCAGCATGAACATCCAGACGCATAAAATCTCCATGCCTGATGTTGGACTCAATTTGAAATCCCCTAAATTAAAGGGTGACCTGGATGTTTCTCTCCCCAAAGTAGAAGGAGACCTGACAGGACCTAAAGTGGACTTAAAAGCTCCCAAGGTGGATGTGGACATTGGGGATGTTGATCTCGAAGGCCCAGAAGGAAAGATCAAAGGCCCCAAGTTCAAGATGCCCGACATGCACTTCAAGGCCCCCAAGATCTCCATGCCAGATGTGGACTTGCATTTGAAAGGCCCCAAACTGAAGGGGGATGTGGATGTGTCTGTGCCCAAGATCGAAGGTGATGTGAAGGTTCCTGATGTGGATATTAAGGGGCCCAAGTTGGACATCGAGGCCCCAGATGTGGACGTCCATGGGCCCGAGTGGAACCTCAAGATGCCCAAGATGAAGATGCCCAAGTTCAGCATGCCGGGGTTCAAGGGGGAGGGTCCGGATGTGGACGTGAGCCTGCCCAAAGCAGATATTGACATTTCTGGGCCCAAGGTGGACATTGAGGCTCCAGATGTGGACATCGAGGGGCCAGAAGGGAAACTGAAGGGCCCCAAGTTCAAGATGCCCAAACTGAACATCAAAGCTCCGAAAATATCCATGCCTGATGTGGACCTGAATTTAAAAGCCCCCAAATTGAAGGGGGAGATGGATGTGTCTGCTCCCAACCTGGAAGGAGATTTGAAAGGTCCTCAAGTTAATATCAGAGGTCCCAATGTGGACATCGAGGGACCTGATGTCGACCTGGAGTGCCCGGATGCCAAACTGAAGGGCCCCAAGTTTAAGATGCCCGACATGCACTTCAAGGCCCCCAAGATCTCCATGCCCGATGTGGACTTGCATTTGAAAGGCCCCAAATTGAAGGGGGATGTCGATGTGTCTGTGCCCAAGTTGGAGGGAGATCTCAAGGGTCCCAAGGTGGATGTCGAGGTGCCCGATGTGGACTTGGAGTGCCCGGATGCCAAATTGAAGGGCCCCAAGTTCAAGATGCCCGACATGCACTTCAAGGCCCCCAAGATCTCCATGCCAGATGTTGACCTGCATTTGAGAGGTCCCAAAGTGAAGGGAGATATGGACGTGGATGTGTCTGTGCCCAAGATAGAAGGTGATGTGAAGGTTCCTGATGTGGACATTAAGGGGCCCAAGTTGGACGTCAGCGCCCCAGATGTGGACGTCCACGGGCCCGAGTGGAACTTGAAGATGCCCAAGATGAAGATGCCCAAGTTCAGCATGCCGGGGTTCAAGGGAGAGGGTCCAGAAGTGGACATGAGCCTGCCCAAAGCAGA